>NW_015505181.1:3671704-3723238 GCF_001515645.1 Sinocyclocheilus grahami
GGTGCTGTGTGTACATTAATGAGGGAAAAAAATTAACTTAAATGATTTTAGCAAATGGCTGGAATATAACAAAGAGTGAAAAATTTAAGGAGGTCTGAATACTTTCCGTACCCACTGTATGTATATATATGTATATATATATATATATATATATATATATGTATATGTATGTATTTAAATCTATATTGCCATCATTTCTATTGGGTGGTTTAGATCTGCTCTGCTTGTTGAACATTTTCATGTTAAACACTTTGCGGGAGACATTTGCTCAATTATTATGAATTTTATTACCTTCTTAAATAAGAAACAAATTTGTATCCTCTTCAGTGTTTATCAGTTTAAAATGGTCTCAAAACATCCCCTGTGCTTGAATTGACCGACTGTACATTATCTTTCACTTTACTAAATTATGCTTTTGTGGATGTTGTTGGATTCTGCAGTCACTCTGCACCCCAGTTGATTAGACCAGGATGCACAGATATACTTATAGAAAGATTGCACTCCCTTTCTCTGTGATCTGCTTGAAATATTTTACCACTTTATTTGTAGTATTTCAAGTTTATTGATGATAGCGACATTTAAATGTGCAGTTATAACAAGGTCATTTGCAAAGTGTAAATATTTGTGTTATCACTGACAAAAGATCTTGACTAATCGATAATAAAAATGTTTTTAACTATTTTAGAGACAAGAAGTTTAGAAGAGATGATGGCTTCTTGATTTGTTCTCCATTTTCAAAAAAAGCTCAAAATGGTAGATTTCTACACTGTGCTTTTGTTCACACTGATCATCCTTCTTTTGCACAAGGCTCTTGTTTTTACGTCGGTAATTCCCTGTGGTCATTTGTCAGGTTGCAGTATTTGTTGTTCAGTTTCCTTACGATAATCCCAGATTGCTTTTCAATATGGGGCGGAATGATATTGCAGATTGTTTTGGTGTAATTAGGGCTTTGTTGATTGGGCCTTTGGTTACTCAAATTGCTGTTGGCTAACTTTCTCAGAACAGCGCCAATAACCCAGCATATAGCTGCAAGCGTCTGTGAGAAATAAATAGGATTTCTTTCTGGTGTCCTTCATTTATAAATTTTTTGTGTGTGTGTGTTTTTGCTGTAGTTTTATCAGCACAGATTAGTATGTGTGTGTGTGTGTGTGTTTGCCTCCGGTTTGCTGGAGGGCTTAGTGACAAATGCAAGGCCGGAGCAGCAGGACTGTGTTTGTGTGTGTGTGTGTGTGTGTGTTGTTGACAGGCAAGTATGGAGAGACCAGAGAGTTTGTTAGTGCAGCACAGCGGTTCACTCATTTGACTAAATACGCTTGCACATTTGTGTCTTGTAATTACTGCTGAGAGAAAGCAAATGTGTGTATTTAGAAGTGGAGAGTGTCTGTATGTGTGTCTAAGTATTAATCTTCTTAGCTTAACTGAAGGTTTGGTCAACTTCCCATTTAAAATAGATGTATTGGACAAAGTGCAAAGCCAGATGAAGATTTCTGTAGTCCAAAACACTGTCAATCCTCAAAAGTTAAGCATTTGTTTGCCATTTGCAATTTTTAAACTGAAATTCAAAAAATGTTTGTAATTTATTATGTTACGTATTAGTTCCATTATGTTACATATTAGTGTTATAATCATTAACTGGGAAAAACTGAAACTAAAATAAATCTAATGCCTTCCTAACCTAATACTCCGAACTAACTAAAATGTTAAAAGGCAAATAAGTTTTAAGTAAAATTATTATTATTATATTTTTTTTATGTGTAGTTATATTATACATCTTGAAATCTTTACAACCCACCTGCATTAAACATAACAATGCCACTAGATGGCAATAATGTTTGACTGTTGAGAAATTGTACGTAATTTTTTTAAATGATACCAGTTTTCAACTTTGGCAGCCTTAAAACATTAAACTAATTAATTAATTTACCAGTGAATGGAAAAAAATCTGAATAAAAATTGTTGTACGTTTATTTACTTTTGCCATCAACATTTTGAGCATTCAAAGAGTAAAACCTTGCAAATTTCTTGCCCTTCAGAGAGAAGACACAGCTCCAGCAGCAAGCCCCTATCCAGCTATGCCGCCTCTGCTGCATTCGCAAACTCTCGAAATAAGAGCAGCCTTGGGGGTGGAGTTGGGGTCGGGGCTGTTGGTGGAAGCACACTTGCACGCCCCTCCAGTGCAAACAGCAGCACCCCCACTAAAATCTTCAAATCAACCAAAGAGAAGCTGCCTCACTGGAAGCCTCACTTCCCCTATAGAGTGCCGCAAGAAGAGAGGTGTGTATGTGTGTTTGATGGAGTGTAAGTGAATTTCATGGATAAATGTGTTCAGATAAGCAGCCCATTCTTGCGTAACACAAAAGATGTAATCTGAAACACACACCCACATTTGGAACAATATAAGACTCTTTATTTCTCTGCCTCCCAGTCCCATCCCTCCAGTTAAAGGAGAGAAGGTCCATCTGAAGGTGGAACCTTCACCCAGACTTCCCCATGTGCCCGCCTCTTCTTCCACTTCCTCCTCCTCTTCCTCCAATACTGTGAGTACCTCTCCCTTGAAGTCAGGCCTTAACTTCCCCTCCATACCAAAGGCTCCACAGCTGGCCCCAGGCCAGATCCCCAATGGAAAGGGCCACCTCTCATCCCAAGACAAGAAACAAGACGGCAGCAGTGCCAGTAGCAGGAGACCCTTGTACAAGAGACTAGGTGAATGCTAATACTCACTGCTGTTACTCTTCAAAAAAATTATAATTTTCTTGAACTTTTTTTTTAACTGTATTGTTCTGTTCTGTTATTTTCCTTAAATCAGAGCGAGAGTTTAATCCAGATATCCATTGTGGGGTTATGGATATGACAGCACGTAAGCCATGCACAAGATCCTTAACATGCAAGGTATGCCACCTTCTACACTTTGAAACATGTACACTTCAAATACACGTTGAATGCACTCTGTACATTTTGGTACTTACAAATAGGAAGATATTATGTTATTACCAATAATCAGTATTAAAAAATCGGTAACACTTTACAATAAGGTTCATTAGTTAACCTTAGTTAACTACTTTAGTTAACATGAACTAAGAATGAACAATACTTCTACAGCATTTATTAATCTTAGTTAATGTTGATTTCAAGATTTACTAATACATTATTAAAATCAAAAGTTGTGCTTGTTAACATTAGTTAACGCACTGTGAATTAACATGAACGAACGGTGAACAACTGTATTTCCATTAACATTAAAAAAGATTAATAAATACTGTAATAAATGCATCGTTCATTGTTTGTTCATGCAAGTTAATACATGAACTAATGGAACCTTATTGTAAAGTGTTACCAAAAAAAATCATTCAGACTGAAGCTTCAAGTGTCAGACTTTCAGTTAGATGGTTTAAATCAGACTTAAAACCTAGCAAAATGAACAAGCCTAGATGTTTTACTGCATTTTATTAAAACATTTTTTTTAGTATTGCCCTAATAATATAACAATATAGTGTTAATAATACAACAAAAATAGTAAGCTCCGATATTTTATTTTATTTTTGAATTATCGTCCTAATATAATAATATAGCATTAATACAAATATATATCTATATATCTATCTACAGTGGGTACGGAAAGTATTCAGACCCCCTTAAATTTTTCACTCTGTTATATTGCAGCCATTTGCTAAAATAATTTGTTAATTTTTTTCCTCATTAATGTACACACAGCACCCCATATTGACAGAAAAACACAGAATTGTTGACATTTTTGCAGATTTATTAAAAAAGAAAAACTGAAATATCACATGGTCCTAAGTATTCAGACCCTTTGCTGTGACACTCATATATTTAACTCAGGTGCTGTCCATTTCTTCTGATCATCCTCGAGATGGTTCTACACCTTCATTTGAGTCCAGCTGTGTTTGATTATACTGATTGGACTTGATTAGGAAAGCCACACACCTGTATATATAGTGTGAAGTGACATGTGGCCAAGTATGGTGACCCATACTCAGAATTAGTGCTCTGCATTTACCCATCCAAAGTGCACACACACAGCAGTGAACACACACAAACCGTGAACACACACAGTGAGGTCAGTCATTTATGCTGCGGCGCCCGGGGAGCAGTTGGGGGTTCGGTGCCTTGCTCAAAGTATTCAGACCCTTTGCTCAGTATTTAGTAGAAGCACCTTTTGATCTAATACAGCCATGAGTCTTTTTGGGAAAGATGCAACAAGTTTTTCAGGGGATCCTCTGCCATTCTTCCTTGCAGATCCTCTCCAGTTCTGTCAGGTTGGATGGTAAACGTTGGTGGACAGCCATTTTTAGGTCTCTCCAGAGATGCTCAATTGGGTTTAAGTCAGGGCTCTGGCTGGGCCATTCAAGAACAGTCACAGAGTTGTTGTGAAGCCACTCCTTTGTTATTTTAGCTGTGTGCTTATGGTCATTGTCTTGTTGGAAGGTAAACCTTCGGCCCAGTCTGAGGTCCTGAGCACTCTGGAGAAGGTTTTCGTCCAGGATATCCCTGTACTTGGCTGCATTCATCTTTCCCTCGATTGCAACCAGTCGTCCTGTCCCTGCAGCTGAAAAACACCCCCACAGCATGATGCTGCCACCACCATGCTTCACTGTTGGGACTGTATTGGACAGGGGATGAGCAGTTCCTGGTTTTCTTCACACATACCGCTTAGAATTAAGGCCAAAAAGTTCTATCTTGGCCTCATCCGACCAGAGAATCTTATTTCTCACCATCTTGGAGTCCTCCATGCGGGCTTTCATGTGTCTTGCACTGAGGAGAGGCTTCCGTCGGGCCCCTCTGCCATAAAGCCCCGACTGGTGGAGGGCTGCAGTGATGGTTGGGTTTCTACAACTTTCTCCCATCTCCCGACTGCATCTCTGGAGCTCAGCCACAGTGATCTTTGGGTTCTTCTTTACCTCTCTCACCAAGGTTCTTCTCTCCCGATAGCTCAGTTTGGCCGGACGGCCAGCTCTAGGAGGGGTTCTGGTCGTCCCAAACGTCTTCCATTTAAGGATTATGGAGGCCACTGTGCTCTTAGGAACCTTAAGTTCAGCAGAAATTTTCTGTGCCTTGCCACAATTCTGTCTCTGAGCTCTTCAGGCAGTTCCTTTGACCTCATGAATCTCATTTGCTCTGACATGCACTGTGAGCTGTAAGGTCTTATATAGACAGGTGTGTGGCTTTCCTAATCAAGTCCAATCAGTATAATCAAACACAGCTGGACTCAAATGAAGGTGTAGAACCATCTCAAGGATGATCAGAAGAAATGGACAGCACCTGAGTTAAATATATGAGTGTCACAGCAAAGGGTCTGAATACTTAGGACCATGTGATATTTCAGTTTTTCTTTTTTAATAAATCTGCAAAAATGTCAACAATTCTGTGTTTTTCTGTCAATATGGGGTGCTGTGTGTACATTAATGAGGAAAAAAATTAACTTAAATGATTTTAGCAAATGACTGCAAAATAACAAAGAGTGAAAAATTTAAGGGGGTCTGAATACTTTCCGTACCCACTGTATATCAACACACATATGTGTGTGTATAATGTGTGTATGTATGAGTTTTTTATTTTTGTTATTTTGTAATATAGCAATATAACATCAATAACATAGCAAAAATAATGAGCTCAAATATTATATTGTATTTTGTTTTATTGTTGCTAAATATCAGCATAATATAATATGGCAATATAGCATTAATAAAATAGCAAAAATAAAAAGGCTCATATATTACATTGTAATTAATTAATTATTTTGAATATAATAATATTGAAATATAGAATTAATTTAATTTCTAAATATCTTCTTAAACAGAATTATCCTGGCCTATATCAATATGGTCACCAATGTATTTTTCAGACCTAGGATGTCCCTAATGTTCAAATTTCTTTGAGTATGTGAACCAATCATTTAATTGTTTGACTGAACTGTTAAATATCTCCCCCATTTCACCACAGACACATTCCATAAGCCAGAGGAGGGCGGTGCTCGGGCGGCGGCAACGCTTTGACACGCTGCTTGCTGAGCACAAGAGCAAAGCACGCGACAAGGAGCTGCAGTTCAGGTTGGACCCCTCACACCCAGCACCCCCTCTCAGGGACCCTCACCCTCCCCCCTCCCGCCTCTCACAAGACCTTCACACGGTCTCCCATGGCAATGGCACTGCTGATGCCACCAAGCCTTTGCCCCTCAGCAGACCTAAACCTCATAATTCTGGGCTTCCACGGTGAGTTGTTTCCTCCTGCCCCACTATTTACTCTAAACCGGCTTCCTTTTGATTCATTAGCCAAATTTATTATAGATCTCCAGTTGTTTTTTTGTTCTTTGTTCGGGTGGTTGATAACCAATGTAAAGGTTAACGTGCTCTTCTGTATCTTTAGACTCAACAGCAGTAACTCTCACAGTGGAGGAGACCCAGCCATGGCACACGACCAGACCCACCACTCTCACTCAGCCCCTGTCGGTACCGAGACCAGCCGCCTCTCCAGTGACGAAGGGGAGAACGAGGAGAGAGAGGAGGCCACGGAGAAACTGGACTGCCATTATTCAGGTTACCACCCACGACCAGCTGCTGTAAGTACAAGAAACCTTGGGATCTTAAAGTGTTAGGGAGTTTTTTTTTTTTTTTTTTAAGTAGGGAATTTCTCAAACTGAAGTGCCTGCTTAGAAAGTCACTTGTATTTATTTCCAGCTTTTGAATCACTACGCTGTTTTAAAATGAGTTTAAATGAATGTCCATGGCCTCATTTGAATCCAATTTTGTGGCCACCCTCTTTAAAGTGGGTTTCAGTTTGAGTCTGCCTTGATCTAAATGACTGAAGAGGATGTTCAGTACCATGTACCAATGTACGATTTTTTTTAACAAAATGAGATTTAGGACTAATTATAAATGAAAATGTGTCCTTTTATTTTTCTCAGACAGAATTCTGCACATTACTTTGTGAAATTGAAATGTATCAAATAATTAAGACTAGCTTGAAATTTTAACATCCCAAATCAAATAAATAAATAATACAAACAAAAGAAGTCTCTTCATATTAAAAAAACCCGAGGCTTTGCCTGTGCTCTTTCCATTTAAAACCAGAGGCAACCATTGCATTTTAATCACCATCTATATTGTGTCTCTCACCAGTACTGCACTTTTGGAAGTCGATTGTACGGTAGAGGTTGTTACGCGTTCGACCGGCGCTGGGATCAAGTACGTTGTACTCTCACCACCATGTTGGACAAACATGTCAACTCACAAATGTGGAAGTAAGTGTGTGTGAGACCCTTCCCACAATCAGCTGTTTTTCCATTAAACAGAATCCTAATTGTGATTTCTTGCATTTACTTTGTAGGAAAATCCCACTGGCGTCAGAGAACTCTGCAACAACACTGACAGCCTCTCACCGGACAAGCACAAACTCCCATTCTTCCTCATCCTGCTCCATTTCTGCAGGGTTTCTCAGCCTGTCCTCACCACCGCCTTATGACAGCAAGCCGGTCCTGTCATATGGCACCACCCTGAATGCCCGCTCTTCTCCGCAAGCCTCCACCACCGAGCAGCCCGCCTACAGTGGTGCTTCTAGACAAGTGTCAGCCTCATCACCCCAGATGCCTTCAGCCCACTCGTCCTCGCTACCCTCGTTGGGCTCCAACCGACCCCTCAAATCCCGATCTGGTACAAAGTCCTTTAAGGCTCGGGAGCCATCCTTCAGCCTAAGTAACTCTATCGTCAGGGGCAGTACTAACAGCAGTGTTAGCGTCAGCGGTTGTGCGAGTGGTAGCCTGAGTTCGGGCAAGAAGCGGAAAAACAGTTCCCTGTTTACCACCCATAGCACTTACACCTCTGAATCCTCTTCCTCCTCATCTTTTAAGAAGAACTGCGGGATAAACTCCTCCAGTCTTGGCAGCGCCTACCACACCTCGCTCGCCTCCACCCCTTCTTCATCTTCATCGTCAACAATGCTGTCGTCATCCCACAGCGGGGTGTACAGTGTGGGGGTAAACTGCACCCCAGGCAGGGCCAACTCTTTGAGTTTGAAGCAGGAGTCATCAGGACGTGGCCCTCCCTCAGGCAGCCCGGCCGAGTCCATTAAACGCATGAGCGTGGTGATGAACAGCAGTGATTCCACCCTCTCCCTCGGGCCATTTGTTCATCAGAGCAGCGATCATCACGCAGATGCACGTCTGGAAGCCAAAAGGAGGAAGTGCTCACCTGGCTCAAGTAGCCTCAACAGCACAGGTGTATAATCCTAGTGTTTGGTTTTATTTATTTTTTATCCAGATTCCGGTTTCATTTTGGTTTTGATCTAGATTTGGTTTCATTTTAGTTCATTTCAGATTTCATTTGGTTTCTGTTTAATTTCGTTTTATATTTTAATCCAGTTTCTGTTTCATCCTATTTTGGTTTCAGTCCAGTTTGTTTAATTTCAGTTTAGTTGTAATCGAGAATCTAATGTCACTTTGGTATCAATTCAGGTTCTGTTTCATATCAGTTTTAGTTTTAATTTGGTTTGTTTCATTTCATTGTAGTATTAAATGCAGTTTCTATTTCATTTTTTCAATTTGGTTTAGATTTTAACATTTTGCATTATTTTGAGTTTAACTTTGATCAAGTTTGCATTTAATTTTAGTTTAGTTTTAATCCAGATTTCTGTCTAATCTTATTTTAGTATTCAGTTTCTGTTTCATTCCAGTTAATTTGGTTTCTATTTTATTTCAGTTTAGCTTTGATCTAGTTTCTGTTTAGTTTTAATCCAGGCTGTCAAATACCTTTTTTAGTATTTGTCCATTCTCTATTTAATTTGAGTTGATTTAATTTGCTTTGTTTAGATCTAGTTTATTTAGATCTAGTTTCTATTTCATCTCATTTTGGTTTCAGTCCTTTTTTAATTGTCTAATAGTAATTTAGTTTAGTTTCCATTTCTATTCTATTTCAGTTTAGTTTTCATTTGGTTTCTGATTCATTTTAATTTAGTTTTGATCCAGTTTATATTTCACTTCATTGTAGTGTTAATCCAGTTTCTATAATATTTCAGTTTTACTTTGATCCGGTTACGTTTTCACTTCATGTTAAATAAAATGTTGCAATTGTTTCATTTCAGTTTAGTTCCAATCAAGTTTTTTTTGTTAAATTTCACTTTGCCGCTCTTCAAAGTTTACTTCAAAACTGAACAGAGATCATCCAGAACTGTCAGGCTGACTAATCTCTTTTTTCTGTATTCACATCATTATAGAAAGTCCTGAAACGCTAGAAACCCAATTTAATTAGTAAACTTGAAATAATTATTATATGCTGTTTGCTTGATTATAAAAAGTGCTGTGTCTTATTTTAACTTTGTAATGATTTTGACAGTGTCTGGAGCAGGAGGGGGAGGAGGACAAGGTCCTGGCAGGCCCAAAATATCCAAGTCTCCATCAATCAACAACATCCACAGCAAGCATGCTCGCTCTATACCTGGACCACCAGGGCTCCCTAACAATTCACTCATACATCAGGTTAATAACAGCATCCGATTCCTTCCTTTAGTTTAGAATGTAATATTGTCTCTTTCCTCTTACACATTACATTTCTGTACTTGTGTGTGTGTTTCCCACAGCCAAAGGCTCGTCCCTGACACAGGTGTGGAGGCTCTGAGCGTGCTGAGCAGTAGGCTGGACCCAGAGCTCCCTCAGCCCCCTCATGCCACTCTGCACGAGGCCTTCTTTTTCTCTTACTCTTCCCACAATCCTCAGGGTGGAATGCATACTGGGTGGCCCATTGATGTCCTTCGTGGGGATTTCCTCCCAAAGCCATGCAGGGGCACTCTCTGGGGATAGGATAATAAGCCAGAGAGATATAGTTCTCCTGTCGGAAGTTATAATGAATCTATACAATGCACCATTGGGTACAAAGCCTGCTGCGTAGAGCATGAGCTGCCCAGCCTGAGCACTTGCGCTGGGGCCGGAAGGTACAGATTTTGTCTGGTGCGTAGCCTCACCAACACTACCAAGCATAGGAGGGATGTGAGATGCGAACAAGATAAATTGCTTTACTGATGTTCTTCAGTATGTTAGCTTGAGCGTGTGGACATATGAGAATACTGGAAACCGAAATCCTACTCAGCCTTGGAGGAAGTGTACAGGAGAGGAACATCCCTAAAGTAGACACACAATCAACTTAAGTTAATCATACACATGATCTCTCACTGGAAGGCTGTATTAGATTAAACTACACTCACTGCAGATAGACATGACTGGAGTGGAGTTTCAACATGAGCAACCTAAACTTAAAGATTATGCAAACTAAACATTTTTTAGACCACATTTTGTTTACAGGTTAGCAAACAGAACAAAATATTTATCATATACCATTTTCCTTTACCATTTACCAACTTCAAAACTTTAGTTATTTATTTAGTTAATTCCGGCTGTTTTATTGCAATTTCTTTTTTACTGAAAAATCCAACCCCAAATCAAGCTGGAAGACCTTGCGTTAGTGAAAGCACTAGACCCCCCACCCACCCACCGTGTTTATTTTGAATAATTTCAGGTTTGTGTAGTAGCCTAGCATGTCTTTCCTGAATCTCTGAGCAACAGTCATCTCTTGAAGCTCCAAAAAAAACTCGACAAGACTGTAATCCTCTTAAAAACCATAACTTGGACAATACAGATATTCAGTTTTAGGTACATTAAGGGCTTGATTCATTAAACCTTTTAGCACATGCAAAAATTGCTCCGGCAGGTGATGTTTCACCTCTTACAATTACCCATAAAGAAGCATGTGCTGAAATCTTAATGTACTAAAATCTGCAGTCTCGTTCGAAAATGATTGTAGGAGAGTTTCCTGGTGAAGATGCCTTAGGCGTGGTATCGTTATGTGCCGTTTCAGTCTCAGAAAGGGGCTCATGGCTAGCTGATGTTGAGCCATAGACCAACATTACAGACACACTATCATCTCAGCAATGGAGTAGACATCTACACGACACTCAATACTGTGAGACACATATACAGAAGTCTGGCCAGCGCCATCTCATTAAGTGAGACCTTATACCGCGACTCAACGTTTCTGCATGGATCCGACACAAGCTTTTGTTCTTTGTGACCCTAAAGAGGTTAGGAGCTGGACATTCTGATTTAAATCTCGTTTTTATTGTGGGTCTGTCGGCTTAAAGGCGATAGATCCTTTTTTGACTTGTTGATCTTCATAAGAGATGTTGAGCTGGATTTTGTGCAAGTTGGGGCTTCTCTTTAAAACTCCTGTAAATTCCTGAACTCCACTGATGTCAGTCAGCACTGGTCGCTGAGAAGTAGAGCATGATTTTGTTTGTGTATTTTTTTCCTTCTGCTTTTTCGTACACAAAACCGAATACAAATATTGAATTATCCCTATTTCAGAATACATATTTTGTTAAAGAATTGTACATATGGAGATGTATTTTTGCACAGGCATTTTCGTAAACGATTTTTGGTACAATTGAGATCATTATTATTTATTTAGTAAATGGAAACATTCTAAGATTATTAGAAGTGGTTCACTGCCAAGCCGATAATGCAATACGCCACTCTATCCGAACACAGCTTCTTGTTAGTCACACACCGAGTTCCCCCGGACAGATTGTTGCCACAGTAGTGGGGAATCATTATGTATTATTATTTAGGTGTCAGTAGTGCTCCTTTTCCCTCATGATTCCTCCCCATCTCAAACCAAGAGGTCAGAGAATGTGATCAAAATGGCCCGTTTAACTGTGCAAAAGATTTCTGGGTGGCTGATGTATTTTGTAGGACTTTTCTAACTTGGAGAGGGAACAAAACAGTTGAACAGTGCAAAATGTGCACCACTGTTGCCAAATGTTGTAATTGGATACACTGCTTTTTAATTACTTGTTCATTTGCTTTTAACGCTGACAAAAAAAGAGAAAGTGCCTGAATTAGTTTCTCATCAACTGTTGTTATGGCAGAGCTTTTTATTTCATGTATTCTTTTTTTCACAGTACTTGAATGTTATATAAGGGTTTAGAAACTTTTTAAACCTGCCTAGCAATCTCACACATCGCCCTTTTCCCCTTCAAGTAGAGCGGTAACTCTGATTGATGAAATGCATGGCAGAGGAGTAACACTTTCTTGACAATGACATGAGAAAGCTTCCTGTCTGTCCCTTGTGTTCTTTTATGACTACTTTTGATATTAGAAATTTTCAAAGCGAGAGGGATAGATATTTTGGTGGCTAAGTCGGTGATTTCAACCAATGTTTTAGGCAGATAAATGTACTGTTTACCTTGAAATTGTAACTCCACTGTTTTCAGATAATGAAAGCTTTGTGAAGATGTTTGATTAAACACCACAGATTTGGAATGTGAATCGAAGATAAAAAAAACTGTTTGCTTTTTGGGGAAGAAGCCTCTACATATAAACTTATGTACAAGTGTATATTTTGATATTTTTTTCCCTTTTTTTTGTATACATATTCAAAAATCATTTGATCAGCTGGACTTTTGTGTGTTGGCTGCTATGTAATTCATGAACAAACACAGTAGGGTAGATTTACTTAATATTTAAAGAAAAGATTGTATAGTATATTTGTTTTGTAACAAGTTTCTGTAAATATAAAAAAAATAATTTATACAGCTATTTATAAGAAAAATGTGTCAGACTCATTTTTTCCCATTCGCTCACACACCAAAGACAAGCTCAAACGTTTCCTCCAATTCAGTTTTATTATATACTGTACATAAAACAAAAGTCAGGTTGTTCACAAGAAAAGACATGGGTATCGATCAAATGCCATATGTTGGACTACATGTTGATCACTCTGGACAGCTTCTGCACTCTGTTCAGCAGAAGATCGCCCTTCTTTATGGTCTCCTGGTACTGCCAGTTCTTACTATCAGGTCTAGGGGGGGAAAAAAGACAAGACACTTAGCTTACAGATCCAACAGAGATTTAAACCAATACACAAATATTAAGGTCTTCACCTGTTGGTTTCCACAATCTCATTAACTTTGTCGATCTTGCAATGTAAACGTCCTGCGGCGATGAATCGCGACAGCTCCCTTGGGTAAGAAAAAGACCAAAGTAAGCCTAGAAATATTGTATGTTTACATAGTTGTTTATATGAATGTGGGAGCGTACTGGTCGATGAACTCTGTGCTGACTCCAAACGCTTCGGCCATGTATCCCAGCGTGAGGGAGCGGTAGGATTCCAGCAGCTGGCCATAGGCCAGGATGCGCATCTCTCGGACATAGTAACGGTAATGAGGAGCAAACAACCAGTCTTGCTTCATCTCCTGTTCCACTCGAGCTACAGAGGAGAAACAGGTGGAACATCTGACCAACACATTTTTAAACAATAATAGAAGAGCAGAGTTGGAGAAGCACTTTCAATAAACACTGCAAAAAATAACAACATAGCTTACAACATTAATCTTAAGCGTGGCTAGTTAAGCAATAACATTTTCCTCAATTGTTCTTTAAAGGTTTATACTATGAGCTACTAGCATGCTCACCAATATTTTACCTACCCAATGATTGAAAGAATACGGAATAACGGCACTCGTAGAGAGAGAAGAGGTACTGACGGACAGCAGGTAAACTGTGCAACACCTCCAAGATCTCAGCACCCTTAATCACCTGAGAAAACCCATTATTTCTTGTGTTAGCTTGGTTATTTCTATTAGATTGAATTATATCTATATTTTTGGCCATATAACGTGTATAGGAAGTCCTTTCAAAGCAGGCAACTTTTCTGAATTGCACACGTGCAATAATCACAACAACTTGAATCTCTTATGTGAAGATAAAGGTCTGTTGCTCTGGATAAGTGTGTCTGCGAAATGCATCAAATATAAATTAATAAATGTGATTCAATAAAGCAGGTTTATTAAATTCAATAGAGTTAACTTTTTAGACAGTTTCCTATTTCATTCTGCTTTCTAACAACTGGTCTTAAATCATTATTATTTAATTCTATTGATCGCTATAATTTTTTAACATTAAGAAATTAAAAAATTTGGAAGGCTGAAAGTTTGTAAGATTTTTTTTTTTTTTTATAAAGAAGTCTCTTATGCTCACCAAGGCTGTTTTTTAAATATATATAAAAAAAATAAAATAAAAAATTACTACAATTTAAAATACAATTTTTATCTCAATATATTTAAAAATTGTAATTTATTCCTTTGATGGCAAAGCTGAATTTTCAGCATCATTACTGCAGTCTTCAATGTCAGATGATCCTTCAGAAATCATTCTAATATGCTGATCCTGTGCTCAAGAAACATTTACTATTGTCAATGTTGAAATCAGTTCCTGCTTAATATTTTGTTCAAAACAGATTAGGATTAAAGGATTCTTAGGATGAATAGAAAGTACAAAATAACAGTATTTATTTTAAATTGAAATCTTTTGTAACATTTTCTTTACTGTCACTTTTAATAAATTTTATGCTTCCTTACTAAATACTAGGGCTGTCAAAAAGAAAATTTGAATATTCGTCGAATAAAAAAATAAAAAAATCCACATTCGAATGCAAAAACGTTGCATTTGAATTTAAGGTCTGCGTCAGCCGTCAGGCAGCCTTATCAGTGGTGCACGAAATGCGACGACAATGTAAGGGTCATTGCATTTAATGCTTTTGTTAGCCTATCCAGTTGAACCCACTAGATGCGGCGCTGCTACGTTGTTCATTCATATATTGTGGAAAACGAGAGCATCAGTGTGGCGAAGATGTTGTTTACGTTAAAACTGAAACCAAGCCGTTCACACAGAATGCATATTTATCACATTTTCTAGAGGGACATCTTATCACCGTTGCACTTGCGTCTCGCAGAGAGCGGGATGTTTAGAAAGCCATGTAAAATTAAAGCAAGTTCAACTTTTAAAAAACATGTCTAAAGACGTTATGGCGGTTTTTCCCCATCCCACTGTATCTCATGTTTTTAAACGAAGAAAGTACCCTTTGTGATTGGTTTTTGGTCCTTTGTATTAAACTATAAATACATGCATGGTGCTGTTTTTTTTATAATTGTTTAAGCAACTTTATTAATTATATATGGTTTATAAACATTATTTTAAACATTATGCACTTTTTTTCAAAGATAGTCGTGTTATTTTATTACGCTTTGAAGAAACGTGCATAATATTTTGCTCGATGCGCCCTCTTGTGGCCACAGGAGAGAAGCCAAAAGCTTTTTTCCCCCTAACTGAAATGATGCTTTTTAAATTCTAATATAATTCGAATTTTGATCATATTTAAGTATAAAATTTCGTTTTTCAGTCATTTTGACAGCCCTACTAAATACAAGTATTATTTCTTTCAAAAAAAAAAAACATCTTACAGACCCCAAACCTTTGAATGGCAGTGTATACATACTGTTTTTTTTTTTAGGCTAGATCTTACCTTCTCTCTCAGGTCCGGCCTCTTGAGTGCGATCATACACACATACACAGTGTATGTGACGAACGTCTTGTAGTCCATAAGCTCATACGAGGTGAAAGTGGAGACAGTATCCAGAAAGAGCTCCGCTGCCTGCTTGAAATCCCGAATGGCCACGCAGTAGAGGCCCTGATACACCTTCAGGCGATTCCTCCGGTCCCAGTCACCACCTTCTTCAATCAAACTGTTCATATATGCAGAGTTCAAGTGTCAGGCCAACATTTCAGGGTGAGATGCATTTAAGTCTGCACTCTATACTGTACCTTTTGGCTTTCTCAGTGTTGCGGGTGATGAGGTCATTGTCCATATAAAACAGACCAATCCTCAGCAAGTAAAAAACAATATCTAAGCGATGACCAAGAGCAACAGTCTTGTCATACGTCTTCCTGAAGCCAGTCAAGGCCCCTTCCTAAATGAAAGATAGAGAAATATTATCAGTGTGGAAACAAGGATGAAATATACATGTTAGAAGCTGAACAGATAAAAAGCAAAAAAAATCCAATGTATAGATGAAACATATGTAGAATGTAACTAAACTATATCACCATTCAAAAGTTTGAAATCAGTAAGATTTTTTTGGTGTTTAAAGAAATTGAAACTTTCACTCAGGATGCATTAAATTAATCGAAAGTGACATTAAATGCATTAATCGTTTTACAAAAGATTTCTGTTCTTTTGAACTTTCGATCAAAGAATACTGAAAAAAATCCTGTATCAGTTTCCACAAAAATATTAAACATTATAAATATTAACTGTTTTCATCATTATTAATAATAAAGCAGCAAATCAGCATATCAAAATAATTTCTGCAGGATCATGTGACACTGACAACTGGAGTAATGACTGCTGAAAATTCAGCTTTGCCATCATAGGAATAAAATTTACTTCAAAATATATTAAAATAGATAATGGTTATTTTCAACTGTAAAAACATTTCACAATATTACAGTTTTACTGTATTTTTACTGTGACAAATAAATGCAGTCGTTGTGAGCATAAGAATTCTTTAAAAACATTTTTTTTAAATCAACACATTTATTATTTAGCATGAATGAGCATGCACAGTTTGAATCTGCACCTTGTCACCGATGCGTATGAGATATTCAGCTTTGGCCATCATGGCATCTCTGATCTCACTCTCTCCCTGGTTCTTCTCAGCATCTTCCAAAACATCATCCAGCCGTTTCAGTTCGTCCTCATTTGCTTTCTTCATCTTGCTCAGCAGATCCGTGTCCGCCTGCCATTTCAGCTCTTTACACAGGGCTTCATAGTACGGGGCCATATCTACAAAACACAATCATGACATGCACATTTGAGGTGCTTCACTTAAATAATAAACTGAATTCTAAGTATGCAAGGAAGTACATCCAAAATCTTTCTATATGAGAGAATCACTGATCTAGATAATGACATAATGACTCAATTTGGCAAGTTGTCCCATAAGTTATAAATACATACAATAATAGAGTTTGTTGAGCAATATAATGATTTAATAGCAGGTCCCATTGTGACTACTTACCCCACATAGTGTGACTATATACTGCTATTGAAGATTATTGCCTTCACACATGGCCAACATTGTGCACAAGAATATATTGATTAAAATTAGCCTTTTTTGTAATCTAGACTCTACGGTTTGTGTCATTAGAGAACATTACTTTAAAAAAACAAACCTAAAAAAGTGCAAACAGTGTGGCAATGGGCCCGGTTCACCCGGTGTTATAATACAGAAATTAAGAAAACTAATAATCAGAGGTGGGGGATGACTCGAGTCACATGACTCGACTCACGTCACATGACTCGACTCACGTCACATGACTCGACTCGAGTCAGACTTAAGTTGCAAATTTTATGACTCGAGACTTGCT
Organism: Sinocyclocheilus grahami; assembly: GCF_001515645.1. NCBI lineage: Eukaryota > Metazoa > Chordata > Actinopteri > Cypriniformes > Cyprinidae > Sinocyclocheilus > Sinocyclocheilus grahami. The sequence continues at coordinate 3,688,971 of NW_015505181.1, forward strand.
TGACAAATATTCATAAAAGACTTGACTTTGACTTGAAACTCATGACTTGAGACTTGACTCGGACTTGAGTTAAATTAATAGAAAAAACTTGTCTTTTAATAAATAACTTTGTTTTTGAACGCACCGCAACCTAATGCTGAGTTCACACTGCATGATTTTCAAACTCATCGGATCGCCGTTGTTTTCACACTGCGTGACTATCTGGGGTAGCATTCAGTTGCTGCTGTGTTCACATTGCACGATGGATCGGCGACAGGGGGTTTCACACTGCATGACTTCACAATAGGAAGAATCGCCGACAACTCTGTCTGGTGCAGGGTTGCCAGGTTTTCACTACAAATCCCGCCCAATTAGTACTCAAAACTAGCCTGAAAATAGCCCAATTGCTTTCGAGGTGGTCCCCCAGTAAAAATCGCTTTCGGGGGTAAAATAAATTTTTTTTGGCGGGGTTCTCCTGGTACAATTCATATTCCAGCGCCTAAATATCACGTTACTGGGGTCGCTTCAACCTGCTGACATAAAAAACAACTGGCGGCAATCGCGGATTTGGCAACACTGGTCTGCAAACTACGTTTCATATAACTCCTCCCCGAACTTCCCGCTGCCCTGTATCTTGGTATCTCATTGGCTGTAGGTAATCGCCAATGTGTTTTTCAGTCAGAACTAATTTCACACAGCGTGATTGTGAATCGCCGACAGCTCCAGATATTTAGCATGCCAAATATTTCAAGGGCGTCGGTGACGTGTCGGCGATTCCTTCAGATTGCGTCTTTGATAATTCACACTGTGTGATTGTCACTCGCGTGAACGAGCACCGATTTGCCTCCGATTTCGGGCATTTGTCGGCGAGTGAAAAATCGGGCTAAAATCGTGCAGTGTGACCTCGGCATAACCAAGTGACGCAGCAGGCAAGCAGAGAGAGCTAACGTAAGAGTGTGGCAGTGTTGCCAACTTAGCAACTTTGTCGCTAGATTTAGCGACTTTTCAGCCCCCTTTAGCGACTTTTTTTACCTTTCAAAAAAGCACCTAGCGACAAATCTAGCGACATCTTGGACAAAACTTTAGTTTCTGAGACTCGCCGGTACTGCCGCACGAGGTCTTGCTTTACCAGCGCGCACACACCTCTCTCTGCGTCTACTCTGTTCAACGCTTTAGGTTAAACAAGATATTCTGTCGCTTCAAACTCTATTTTACATGCAAATATAGCCGAAATCACAGCACAGCCATTTTCTTTATCGTATGTGTATTTGATTTCATTAGATGACGTCGTGATTATGAATCAGGATTTTTGTGCAGATTAACATAAGGGAGAGCTGGTTATGTAGTCTTACTGGGCTGCTTTTCAGTCACTATTTCATATTCATCCCGTTGTCTTGCAACAGAAACAGAAAGATATGCCAGTGAAAACAGTTTTATTGAGAATATTTGTGAGCTTTACTTGTGAGTTTGTGAGCACTATCAAATTTATTTTTTTGCAAGTGCAATGCATTGCAAACAGTTATTTAATGTTTATAAGGAAATGTCAGCTTTTTAAAATTTGTTTTGCAATAACACTTAGTATTTGCATGTGTAAAGTGTCTAATAATTGGTCTTCAGTGTTAGACTTTGAGTGAAAAGCCTATGGATAGTTTATGGGGATGCACATAAATATGTTGTATACACACACACACAAAGAAAAAAAAAATCATACAGACTTGCATACACACAAAAAAAAAAACTTGCAAGCACAACCATGCATGATGCAAACGAACAATACACTTTTCATTCATACACTCGCATTCACTCACAAATATTAATAAATCACTCACTCAAATCACCTCTCTCTCTCTCATTCACTCACAGATTAATAATGTACAATAGTCAATCCACCTGATAAACAGGTGCAAGATTTGTGTGATTCAACCATTAATAATTTTTCTTGTTGGAAGGTAGGAAGGATCTAACTTAAGGATGTGTTCATGTCCCATAAAGGTGATGCCTGTTTGAATGCCATTTGGTGGCATAGGAACCATTATACTTTAATTGTTTACAGTTTTTCTGAATTGTTAAAACACTAAACCTCAATCTCTGAACCAAATTCTCACTAGCTTAAACCAATTTGTCGAATAAAGAACTCTTTCTGCTAAACCTTAAACACGTTCAGGCAGTTAGGCTCTATTTGCAAAACTCTATTCACTCAAACACTTCTCACACTGTGATGCATTTGTGCTGCAAAATACTGAACACAACTAAAGCACAGTTTACACACAACCATTCAAAACTGTTCACACTTGTTTCTAATGATGTGATCAAACCAGCTGTACAACATATGAGTCTGTTCAGAGAGCACATGTGGCACAGGAGACTGAATGATGAGACGAACAATAGATGGAAACAATCTGAGAAGAAGAGGAGGAAGAGTACATGTAAGAAGTGGGGGATGAGGAAGAAGAGGATGAGGAGAGAAAGGTTTAGAGACTGTTATCAAGACTGGGTCTGTCAGACAAGAGGGGTTTTGTCTCTTTGTCTAGCAAAAAGACAACATCACTTGTGATATGGACAAAGTCCTCAGGCTGAACTCAAGCACAAAGACATGATGCTCGAGACAGAATGAATCTCTCCTTGACCCTAATTTTACAATTGCACAACTTACAGTATTTGAGTGTACTGTACATGCTATTCATTTAGAGTTTTATTTGACCTTTTTGATCTTTGCAGTTGGACTGCAGTATTTGTGTAGTATCCAAGTGCTGAAAATATAAACATTCAGTATTATTCAATATTCAGCACAATACTATTCCTGCAGTACATACAGTAGACCTATATAATATATTCACCTTACTCAGTTGCAATTACTATACTTTTTTACAGAATTGCAAAATGATTTACTCGATACAATATACTTTTTCTCTGTAATGTTCTGGATGCTGTGTTCTCCATTTTTCTCTGTAGTGTCTAATAAATGCTCTGTAGTGTTTTCTTTATTGACTCATGTGTGTGTGTGATCTGAGAGCACCGTTTGGTTTTGAGTGCAAGTGAAATGGTTTTGCAGCGATTGTTTGACTTTGATGGAAGAGTCAGAGGTTTCGTGAATTTAGTTTGAGTATTTGGATTTGTGTTTAAGGTTTCAAGAAGTGTTTTAGCAATTCAGAAAAACTGTAATACTTTTTCCACGGTTTTCTGCAATGTTTGAGGCATATTGAAACAGCTGTACCTAAATATTTTATATGCTTTTTTGTTGGCCTAATTTAAACATTAAAAATGTAAACTACATAGCAGTTTACATTTGTATTGTTAGATTTTTATTGCATTAACAACTCCGCTGTATGTGGACAAAATGCATATTACAATTTTTTGTTGCAAATAAAACTCCCATAGTCCATAGTTACTGTAGTTTTAACTTATTTTAATATATAAATTTAGTTAAATCCTCAAATATTTGTATGACTTGAGTGACTTGCTTGATTTGAATTGCTTGACATAAAGCAGTGACTTGACTTGCTTGAGACTTGAAGGTTAAGACTTAAACCTTACTTGTGACTTGCACATGTGTGACTTACTCCCACCTCTGCTAATAATCGACATTCAACAGACCAAATGTGTGCATGATAACAAGCAAATAACGTTACATTAGCAGCTAATGAGCTAGTGTGCTACTTAGCTTAGCCGGTCAGCTAGCTAAACCCCAAAACGCATGCTCGTGCATGAAACAGCTGCATATATTGCGGTAGTACAGAAACTTTGAAATATAACTTATCTGCTAAACGAGCAGCGTGTGCGAGTGAATGAACTCACTGTTGAGTTTGACGGCGTCCATCAGCTCGCTCTTCACTTCAGCATCATGTCTGTGATCATCCAGAGTCAGTAAAAACTTCAGCTGAGCTATTCTCAGGTTGGGGTTTTTAGGTAAACCCTCTTCCTCCAGGTTTTCCAAAGGCATATTTGCGGAGTTAAAAGAGATCTACAGGAGGACGGGAGTCTGTGTTATGGCTGGGAGTGATAATGACAACGATGACTAGGGGGAAATCTAAACAAAAAATGTATAAATTCACTTCCTCTTGCTCGAGACAATGACGCAGGGTAAAGACAGTCTATCGAAGTCAAACAACCTATCAAAAACAACAACACTGCCCCCATCTGGTTATGTGTTATATTGCACCCACAAGGGTCTTTAATCTTTTAGATGCCACGGACCCCAAATATGATCCTCCTCTTGCGAGGGACCCACATCCTAAAATTAAAGGACAGCTATATATTTTTCACGAAAAATAATACTATAAATATGTGTAAAATATAGTCATTTGATTAAAATTACTTTACATTATTCTTTCTTCCTTTCGTCTTTCAATATTCATTTTCATACATCAAATTGATATTTTAATCAATTATTTAACTGTTCAATTAAAATGTATTTTTAAATCACATTTACTTATTACTTCTCATACACGTTTTTTCTCCCTTAATAGACTCCAGTTCACACCTAACCATTCAATGTTCAGATAAACCCACAAAATGATAGTATCAATAATAATAAATATAATAAACCATTTTTCATTCGGACAAATGCAGATAGATATAGATAAGCAGATAGATACCTTTTAGGAGACAAAATGTGACGAGTCATTCCAGTGTCAAAAATGAATCAAAATGCCTAACAGAGATGACGCTGTATTTATTGGAGAGAAGCAGTGCTACTTCATGGACACAAGAAGATAGGCTACAAGCAGATAAACATGAGGAGTAGTCATTTGATTAAAATTACTTTACATTATTCTTTCTTCCTTTCGTCTTTCAATATTCATTTTCATACATCAAATTGATATTTTAATCAATTATTTAACTGTTCAATTAAAATGTATTTTTAAATCACATTTACTTATTACTTCTCATACACGTTTTTTCTCCCTTAATAGACTCCAGTTCACACCTAACCATTCAATGTTCAGATAAACCCACAAAATGATAGTATCAATAATAATAAATATAATAAACCATTTTTCATTCGGACAAATGCAGATAGATATAGATAAGCAGATAGATACCTTTTAGGAGACAAAATGTGACGAGTCATTCCAGTGTCAAAAATGAATCAAAATGCCTAACAGAGATGACGCTGTATTTATTGGAGAGAAGCAGTGCTACTTCATGGACACAAGAAGATACAAGCAGATAAACATGAGGAACGTGTGGCAGGAACTGGTCGGAGCATGTTATTTAATTATACTGCCAGATCTTAGAAATTAGATGAAATCTACATTTTTATAGAAGAATTAAAGAATTATCATCTCATTATATTTCAACAAAATAACCATAACGGTAAAGCTTGGTATTTATGTCTCAGTAAATTAACCCATATATTTTCTTTATATCTTTCAAAAAAGCTCAGAGTTAAACTTTTGTCATTTACTCAAGATGTGGCTTTATGTCATTCTTAAACAAGAGAAACCCCCCCTGTGCTGGCTTTGCAGTTTAATGTGAAATATCTAAAGCATTGACTTTGTTGAATAAGTATAGTCAATGAACAGTGTGTCTGTAATTTCAGGTTGGTGGCAAAGCGCTTATATTTATCGTTGTGTTGGGATTAGGAGGATCTTTACAGAATGGATTTCATCTCACAGCGATCAGCTCTCCGACTCCAGTGCGCACTTGAATTTGTATTTATTATTTTCCTGTTATTACTTTAAGAAAGCAGGTTACACTTTATTTTAAGTGTCCTTGTTACAGTGTAATTATAAAACATACGGAGTAACAAGATGTACAAAAAAAAATTTTTTTGCTGCGATGCCATATAGTAACCATTTGTGGTTCCTGAAAGAGCCATTCAGTGAAGCATACTTGAACAAACCATTTTTTAAGTGTGAAGAACATTTTAATAATCTAAAGAACCTTTTCCACTGTAAAGAACCTTTGGTGCAAAAGAAAGGTTCAATGGATGTTAAATGTTCTTCATGGAACCTTAGAAGCCAATAAAGAACCTTTATTTTTAATAGTGTACATACTATAGGGTTAGGGTTTAGTTTAGTTGCTTGTAACAACAACATAAAGTGTAACCAGAAGGCCATTTAAGTATCACTTTTTTCTATCGCCATTTCAGTACCATACTTACAGTCTAGGTATGAATCAATCGATCACGATTTGTCTCAAATCTGTTTTCCCACAGTACATTCAGAGCGTCATTAACAGCAGCTGGATGGATCACTACGGGATGTTCCAGGAGAGAAGACCGTCACTTTTATCTGGTCTGCTGTGGTGGCTCTATATGGTTTAGGAGGTCTCTTTGGCTCCATGACTGTCAGATACTTAACCAGTCATCTGGGAAGGTTAATCTCACTCATCCTCAACTGCTTTCTCTATTCTAGCACTATCACTTAATCTTCGGGGTAAATTACAGACTGGGCATTTAAAAAAAAAAAAAAGCATGTTCACTTACTGTATGTGACCCTGGACCACAAAACCAGTCATAAGGGTAACATTTTTTTAACGCTGAATAAATAAGCTTTTCATTGATGTATGGTTTGTTAGGATAGGACAATATTTGGCCGAGATACAACTATTTGAAAATCTGGCATCTGAGGGTGCAAAAAAATCAAAATACTGAGAAAATCGCCTTTAAAGATGTTCAAATGAAGTTCTTAGAAATGCATATTACTAATAAAAAATTAAGTTTCTATATATTTATAGTAGGAAATTTACAAAATATCTTCATGGAACATGATCTTTACTTAATGTCCTAATGAATTTTGGCATAAAAGAAAAATCAATCATTTTGACTATTGCTACAAATATACCGCAGCGACTTAAGACTGGGTTTGTGGTCCAGGGTCACATATATGTTCTGTAAGATGTGATGTGCATTGTGATTTGCTTCCGCTCTTTGTTCGAAGGGTTGGGTGGGTGGGAGTGTACACACCATCTAACTTGGTGAGAGTCACTCACAGCCGCAACTTTTTTGTCCCTTGGTAAACTCTCAGGACAATTTGCTGGCCTCAGGTAATAATTAAATATTAAAGTTGTGATGAATTAGAGAGGATCTTTTCTTTTGAATTGTAACATACAACTGAGTGAAAAGTCTCTTTAAAGTAATCTCTTATTAAGATGTCTACTACCATTTAAAGGTTTGGGGTAAGATTAAAAAAAAGAAATACATTACGCAAGGGCACATTACATTGATCAAAAGTGACAGGAAAGACATAAGATTTCTGTTTCAAATAAATGCAGTTCTTTTAACTTTTCATCAAAGAATCCTGAAAAATGATTTTCACCAAAATATTAAGCAGCAAAGAAGTGCTTTAAGTATAAGAAAGTAAGAATAATTATGAATAATTGAGCACCAAAACTAACTGAGCATGAAATCAGCATATTAGAATGATTTTTGAGGGATCTTGTGACACCGAAGACTGGAGTAATGGCTGATGAAAATTCAGCTTTCCATTCAAAGGAATACATTATGCTTTAAAATATAGTACATTTGAAAACAGTTATCTTGAGTTGTAATAATATTCCACAATATTACTGTTTTTACTGTATTTTTTATTAAATAAATGCAGCCTTGGTGAAGAGAAGACCTCTCTCAAAAACATAATTTTTTTATTTAAAAAAAATCGAATAATTCAAAACTTTTGACCAGTAATGTAGAGAGGGTGAATTTTCAGTTCATGCCAACTTTAATGTTTGATTTGCATCTCCATAACCTGTGTAAGTTCCGGAGAGGCGCACATTAAAATGTGTGTAACCTGAAATCAGATTGGGATCAATTGTCATGGAGCAACATCATGAATTATCCATGTGTTTTTGAACAGTATTTGTGTTTGTGTGAATGCATAGAGCCTGTTCATTGAGAGTGTGGGGAGGAGAGCCTTGATGTGGAGAGGGTTTGGGGGAATGTCAGCCATTATGGCATTAATCACTGTCCCCCTCTACCTAAAGGTGAGTCGCTATCATTTAACCTTGGTGAAGAGAAGACCTCTCTCAAAAACATAATTTTTTTATTTAAAAAAAATCGAATAATTCAAAACTTTTGACCAGTAATGTAGAGAGGGTGAATTTTCAGTTCATGCCAACTTTAATGTTTGATTTGCATCTCCATAACCTGTGTAAGTTCCGGAGAGGCGCACATTAAAATGTGTGTAACCTGAAATCAGATTGGGATCAATTGTCATGGAGCAACATCATGAATCATCCATGTGTTTTTGAACAGTATTTGTGTTTGTGTGAATGCATAGAGCCTGTTCATTGAGAGTGTGGGGAGGAGAGCCTTGATGTGGAGAGGGTTTGGGGGAATGTCAGCCATTATGGCATTAATCACTGTCCCCCTCTACCTAAAGGTGAGTCGCTATCATTTAATAGCTCACAGTGATCAGAACAGAACAGAACTTTATTACCTCATCTCTATTTCATTTGCAGGACTACAGCTCTGTGATTCCATACAGCACCATTGTCCTCATTTTCCTGTTCTTCATTTTCTATGGGGGAGGCCCAGGTAAACTATTTATATATTTATACAACATTTAGTTTCAGTCCTAAAATTTGATTGGTCGCATTCCAAAAGCACCAATAACAGCTATATTAGGGTGACCATATTTTAGTTTTCCAACAAGAGGACACTTCGCCTAACAGTATATGTAGCAAGGTTTTTTGTTTGTTTGTTGTTTGTTTGCTTTTTTGTTTTTAGAATAAATAAAAAGAAAATAAGTAGAAAGAATAGAGAAAGAACAGAGAATGCTAGAGTTAGAGGGTCATATGAAGATGAAAGAGATGTATTTTCAAAAAATGAAAAAGCACCAATAACAGCTATATTAGGGTGACCATATTTTAGTTTTCCAACAGGAGGACACTTCGCCTAACAGTATATGTAGCAAGGTTTTTTGTTTGTTTGTTGTTTGTTTGCTTTTTTATTTTTAGAATAAATAAAAAGAAAATAAGTAGAAAGAATAGAGAAAGAACAGAGAATGCTAGAGTTAGAGGGTCATATGAAGATGAAAGAGATGTATTTTCAAAAAATGATTAAGGACTCAGCTGCTCGGATTGAGTTGGGCAGGTCATTCCACCAGGAGGGAGCAGTTAATGAAAAAGTCCATGAAAGTTTTATCACAGGTTGAATGCAAAATGTTTCAATACAGGCATTTCAATCAAATGTATTTTATGCAATATTTCAAACCTTTAACCCACTTGGGAAAATCAACCCATGGCAACAGTTTAAAAGTAGCCCAATTCTGGGTAAAAAAGGCGGACTTGTCAACCTTCATCCAGCAAGAGCTGCAGGAGTCAGATTTAACTGACCACAGGTCAAGAATAAGGAGAGATGACTGACAAGACCATACTGGAGTATTTGCTGCTTAACAGATCCTGAGCTCACTGACAAATATCTTATCTTGCAAGATGTGCGCCCTTTACACAGAGTGCTGTGATGGCGAAATCGAAAGTGAAAGTAAACAGCGCGAACGCTCATTCAAAAGATATTTAAATACTCCGCATACTGAGAGCGGCTCCCTGATGCGCCAAAATTATACACAATATTAGGTGCTTCGCTCCCGTTGCGGGAGCAGGCGGCAATGGTCAGAGATTCAGCTGGAGCAAGATTAAGAAAACAGCCAAATCCTGGACATTTTGGGCGATTAAGAAATCCTGCGCCAAAATTATACACAATATTAGAATGTTTAAAGGAGTGGACACGAAAATCGCGGGAGCGAAGCACCTGTTGCGGGAGCAGGCGGCAATGGTCAGAGATGCAGCTGGAGCAAGATTAAGAAAACAGCCAAATCCTGGACATTTTGGGCGATTAAGAAATCCCGCCCGGACGCATTTTTTTAGGTCCAAAAAGAGGACATGTCCGGGGAAAATAAAAGAGCAACGAAAATACAGAATTGTTCTTTTATGTATCATGCCCTATTACATGTCTTCTTCTTGAACAATGTGTAATACCGGGCTTTCAGCACACCTTTTCTCTGCTCCTATGAAAACTGCTCTGCAGTCTGTTGTCTCACTTTAACAAAAGGCCACGTTTCTCATCCATGTTTCTCCAGGCCGTTCTGAAGTCTCTGAGCTTTGTTCTCTTCTCCTGCGTTTGTCTGATAGCTGCTCTCTACATCTTCTTCAACCTTCCTGAAACAAAAGGCAAAACTCTCCTTGAGATTTCCCAAGAGTTCGAGAACATCAGAGTATGTGGATACTCCACAGAAGATGTCTTGTGCTTAGATACCAAGCCGAAAAGTTCAAGATAAATTATAAATGCTTGCCTTGGTATATTGATGTAAATATGGACTAGATGTGGACTGGCACAAGAAATAATAAATTATCATCATATTTATCAACGTTATATTTATAAAGACAGACTGCTGTCAGTTGGATGGATGGTCTTGGGTTTATTTAGCAATAATGGCCAGATGACAGTACATGATCCTTCTTAATATAACAATTAATAAATAAGTAAATGTACTATTAAATCAAATATTAAATCAAGTTATTTGGTGAGAAGAAAAAGACTGCATTAAAACAGCTGTGGAGAAAACTGGAAGACATAACGGTCAATATATTTTAATGAGCAGAGAGCTGTTTAACAAAAGACATTATAATAGACTAGTTTTTTATTGGATGAAAAAATGTGAAATAAGATTTGCATGTTCTGTTATTTAAGAGATGTGTCCCAGGTTAAAGAAAAAAAAAACATTTTTTGCTTCATTTATTTTCACTACCACTCAGAATACCTTATAAAACTTAAGGAGCTTTTTATTCATGTTTCTTTTCTTTCTTTCTCAATGACTGAACAATGTCTAACTACTTACATATTGTCTGAAGTAACACATGCTTATTCCTTACATGGCCTGCTAGTTGTTCTTTAACCAGCTAAAGGCTGGAAATCACTACATTACTTTTTTGTCCAGATTTCTGCACTAATTTACAGTCTGGATGAGTCCAGACTGGTTGCCCAAAGTCAAAGCCAGTCCGCAGATTTGATTTGACAGATTTTAGACAAAATTGTGTAGTGTATAATGAACACAGACTTGTTTTTCCAGCTTTTTCATGTTTTTATTAAAACATGTTTGATATTTTGAGCCATTTTTTGAACACCTACTGTTTTCATTTGTCATGCGTCTCCTAGCTATGAGGCATGTGTTTCTGCGTGAGTTTGTTGTTTTCAGAATCACCTGAAATACCTGAATCAGAATCATCTAAATCACCTGGTAGTGTGATCCTCAGTTGTTTAGTATTTGATACCCCATGCATTTTTCTCAGTAAAAAGTCGGCAAGTGTATGATGCTTATAGTGTTTTGAAATCTGTTCAGAATAAAAAGCATGTAGTCTATTCCAGACCTAAGCAAACATTATGTCATTGTAATCTCTGCATGATTGTCCTCATTTCATTTATATCAAGTGCAGATAGCTGAACTATTAAGTGAGGTTGACCCTACTGAATCATGCAGTCCACCCATGTTATTGCGCAGGGCCTTGGGTTTGTAGAACCCTGTGAAGGTTCCACTCAGGGACGTTCTGTCTTATCAGTCCTTGACAGGCTGTATGGGACTTCCCAACCTCATTAGCAGTTTAATAGGTACTATGTGAACTTCACAGACCAATAATGACTGACATAACTAGATGCTTTATCACCGCCTCAGCTGTGGATTCACAGGATTAATTAGAGGATTAATTTAACTGACTAGCAATGATTATGGATATCCCAAAACGCCCAAAGTATATCGTATCGGAACAACATTATGTGCACAACATGTTCCCTAATGGAAATGACCCAGTTTTAGTTAGAAACTAGGAGAATCAAATGTTCTATAGGCACATGCTGGAACAGAACCTCATTGGCCCAAAGCCAATTATTTTGACAACATTTAGTAAACTACATGTGCATACATGTGTTGCTAGCAGCAAAGCTAATCATGGATATTAGGAATAATATCACATGTATATATGATATATTTTTGTGTTTCTTTAGCTTTTGTTTAATAGTTTTATAAATGAATAAATGAAATGAAAAAACTGATTTGTTTATTTCACTCATTATTTAAATCATCAGTTTAAAACATGTAATATGATCATTTTTATATTTGTTTATGTTTGTTTTTATATTCTCATATTTTAAGATTATATACTGGGTCTAGAGTAAAACAATACAATACACACAGGGGCATTTAGAAATAGCAAAAATAAATGATTAATTTATAAGTTTCCAAGACGTTTTATGTGACCTACATATGACAAAAACAAGTTGAAATCTGTTAGTTTTAATAAAAATAAATTCTGTGACAGAGTTGAAGAACCACCCCTATATGTATATACAGTAAATAATAAATAATTTAAATTTAAATTATGGGACAATACCTTGAACCGCCAATGGGTGGCGCTGTTTATTCACTGCAGAGTTACAGTAAAGCTGCAGGCTGCAGACTGCAGTGTGATTATTAGCTTTTAATGTGTGTGTGTGTGTGTGTGTGTGTGTGTGTGTTTTGGGATATCTGACTGAAATGATAACACCCTCAAGGGGTTTGATGTCATATATTTGGCGTATAACTCGTGACATCCAGCTGGTGACATGAGAATCTCATTAATGCATAAAATCAGGCAAATTGAAATTAAAGCTTCATATTCAGTCTAGCGTAACATGCCCTGAATGAACAATAAATCTGAAACCTTATACTAGGATGGGCTTTGAATTATAAGGGGGCCGAACAGAAACCATAACCAAAGAATGTACATATTATTTTTTAATGTATATTTCTCAACAGTTTTGAAATGTTTCTCAGAACATAACGAAACATTGAATCAGCATCAACGTCTCTGGCAGCATTTTCTTTTCTTTTCTTTGCAACACTGATGATCCAACATCTTTTTGCTCAAAAGCCATGTTTAATCCACATATTCTTGCTGCCTGAGTTCAGTCATCACCAAGTCAGGTCATATATTTCTCTGGTAAACAGGCACTTGCAAAAAAAATCACTTTCGCCTGCCATGGTAACCATAGCAACAGCAGGCTGCTTAAGCACTTTTCATTCTTTTTGGAACAGTGACTAAACATACTGTCAATATGTATCACATTATAGATTTACATATCACAAAAAATGCACCCTATGCTATTTTTTTAAATGCATGTTTTGATCTTATATTGAACAATTCATCCATTAATGTGTTTAATTTCTTAAACATTTTTTTTTTATTAGTATATTCAATCAAAATGTCATAACTGGACCTTCCGGTGAAACGCAGACTTCTCTCTGGTGATGTATACAAGACATTAATTTTATCTCTAACCAAGTCCCCACCGTACAGTCATCGCAACTGTAAGATCGCTGACATTTGCAGTAGCCCCACAAAGATTCAGGGGGCGTGGTTGGATCCACATCTAGGGGGTGGAGATCGGTAGGTTTAGGTATATGTAAGATGGAAGGAGTTGGATCTGGAGCCAACCACACCCCCTGGATCTTGTGTTCTGCAGTGAGACATTTGGCTAACATTGCTCAGGGTTGCACAAATGAACCTCAACAGAATGCAGCTGGGAAATTATAAAATAATTAATTTAAAATGGTCAACACTTCTGAAAGACTCTCTATCGCCATCTAATTGCACACACATGAAGGCCAGTCAAGGAAGTTCTCACTCTAGGCATACACCTTATTGAGGAGCATAGGATGCAGCAATTCTGAAGCATAGTAAAGCATTTGAGAACTGAATCTGGCTATGTTGCTGAGCAGTATAATTATAAGCAGTTTTCCCTAATTGTGGCTCTTAATAACACCCAGAAGAGTGTCTGTGCTTCACTTCATAGTAATGACTCCAGTTTTTTTTTGAACAATTAGATGATTCACACACACAACACTTTATGTTAATATTACAACATCATGCTGATGATTTATATAAAGTGAAATGGAAAAATGTTTGGCAAATTATTAGGTGTTAAAATCACAGATATGCGTTGAGTATACACTTTGCAAATAAATTACAATATATGTTTAATCTTTTAGTAATCCTATTGATGGCTCAAATCATACTAAAAGTCTTCATGTAAACACCTCACTTGATCTGAGTGAAATTTCAATTGAATTGAAAGGGTGAACTGAAATAATCTGATCAATGTTTTTTCTGACATGTTGGTGTTATATCTTTCACTTGGATGTTATAAGTTGAACTGAATGTTTACTAAATATTTGATAAAAAAGCTTGTGACATATGTAGCTCTAGTGACATTATCGCAGTGGCATTCTCTGGTTCTGAGCACGGCGACAGGCGTTGAAATTTTGTTTGGAAAACATGTAAAGCAATACGTGAATCAGATGACAAAGATAAACTGATTTTAAGAATCTAAACTCAAATATTCAGTCAGATTAATGGACATTTACACATGTAAATATAATATTTTAAACTAACATATTATAGAATGGGACATAAATATAAACTCTGTATGAAAAATCCTAAAAGAGACCTGTTTGTCCAAGTAGTTTCGTTTCCAGTTGTTTGAGGTCATTTTTGCTTAATCTTAAATATTTCAGTTTGAAACTGGATGACTTTAATAGGACATGGCTTTGAAAAACATAGTGTTAAAAATTTAACAACAGTTAGAATATACATCAGACTTTATGTAAAAGATTGTGGCTTTAACTTCAATGCTCCAGAGATAAATTAGCATAAAAACTCTAGATAAAAGACATTCATATTTAAATTGGAATAACAGCAGTCAGTTCTCTCAAGTCAACAAATAATGACTGCAATGGTCATGTCACGTCATTGAAGTGCTTTCTACATCAGTTACCTCTGACATAAATGCTCTAAAAGCATAAAATTAAACCACAAATTGCTGAAAAGACATGTAATTTTCACAATAGATGGAGAGACTATAAACTCACATATTTTATTTATATATTGTTTTAATGGATTTAAGTATAATGCCTGCTCTCAGCTCTGGTTCTTAGATTAATTCAGTCATGGCCCACAGATTAATATAGGGTCATAAGCAGGATAATGTCAACTCTAAGAGTCTCTTTCTGGTTTCTGGCTTTTATAAACTGTTTAAATGCCCAAGAAAAAAAATCTGTAATTAGCTACTTGTGAACATGTCAATTCTAATCTTTCAAAGATTAAATTAAGATGTAGTTAATCTCTCTGAAGGTAAGGGAACAATAATACTAAGTAATATGACTCGAAGGAGCAAAGTCAAAAGGCTTTGTAAAAAAAATGTGGTAAATGAGCATAGAAAGGAGCATTTGTGTATGGAAACACATGATCTCATGATCATCCAGCTATCAGGGATGCAGAAACATTGGTTGATTGGAGGCAATTTGCAAATTATTTGAATTTGTCAGGGGAAAACAGATATGGGCCACTGCCCAAAGACAGATCTGACACTTTCCATTATGACTTAAGTTACGCCTGGGCTGTTTCACAATTTCATGGTTTTGCTTTGTCTGCAGTATCAGCCCTCAGTGGACCTCTGGGAACTATTTTTAACATTATATCATGCAGTCCCTGCCAATTTGCTGTGCTTTCAAAATTGCCCCTGACATCCAGCAAAACACACACTGAAAAACTGCGTGACTAAATAACCATCAAACAGAAATGTTTCATTTGCTGAAGTGGCACATGAGGTTGAGCAATTTACCCTTCGCCAGGATCTGACCAATCATAACCCAGAATCTGTCATTTACTTGTCGACAAACAAACCAGACAGGAGAATAAATTAACATCGTGGACATTAACTTAAAAAATTGTGTGTATTGAGTTGACGTATTTCCACGGTTGAAACAAGATACTTTCTGATGTTCATTCATGTTTATTTCGTGCTGTAACTAGTAAAGAGGAAGAGATGATGGGTTCACGTGCCGCTTGAACTGAGGCGATTCAGCGATCTGTCAGGATCACTGATCTGTTATCTTTAACACATTAAAGAACCACAAAACGCCATTGTTTGAAGTTCTTTAAAAAAAAATATTTAAAAAAAATCTGCATGTCAGCCCAGGCCCCATGGGCCCCAAATTTTTTACGCCCGCTTGGACCGGGTTTCGGACCAATTTTCACGTCATAGTTCAGACGCGGCCCGGGCCTTGGGCCTGTTTTTGGTTTCTCCTTATTTTTTATATTTTAGACATCCATCAATTAGAGATGAAAAAATGTGATGAAACCTTTTCATTAGACGTGCCTTTAGAGAGAAGTGCATCTTTACGGATTACGATTATAATGAAAGAGTTTTTGTTTTTGATTTGTTTTATTTCACTAAGTAGTAATTTAAAGCTTTCTATAGATATATTTATCATGTCTGTGAGGCATGTATTCGCTGAGTTTTGGTTCATTTTTGTGAAGCGCTCCTGTTCAAGACAGACGGCAGAAAGCGCATCATGTTTGTTTTCTTTATTTTATAAAAGCACAACTTTTTGTTGATATTGTGAGTGCACACAAATAAAAAGTAGACCCTTTAAAGTTACGAATTATGTATTACCTTTATGAGCAAAAATGACGACCAGACAGGAGAATAAATTAACATCGTGGACATTAACTTAAAAAATTGTGTGTATTGAGTTGACGTATTTCCACGGTTGAAACAAGATACTTTCTGATGTTCATTCATGTTTATTTCGTGCTGTAACTAGTAAAGAGGAAGAGATGATGGGTTCACGTGCCGCTTGAACTGAGGCGATTCAGCGATCTGTCAGGATCACTGATCTGTTATCTTTAACACATTAAAGAACCACAAAACGCCATTGTTTGATGTTCTTTAAAAAAAAATATTTAAAAAAAATCTGCATGTCAGCCCAGGCCCCATGGGCCCCAAATTTTTTACGCCCGCTTGGACCGGGTTTCGGGCCAATTTTCACGTCATAGTTCAGACGCGGCCCGGGCCTTGGGCCTGTTTTTGGTTTCTCCTTATTTTTATATTTTAGACATCCATCAATTAGAGATGAAAAAATGTGATGAAACCTTTTCATTAGACGTGCCTTTAGAGAGAAGTGCATCTTTACGGATTACGATTATAATGAAAGAGTTTTTGTTTTTGATTTGTTTTATTTCATTAAGTAGTAATTTAAAGCTTTCTATAGATATATTTATCATGTCTGTGAGGCATGTATTCGCTGAGTTTTGGTTCATTTTTGTGAAGCGCTCCTGTTCAAGACAGACGGCAGAAAGCGCATCATGTTTGTTTTCTTTATTTTATAAAAGCACAACTTTTTGTTGATATTGTGAGTGCACACAAATAAAAAGTAGACCCTTTAAAGTTACGAATTATGTATTACCTTTATGAGCAAAAATGACGGCGTATCCACTGAAAAAATGCAAGTGATCGCGCTGGCGCCTCTTTGTCCTGCAAAGCGCACTTCAGCTTCCACTCTCCGCACAAAATATTGGATATAGCGCACATTTATCTAGGTTTATCGTTTAAACATTGTTATATGCTTGAACTGTTTTATATCTATATATTTTATTTTAGGCAAGTCTTGATGATTTGAGAAGGCTAAATTTATCAAACCTATGGCTCACTGTCTGCCGCTGGCCAGTCGTTACTTTAAAAAACAAAAACTTATATTTAACAAACAAAAAATGATCCAAACGTTTTTCTAAATTAACTTAATAAAAAAACTAATCGAAATATAATCACTTTGCCATTCAATACAAAACTGAACTATTTTAACCCTTTAAGCTAAAAACCTAATTAATTGATATATCTGTCAAAATACATAATACCAGAACGTTATCCGTTTCTCAGTTCTAACTTTTTGTATTACAATATTTTTATAAGAACCACCAATTCATCATTCTCTAGCAAAAATCAGAGTAAACAAATTGTGAGATAGAACTTAAAGAGATGAAAAGCTCTAATGTAGATCTCATTTATGCAGCTGGTTATGTCATAAAACTGCCAACTTTCTTCCAAGACTCTTCTGACCACTACTAAGTACATAGAAGGGCAAATATTCCACAGACAGTAGTGCAAAGCATCTCAGGTTTCTGGCCTGTCAGGGACATAAGCCACTTTTTCGATAAGTTCAGATACATTTTTTAGTCTTATAGCACATGGGACTGTGTATCTGAAAACCACATATGTATTATCCAGCAGCTAAAATAACATTCTGAATCTGCACGTAAAATGATATTCTCAAATCTTATTGCTAAAACAGCAGCACTATTGACAGAATGATGGTTTAGAATCCAAACATAGAGCAAAGCTTGAACTAGAGATGCAAAAACCTTTCCCCACTGTTAAAATCCCAAATCGAAGATGGAAATCTAAATGAATTCTTGTATTTTCATAAGCGCCGTCATTAGCAACGACGTGTATCGGTAAGCGAGATTAGCCATTTGGATCCTGTGGATGCTCTGTGGTCTTTTGCATTAATGCATGGAACAGATGGCGAGCGTGTCGGTGTCTAATCAGAGTCAGAGATCACAGAATGCTCTGATGAGGAAGAACCAAGAGCTGTCAATCAAATCTCTCACAGAAATACTCTTTAATTTCCAATACAGGACAAAGATCAGCAAATTAACGTGCATGCCTTTACTATTTTCTCTACATTATGCTTAGTACATAAATGATTCTATTGATACAAAATATAAAAATATGTGGTACATCATTTACAGATAATTTACATTACATCCTTAACTTAGTGAATTTCTTCATTCAATTGCGTATATATACATCTTATTAATGGGATTTTCAGCCCAAAGCAAACACCATAAAAAAAAAAACATTACTGTGCCTGAATGAATTACAGAACAAAAAAAATTGCACATTAGCTGTAACAAATGCGGCAACAGTGCTGCAGATTTAATAATTAAGAAGTCCTAAAAATAAAAAGCGTAACATCCAGAATAATTCGGAAATATCACATGGGAAAGCATGCATATGCAATTGAGCTGTGAACAAATTAAATTACTGCGTATTATTCACTGATAACCTCACAACACCAAAAAGCCTTTCAAACTATAGGGACAGGAAAAATTATTGTGCAAGGTTGTGGAGCATGCAGCAAGTGCGTTATATCCATTATTTTAGGATATAATGCAGTTCTTGCTTTTCCTACGTTTGCGTGTGTGTAACTGTCCTCGGCTCCCGAACTGACCGGATGCTCCCAGTCCTGAAGAGCTGTATTTGTGTAGCAGCTCTTCGCTGGTCATGTACCTCAGCTGGACCGGTCTGGGAATGGGCTCGCCCAGAAAATACCCTTCATCTTCTGACTCGGAAGATGAGGAACAGGTCGAGCACCAGTCGTCATCGTAATCATACTGGTCCCACGAATAAGGGCCTTGGTGTCGGTGCAGAACAGGGTTTTGAAGCGTAAGGTCGGAGGTTGTCCGAGGGCAAGGTCTGAAAGGCTGCTCTCTCAGCCTGCCGCTTCCACTACCGTAGTGGTCCCGTGACCCACGGGGTGGAGGGAACTGGTCATAATCCTCACGAGCATGAAGTTGAGATCGTTTCGGAGCTGGGCGGCGCTCGGCAGCGAGGTTAAGTGCATTGTCCGAACGGGACCGCCTGGAACGACGGGAGCGATGGTGGTGGTGGCGACGGCGTGGCTCATTATGGTCGATGCTTCTACGACGGGTACGTTCACTCATGGGTGGTAGACGGGCATTGTTGGCGTTGCTAACCAAACTTACACGATCCTCCTCCTGATATGCAAAACCAGGTGGCAAAGCATTAATTCCAGGTTGTTCACGGGGGTATTGCACAGGGAATTTGACTTGCACCGGGGGTTCAAGCTCCAGGTAGGGCTGTGCGGAGTTCAGGCTGCGCAGAGATTCAGAGCTGTGGAACTGCACAGAGGAGTTGAGTGTGCCCATGTTACTCTTTTCAGACACATTCATGCCAGAATCTTTGCTCAAATCTGGCATTGAGAAGTGAGACAAGTGCTCCTGCCGTTTACTGCCACCATCTGCAGAGGTGCCTGTAGACCAGAAACACATGTACGACAGCTGTAATATTCTCTTGCATCTCTGAGTGACAAAACACAAAAAAGTTGACAAATAATAAGCAAGATTTTTAGAGGTTTGTTTAAATCCCTGTAGTTTGTTTAAATCTCAAGGAGGCCTTAAATTGTGTGATAGCAAAGACTTTTACATTACATTTCTATTTCAAATAAACGCTGTTCTTTTTAACTTTATTTATCAAAGAATCATGAAAAAAAAAATCACCGTTTCCACAAATATATTAACACTTTCCCCACCACGTTTTTTTTTTTTTTTTTTAAGTTGCCAATCACAGCCAGCATTTTTTAAAATCAAGTTTAATGGCACCCAGAATATTTAGTTGTATGAATGTCAAAACAAAGAACAGAGCCTATGCTTTTAAACAAACAAACAAAACAAAAAAAATCATGCAATCTTTTTTTTTTTAAATCAACACTTGAATATGGGTAAGTTAAGTTTCATTAAAAAAGCTACATTTTGAAGAAAACGCTGAGAAAATCATGCTTTTGTAAAAGACTACATCTGGATCAGATTCACAATGATGATCAGAACAGATGAAATAGATCGCTTTCATCAACACATCCAAAGCTTGCACGGTCGTACACCACTTCCTGATCGTCATTTCATTTGGTAACGTTAGGCAGGTTTGTTTCATATGCTGTTTAATGCTTGATGATTGTGTTATTTAACAAAGCCATCTGCTTACATAAGCAAACGCTTGTTTCTGCTGCTTCTTCGCTGTGTTTTGATCCAGATATTCAATACTCTTTCAGAGGATGCATAATAGCGCATCCTACCGTACACCAGTAAAAACACGGAAAGCCGGGAAAATCCGTCAATGGTGGGGAAAGAGTTAAGCAGCACAACTGGTTTCAACATTGATAACAATAAGAAATGTTTCTTAAAGGGTTCATATGACGTTGCTAAAAAGAATATTATTTTGTGTATTTGATGCAATGCAATGTGTTTATGCGGTTTAAGGTAAAAAAAAACACATTATTTTCCACATAATGTACATTATTGTTTCTCCTCTATGTCCCACCTTTCTATAACGCGTTGATTTTTACAAAGCTCATCGTTCTGAAAAGTGAGGTGTGCTCTGATTGGTCAGCTATCCAGTGTGTTGTGATGGGCCGAATACCTCAAGCATGTGACAGAAATGTTACGCCCCTTACCATACTGTGATGCCATGTCCCCGCGCGACGAGACAAAACCAGTAAAACCCATTATAAACGAGGCATTTGTTGCATTCAATGAGGACATAATTACTGATTATAATGACTTTTTACGCGATGCGTTGCATCACGCCACATAAACATAAAACCATGTCTGCATTTGTGATCGGAGAAACGACAAACAACAAGCGGTACTCTACACTGCTCAAAACTCGTGTTTGAATCGTCAGTGGCAAATTATTTAAATATGAAA
This sequence comes from Sinocyclocheilus grahami, assembly GCF_001515645.1. NCBI lineage: Eukaryota > Metazoa > Chordata > Actinopteri > Cypriniformes > Cyprinidae > Sinocyclocheilus > Sinocyclocheilus grahami. Next base: position 3,710,268 of record NW_015505181.1, read on the forward strand.
ACGTACTTACAGGTGGTGAGTCAGAAGCGCCAGACTGTCCTTGCAAAGTTGGAATTGCCCCAGTTTATAGAAACGGACTACTTGCATTGTAGGCTACTCTCCCAGGAAACAGTCCTCGTCCTCCATAAAATACGCTGTACGCATCTGAATATTTGGGTTGAACTGTTCCGGAACAGTGTTGTAAATACACCTTAACAACTGATTTCTAGTCGTAGTTTCAAAGTAGTACAAAGTAGTTTCGCTTTCGCAACGAAACACACAGCATCTCCATGACATGGTGGGTCAGAAGCGCCAGACTGTCCTTGCAAAGTTGGAATTGCCCCAGTTTATAGAAACGGACTACTTGCATTGTAGGCTACTCTCCCAGGAAACAGTCCTCGTCCTCCATAAAATACGCTGCACGCATCTGAATATTTGGGTTGAACTGTTCCGGAACAGTGTTGTAAATACACCTTAACAACTGATTTCTAGTCGTAGTTTCAAAGTAGTACAAAGTAGTTTCGCTTTCACAACGAAACACACAGCATCTCCATGACATGGTGGCGGCAACAACAATACTACAGCGAGAATCAAAGTTACACCTTCTTTCTTTGCGTGAACATTTAGGCGGTGTTATGCAAATCTTCCCACATCGTGACGTAGACATGTGGGGGCGTGTTTAAACGAGCCGTTTTAGGTAGGCGTGGTTGACTTAACTTTTATAAAGAATATCTCTTTGGATTTGAGACTTTAGTCTTTGCAACTTTACAGATCTTCTTTATGCACCAAGAGCAAATTGAAATCGCATCATATGACCCCTTTAAGCAACAAACATAAGAAAGATTTCTGAAGGATCATGTGACATTGAAGACTAGAGTAATGGCTGCAAAAAATTCAGATTTGCCATCACAGGAATACACTACATTAAAATAGAATTTCTAATTATTTCTGCTTTTACTGTATTTCAGATTTTTTAAAAATGCAGCTTCTTTCAAAAACATTTTAAAAATCTGTAAACTTTTTTTTTTTACATTTATAAAAAATTTTATAAAATAAAAATAAAATGGAAACAAGCAACAAAGAAAAAAAATCAAATACCTGTAGCATTAGATAGAGCCAGTGACTCCATAGATCCATGTGGCGTCTGCTCCAGTGGTGTGAGCTGTTCGCTAAAGCCAAGTGCACTAATGGGGTTTCTGCTACGGCCCATCTGCGGTCCAATATCCTTTTCCTTCTCCCTCTGGAATACATGCAGGCTCACTGAGCGCTTATCCATGAAGCTGTTGTGTGGAACCTCTTGAAAGCTTGCCTGTGTTCGCAGTGCAGGTGGGTAATAGTCCTCTGGTCCGGGTTGGAACCAGTTCTCATTCAAAGACTGTCCTTTCAGAGCTGATACGGGGGGTCTCTTGGAGGCCACAGGCTCCTTGGGCCTTGGATCTGCTGGGTGACCAGGGGACAGATTTGAGGAATAGGAAGTCCGGATGTTGCACTGACTGAGCAAATGAAGAGGATTTAAAGAGAGGTCATTACGGCTCTCGTACCCATACACCTCAGCCGGCGTCTTCCAGGATGGAGATTCTCTGTTCAGACTTGGCGTTTGACTGGACAGACTAAGCAAATCCATTTGCAGGGAGAGTGGATCAACTTCAGCAGAGTAGCGCCCGGTTGAACCTTTTCCACCCTGGTTCCCATCTCCTCCACTACCACCATTATTGCTCTTGTTGAATTTGGAACTGCTGCGCCGGGCCTCACGTGAACGAGCACTCTGAAATGCAGAATCCGAGGAATCAGAGCCGTTTTGGTCATCGCCAACACTACATGCCCGAGAGCAGAAGATCTGACCCTGCTTGGGTAGAAAAGGACGACCGAGCAGGGACTTCTTACAGCGAGCACAGCTAAAACAGGCCTCGGTGGCATGCCAGTGCTGGCCATCATATGTCATCTGACCCTGGTCAATACCTGCACAATCAGAGGATATCCATTACACACAGATCACATGCATCTATGCCAAAAAGAAAGTAGTGATTGCTCATAAATGGGTCAATGACCACGAAAAAGAAAAGGAAAAACCATCTAGTTTAAAACATGTCAGATTCTTTAAAGCTGCAGTCCATAAAACTTGCCTCTTTGTCGCCATCTCTGTTTGAAACCTGCCATTGTAGTTATTTGCGGAATTATCTTCTTTACGTGGGTTGTGCATCAGCACGGCTCCTTAGCGTGGATGAACCTAATGTTTTGAGGTGTATGTGTGGGCTGTCAGTCACCGCACCAGTGTGGATTTTCACTGTACTTCGGAATTACAGATACTACGTCTACATCCAAAATAAAAAGTTTCACCGGAAAATGTCATCTGAACAAGTAAATCACATGTCTGTCAGTTTTGTTCTGACCACCTGAAAAAAAAGTTTTACAATAAATCGAGCTACCAATGGTGATTAAATCTAATGATCGCAAAGTTAGCTTAGATCACGTCAAACCATGCAAATTATTATTATTTTTATACTTAGTTCTCAAATTGTTAATGTTAACAACATCAACATTGCATGACTACGTGTATTTAGTGTGTATTAGCGTTATCTGTAGATTTAAATTTAATCTCCAATTGTTATACCATTCGAATGTCATCGAAAGAAATTCTTTTAACCTCAAAAAGCAATTTATTATTCCTTAGAACTAGTTCTAAAATGACAAGTTATTCCAGCTGCTTTAAGAAGAGGCTACAAATGATTCGCCACCTGCAGCATCCACACACGCAATAGAGCCTACTAGCCAGGACTTCTTTATGTATACAGACATGACGTAATGACGCAAAGACAAACGACCCAAACCACTCAAATTATAAAACATTATTACAAGCTTACCGTTGTGAATCGGGCTAAGGTAAGGAGATAGTTTTGAACACTGATTGGCTATGTACTTACTCAATAATTGATTTTAGATAATTATAAATCAATAATAACCAAAAAAAAAAGTTTACGGAATGCAGCTTTAAATTCATTCTAGTTACACAAACATTCTTAAAAATATTATCTATATTTTTACCTAAAAAAAGAAAGAAATATATATATATATATATATCCTGAACTAACCTTCCCTAGTAGTCTTTTAGACACAAGAGCACTTAACAGCACTGTGTGAAAATCTGAATGCATAATGTAGTTACATAAACTTAAAAATGTGTGGATTTTAAATGACAGCTACTTTAGGTTAAAAAAAATGCAGAACAAAGATGTCTTTGAAGGATCACATCCTCATGAGGTGTAGACATGTTTGGAGAAATCTGATTACATGGGGTGCCACATATTGCAGAAACGTATTCGATTTTAATCACAGCTCATTTTAAGTAGCCACACTTTAATGGACAACATCTGTTTTGAAAACCTGCACTGTTGCTTCCCTTTTATAATCAGTTTCATGAAAATACTCTCTGTGGTTCTGTGTAGAAACTAATTCCAGACTGAATTTCTATGAAACAATCTGCCAAAATGCTGAACGTGAAGGCCAGACTAAACTATCAACTCGCAACACAGCTTTTCGTTCATTCTTCTTAACATTAGACAAAAAGCAGGACAGTCATCTGGCAGTTGCTACAGGGCAATTTCTGCAAGAGCAAAGTGGACCGGCCTTGCATGGACATGAGAGGATTCCAGGACGGCACTGATAGATGGGCTCTTACCTATGTGTTCCCCACAGGAGTCACAGTACTCTGCGTACAGGGACTCAAAGCAGGTGCAGCAGTACGGCTGGCCCTCTTTCATGATGTAACGCTGGCCACCCAGAACGGTCTCGCACTCAAAACAGCAAAAGTGCTTCATGTGCCAGTGCCTGCCCTCTGCCTCTGTGCACTCATCTGCAAAAATGATCTAAAAGACAGATAAGCAATAAGAGTAAGACCATTCTTCTGCAATGGAAGTGACAGAACTAAAGCTAACGGCTCCACTGAGGCAACAGACTGAGCTGCAGTACAGCAGTAACTCTATTATCACTATAGAGATGAAGTTCTGTAACCATGGTAATCATGCAATGTATTCAGCTGTCTTTACACAAAATCAGAACTAGAGAAACAGGGCTCATTGTGTGCAATCTTTAACTACACAATGAGAGACGTCTCGATTTTTAGCATTTTACAGTATATTAAGCATTTCATTTTCCCTTTGCACTTTAAGGGTGCGATCACATTTGTTTTTGTATGGCAAAATTTCTCAATCGGAATCCATGCCATTGGGAATTTTCATGTGGATTTCACAATGGATTCCAGCTTGCTGAACTGTTCACACAAGATTTCACTGGGTTTACCAATATGTACCTGCAAAACCTGGCCCAAGGATTGACCACACCTTCAGATGATTCAAGGAACAGTTCACAAAAAAAAAAAAAAATCTGAAAATGTACTCACCCTCAGGCCATCTAAGATGATTTTGTGTCTTTATTGGGACAGATTTAGAGAAATGTATCATTCTGTAGTGAATGGGTACCGTCAAAATGAGAGTCCAAACAGCTAATTAAAAACATCACAATAATCCACAAGTAATCCACAGTCCATCAATTAAAGTCTTGTGAAGTGAAAATCTGCATGCTTATAAGACACAATCCATCATTAAGGTGTTTTAACTTCAAACCGTTGCTTGTGGATTATTATGATGTTTTTACCAGCTGTTTGGACTCTGACGCCACCCATTCACTGCAGAGGACCCATTGGTAAGCATATGATGTAATGCTAATGAAGAATGAAGAAACAAAATCATCTTGGATGGCCAGGCTGAAGGCGAGTACATTTTTTTTGCTTTACATTTTTTTGGGTGAACTATTCATTAAAATTTTCTGTTAAAACTAAGACAATCATAGCATCATTCCTTTGAAAAAACACCTTAATAAACAGAGTGATTTTGGGCTGTTTAGATATTTTCTCATTTAAAAAGGATATTGCAAATATCTGCAGCATTATATTAGGTAACAATGGTTTATTAGCACATACAAGAGACATACTAATGTACAGAGATTCATGTCTTGCAATAGCAAGGTGAGAGTGTCTAACCTCATCGCAGGCTGAACAACGGGGTTTGAGTCTCTCAGCGTGGTGGCGACCACAGAAGATCTTCCCATCCTGGTAGAAGTAGATGAGATCCACCAGCAGTTCGTCGCACATGCTGCACACAAAGCATTGTGGGTGCCAGCACATCCCGTGACCTGCCCGTGACGCAAAGACAGCAATGTCACCTCCGTTTATCTGTCCCCCACACTGAAAACGAGAAAAGGGGATGGAGAGACAGTTAAAAGTTAGGAAGGAAAGTTAAAAAGAACATTTTACATTTAACAAGAAAACATTTATTTAGCAGCAGGGTAAAAGAGAAAATCAATAATAATCTCACTTTTTATTTTGTGTTTACAGACTGCCTATTTGTCTACCAAATGATCAGATAAAACAAACTACAATAAAAGTTTAATATAAAAGGAAAAAAATGCACCTCAAGACTCTTGTATTATGGTCACTTTTGAATTTATAATGCATTCTTATTAGGGATGGACGATATTATCATACTGATATCGGAATCAGCTGATAATGGCTTTAAATTATGCCGATATGTCTTGCCGATAAGAGAAATAGGTTAACTTACATGTGCTCAGGGTGTGCTAATGATTAGATCACGACAGCAGTGTGGCTCCTTCTTGAAGCAAAGTTTTGTCTGAATGATGATGTTTTGGATCGCTGCATTTAAAGGTGTAATAGGTGATTGCCTTCAGAAACATATTTTGTTATGCTGGTTGAAAGTCTCTTCACATCCCGATAGCAATCATTAAGTTAAGTGGTTTACATATATTTATCTGTATTTATATATTCTGTGGAAGGTGGTAGGACCAAGAAATGTTTGTCCAATCAAAATGCTCTGTCCGAGCGTTTTAATTAGCTTTCCTACCTGTCTGTCAACATAAGTATTTACATACCTCTGCGCATCCGGTTCGCGCAGACAAGGATACTTCATCAGTGCGTTCACACACACTGTGCAGACAGAGCGAGAATGGCAGACAAACATCAACAACCCAATCTTCCCTTCCTGGTATTGTAGTACTTTTACTAACTGTACTAAAAAGTTCTCACTGGTGAATGACACGTAGCCCAGCAGTTCCCAATTCCAGTCCTTGCGCCCCCACACTCTGCATATTTTGTATGTCTCGCTTAATTAACACACCCGATTCAGATAACCAGCTCGTTAGAAGTGATCTACGTGCATGAACTGTTTTCCGATCGATATGATCCCTACAGTGTTCATTGCTCCCTACTCCCTGAGCAGGAGAAATCCGTTGAAGTTTACTTAACTTCTCATTCACGGATTTGCGCTGCACAGTGTCTGGATGCGAGGGTGCGAGGACTGGAATTGGGAACTGCTGATGTAACCTATTGTAATGTTGTCTCTGGTATTCTGGTCTGTGAGCGTATATGCGTTCAGGGGGCGTGCCTTTGGACAGCGATTGCAGGGAGGGTGGGATGTTCGCTTTCAGTGCTATCAGGCTAAAGTTAGCATTTTCCAAGATCTCCTACTGCACCTTTAATCTGTGAAAGCACGTACAAAATGACGCGTTCGGTGTGACAGAGTAAATAGCATGTGCAGTGGCAGCAGTGGCAGCCTCCCCCAGGCCTTAATGACCGTTCGGTAAGGAGTTTTAATCTGTAGGGGGTGCTGTTGGCCTACTTCTAATTAAATTAAAAAGAAAATAGCCTACACAAATAACATCTAGACTGTTTCTGATTAAATAAAGTAGTATTTAAGAAGCTAAAGCTTACATAAAAAAAAAATCACAAACATGACAATTGTAAATAAATACTTTTATATATACTGATTTATTCATTAATATGTAATATGTTTTATTTTTTAAACACATCATAAGCTCTAAAAGATTTTCAGAATTTTTACAACTCTAGCTTTAGACCATCTACAAATGTTAAATCTTAAAATAAAGTGTTAGGGTTAACACTGCATCTTTCTGGAGAAAAAATGCAGCGATTGATATAGTTTATTTAGGCCTATAGTTATTTTCAAAGCTTCAATGTACTGTCAAAAAACATTCATTGTTGTTTTATTTAATTCTAACAAAAGTTCTTGTTAAAAACTAACCAAAATGTAAAATATTTTGCTTATAATTTCTGCACAGGAGAGACTTGGTGTTGTTTCCAAACAAAAGGAAATATATCGGTATCGGCCAAAATGAGTTGAAAAATATCAGCATATCGAATATCGACAAAAATCCAATATCGTGCATTCCTAATTCTTACTGAATAAAAGAATTAATTTATTAAAAAATATATATCTTGCTGATCCAAAACCTGTGAATAAATGTGTATTTTTGCACATCCCCTGACAAAGAATAGAGAAAAAAATATGAATTTATAACAAGTGGTCAGCATATTGTATCTGAAAAGAGAAGGGAACAGCTGATATGAGCTGGTTTCTTCATTAAAGCTCTCCTTCAGCATTTTCCAATATCTTGTGCTATGGAGAGTCAGCAAATGTTTAATGGGATAGACAGATGCATGCACCTACCCACAAAAACACACACCTGTGTGTCAGTTACCTTCGAGAACAATATTTATTGGAAAATCTGCATCTTTTCAACAGTACTGAGGGCTAAATGGGGGCTTTATATCTTTAAGAGTGTCACTGCAGAGGATACATTTAAAACAAGCGAAAAAAGCCAAACTGTGTCACTGTGACATCTGTTCCGGAGAAGTAACAGAAGGAGAGAGAAACAAGGCAGGTGGTCACAGACATGCATATCCAGCTTAGATTCAGATCTAATTCGCTGGCAACTTACACGACATCCCAGGTGGGCTAATACACAAAACCAGAGGAAGCCTTAAAACCTACAACAAAAATAAGCCACTAAGAAACAAAACAACTAATTTCAATGAACCACTGTAGCTGAACTCTTCCTGTGGCCACAAACACCCTCCACCCCAAACCACAGTTCATTTGAATATCATACACACAAGTGAACACTTGCACACCTGTTCACAGATAGCTCCAGTCATGGTGACCGGGAAGGGCCGGATATTACCACGGCCCAGGTTCTCCCTCTTCCTCTGGTTGCTGAAGAGCTTCAGCTCTCGTTTTTCCTCATCATCCAGACTGCTACAGTATCGCACCTGCGCAACAAGAGCTCAGGTCAGCTGTGTCACATAAACATGGACATACATGTGTGTAAATGATGGCACACACAAACATACATGCATTCAGACTGGTGACCTTTTCATGTAAGACCCCAAGCTGATCTTACCTCATTGTCATGTGGGGGGAGCTGATGCAGAAGCTGCTTGATGCGATGCTTCTCCCCAGGACTGTTCACGTATGGTACTTTATCCTCCGGCAAAGAGCTGTAATAATGATGTACCTGGAATGACATTGGAAAACAACAGCAGCTTTGAATTACTGATGAGTGATGTGAGTAAGTAAATAAATAAAGTATTGTTTACAAAAAATAACGAGTTTGATGCTTGGGTGACAAAGTCACAAACACAGGTGTGAATTACTTCAATTTAATTTATGCTAGTAAATAAATAAAAGCACCAGCAGGTTTAAGGGCAACAAAGTCTTATTTTTTTAATTCATCACTTGGATTTTGGTGTTTGCACACGGCTTGTTAATCAAACGCTTGGATTTTGGCACTTGGGTGACACGGTCACAAACACAGGGGTGGAATTTCTTTATCCCTGTTGTTGTTAATAGGGTTGGGAATCGAAAATCGATTCCAGAATCAGATACTTAAGGTCAGGAATCGGATACTTGTCAAATTAAAATGTATTCTGCCTATAGATTCCTATCTGTGAGGACCGGACCTAGCGATCTGCCAGGGCTACATTTGCGATCAGATGCCAAAAAAGCTAAGTATAATATCTGTGATAGCTAAACATGTTGCAAGAGATGTGTCACCACCAACATGACAAAGCACTTTAATTTAATAGATCGTTAAAGATTGCGAATGCGATTCAAACACCAACATGATTCTGTTCCTAAATTACAATGATTCATCCGTTTCCTCAACCTTTGACGTGTGCGATCATAATGTTGTGATCACTTGTTAGTTCGTCCGTGAAGAGTACGATCACACCAGTGTGATTTGAACATTTAGATTTGCGTTCGCACAGCCATTGACCTAAAGAGAGCAGCGGTCTGTCATGAATGAAACAGCTTCAGTCTTTTCAGCCACACAGTATCCTTATTTCTGTGTTACAAACATTCAAATCACAGAAGTACTGGGATAAAAGTTTATAGTTCAGATATAAACTGTGTACGATGTGTATACGGTAGTGATTAAAATAGAGTAAATCACCTTTTGAAAGTAATTTGACACTTCAAATGAAGATTGATCGATTACATTGTTACGCCAGTAGGTGGCGAAAAGGGGCTGTTAAAATGTATTTGTCTTTGAATCATACAAGAGATTCGTTAAAGAACACTGATTCATCCAGTAAAGAAACAAGTACATCTTTAGTGAGTCATTTAATCATTCATTCATAAATTACAGTGTTGTCTAATGTTTTTTTCCCTTCAGAATCATGAGAGAACCACAACTTCCATTGGGGGGAAAAAAAAGAAAAAAAAACAATTTATCCAGAATCATGCAGTTCTATTTTGCACACAAACCGCTCTTAAAGAGTCCAGTTTTTATGTAGACTGTTGATTTTTGTTCATGGTATTCAGCTCCAATAAATGGTTTGCAAAAAAGAGACAAAAGGATAAATGTTTGATATTATTTAATCACATTGTAATCGAAACTGGGAATCGAAAAGAATCGGAATTGATAAAATTCAAACCATACCCAACCCTAGTTGTTAACCCCTCCCCCCCATCTCGCCCAACATCCTTGCATTGCACACACTTACACACAGCTATAACAGTCAGTGATTTATGGAAGAGCAATGCATGAGTTAATGGAATCGGCCCCTTCTATCTCCCCCATGACGCGCTTACATGGAGGACCCTTTATCTCAAGATAATAAGAATGTCCAGAGCTCATCCCAACTTAATTAGCCATACGAGGCTTACACTTTTGGACGAAAATGGACATTATCACAGTTGTCTAATTAACATAATGAAATGTAAGTGTAATTACATCATACATTTCATTTTATAATTGGTCAAATAATGAGAACACAAGTCTACATTACATTATAATATAATTGTCTGTTGACTCGTGGTTGGAGTATTTCTTTGGAAAGCAAACAGGCCAGTGAAGAATCCAGACTTGGCAGGAGCCATAAGGTCCTGCAGTCTCAGACCACCCATCCAAACCTATTACACAGATTTGATGGCCTAATGGCTTAATCTGATATACAGCGGGGGCCATCTGCCTCCGTCGCCATACCATATAAACAGCAAGGAATAAGAAACTGTGCTTAAAGAGCAACTGAGAACTGTAATGAAATGCACCATGAAATAAAACACATGCAAGCAGCATTTCTCCTTTTTTAAATCTGAAATAATAAAATATTTAAAAAAACAAACAAACAAAAAAGACTAGAAAAAAATAGAAAAACTAGGCAAGTAACGGAAATTAATTAAAACTAAAATTACTAAAACTATATAAAAATATAAAACAATTTTAAGCTAAATAGAAATGTTTGAAAATAAAAATTAATTAAATTATATAAGAAAATGACAGAAACTTAAACTAAAATGAAAATATATACAAAAGCTAATAAAAAAAACAAACAAACAAAAAAGACTAGAAAAAAATAGAAAAACTAGGCAAGTAACGGAAATTAATTAAAACTAAAATTACTAAAACTATATAAAAATATAAAACAATTTTAAGCTAAATAGAAATGTTTGAAAATAAAAATTAATTAAATTATATAAGAAAATGACAGAAACTTAAACTAAAATGAAAATATATACAAAAGCTAATTAAAAATATCATCAAATATTATAATAGTATATTTAAAAAAATACTAAAATAACACTGCTGCAAAGATAATTACATTTATCTCAATGCACTCTTTTTTAAACTAATTTTTAACTCCAATTACTTGAGCTATAAATACAATGCGACTAATTAAGCTACAAAAGAAAACAGGAAAAAGAAATCGCATCATAATGCTGATGGACCCAAATTGCAGTTCCATTTGGTGCCGATAGGGAGGCAAATATTAAACATTTGCCTTTAAAAATGACATAAATGTGGTATTACTCTACATTGACTGTTTTTAAAGAGCAGTGTGAATGACTGATATGTAAAGACACGGATGAAATATTGTGTACACATCAAAATGTGTTTTTACAAGGACCAAGAAACATTTGGAATAGATTCTGAAACAAAATCATCAGCATCTTCGGTGAGGCGTGGGATTTGTTTTTAGAGCTCCGTCCATGTCCGGTGTTTAATGCCTCCCTGTAATAAGGAGCTGTCTCTTTAAATGAGCTGATGGTTCTTCCGTTGCTTTTGTTGGCCGGTACAGTGTCAGCAAGGGGTTTCTGAAGGACTTGTGCAGAGGTTCTTTTGGGATGGCTGAAAATTTCACGAAACTCCAACTGTGGTCTGGTCCTGGTAAATTACAGTGCAGACATCCAACAATAACACGCTCCCTGGGCCAGCAAAAGAACTGTTGTGATGCAGCGATCAGAAGGACATGCACCCAGAGCCCAAAGCACTCACACAGAGGAACAGCTTGTGGAAATAACTATAATCAGCAGGAAGGGATCTGGCAACCCTCCCTGGTGTCAAGGGATCTGGCAACTGCATTTTGCATCAGACAGAGAGGGTGAACAAAATGCAAAAGCTCTTGATTTGAGGGCAAACTAACCAGAGCCCAAACAGCTTTTTTCCACTGAATAAATAAAGCCAAAGCCTCAGAGAAAGGAGGCATAGCATACGCTGGATGACACAGTAAATCTGCACCATAATTTGTTGATGATTTTTTTTTTTTAATACATGTTATTTGAACTATAATCAAGTTTTAATTAAACTGGCTACACATCACTAACACCAGTATTTAGGGCTGGGGCATATTTCCTGATTTTGATTCACATGGTCTTGATTCGATTCCAATTATTTGTTATAATATACATTTTGCTTACATATGAAAGGGCGGTGTTTCAGACTGATTCAAACCAGTGACTTATATTTTTGAAATATTCATTAAAAGAGCTGGTTTATACGATTATTTTGTATCAGGCATCTAGCAACACTGGTTACGCTGTTTATGTTTGATTCACCAAAAAGAACTGGCTCATAAGAGTCATTTGCTTGTAAACTGGACTACACTGATCACACCGTATGTCCTTGATTCACTGAAAAGAGCCAGTTCATAAGAGTCATTCATTCTGGAAATCAAGCTACAGTGGTTGTACAGTATCTTTATTTTCCTAAAAAGAACTCGCTTATAAGAATCATTTTTTCCAAGAATCAGACTACAATGCTTACGAGATATAGCCTACTTGTTTTGTGTGCAGCCCATCTGGACTATACAGCAGATATAACAGTATATTTAGGAGAAGAGGAAAAAGATTTGTAGCAAGTGGAGCTGCTTATATGACTCAAAATGATGGGCCATTACATTTCTTAGCAGCTAATTGGATTACTCTACTAATTCCACTCATGTGAGCATAGGGCTGGGCGGTATATCGAGTTTGTACTATATCTCGATATTTTCTTTACAAACGATTCGATATGAGGCAATACCGTTTATATCGATATACAGTAGTTTGATACGAGCGCATCTGAAAATATAGCGGAGGACACAGACTGAGCTGCTGTGGAGAAAGTGCATAGTCCAATTTGTTCTAAACATGTGACAAGCTTCATATTAAGGCCTTTAAAAACTGGTAAGACATAGTTTATAGTTTCGTTTCGCATATTAGTTTAATGTGCCGCTGACAGAGACACTAGGCTACTCGCGCTGTTTAATGTGTTTGAGATGTGCTGTCTTCCTGACTTACATTTCACAGGTATATTCTCTATCTGTAAATGTTAGAAAGTCATGGAAATATTTCCATTTT
>NW_015505181.1:3726564-3734446 GCF_001515645.1 Sinocyclocheilus grahami
GGAGAAAGTGCATAGTCCAATTTGTTCTAAACATGTGACAAGCTTCATATTAAGGCCTTTAAAAACTGGTAAGACATAGTTTATAGTTTCGTTTCGCATATTAGTTTAATGTGCCGCTGACAGAGACACTAGGCTACTCGCGCTGTTTAATGTGTTTGAGATGTGCTGTCTTCCTGACTTACATTTCACAGGTATATTCTCTATCTGTAAATGTTAGAAAGTCATGGAAATATTTCAATTTTTCTGTCAGAAGTGCATGAGCCTTCTGCTTTGGAATTCTCCGCTAAACTTCACAGACTTGAAGGAACGAGCACTGCAGTGCGCATGCGCGCCAAACAGACAGAGCTCAATTAAATGGGTGCGCAATAATTCTGACTAAAATATATATTTCGCTGAAATATTTGTAGTTGGACAATAAATGTGGCATGTAGAATTTTAAACCTACAAGTAAGTCTATTTTTATGATAGCACTGACTAAAATGACTGTAATGGGGTAATCAAAATAGCCTCTGTGCTTTTGTTCTCATTTATTTTCATTTTTAGTTTAGTGAATTTAACTTCCGCATATCGCAAATTGGCCACAAAATACCGAGATATGAATTTTTGCCCATATCGCTCAGCCCTATGTGGCTATGTGAGCATCAGAGTGATTTTGGAAACAGACATGGTTGATGTCTTCACTGCAAGGACCATATTTTAAAGTATTTGGTGGATAATTACATTTGCCAAGATATTCACACTTTCAAATTAATCTGGTACATCATTTTTTTGGCCCATGCAGTCAGCTACAGCAAAACATGTTTTCTTGTTCTAAACCAGATCACAAATGTTCTGAAACGCACAGCAGAGCTGCAATCTTTTCTTATTATGGATGTGGATGGCCTAAATTTCCACTCTCTGTCTAAGCAAAGCTAATTTGTCATGGCCTGAGGTAATCACTGTCTCTGGGTGAAACTGCAGACACCAGCTTTCAAAGCACAGAGAAAGGCATAATTAATAGCTTGTTAATAACATGCATGGACACCGAGCTCTTGTATCCCAGCAACTTCCTCCCATCCATCTGCCTGAACCATGAAAAACTACTGGTACTGATTTAAACCAGAGCCTCTACAAACCGAGGGTTCTTGGAATATAGCCTAGAGAACCATTTATCAGTATAATACAGAATATCTAGGATATTCTGCTATATATACTGGCTACTATAATTTTTATCAAGTATTCATAATAAACAGGAGATAAAAAGGCTGCATATCAGTCTAATGTCAACCATCAATTACTTTATCTTTCCTTGATATGATATGATCATTCAGGCTGGCAAATGTGAATAAATAAACAGAAATGATCAGATGCACATGGTGTGACCGCCAAAGACCCAATATAGTCGACAGCCGTTGCACATGGTGGAGGTGCTTTATTGCTTATTGACCCGTTTTGCTGATGCGTTAATAAGGCTTTCTTCAGTTCAAAAGAAAATGAAACTCCCATCTATAAATGATTTCACTGGTCCATAAAGAGTTCTACACACACCGGTGCCTAATAAACCCCATACACAAACGTTCTGAAGCCGAGAATTGCTATAGTAACAAAAATCAGTACAGAAGGAATGAGAGATCATAAAGAGACTCATCTCAAAGGTTTCTGAAATCTGAACATTTAAAACCTTGTCAATTTCATGCAGAATGCCTTAATGGCTGCCCACTGCTCCGGGTGTGTGTTCACGGTGTGTGTGTGTGTTCACTGCTGTGTGTGTGCACTTTGGATGGGTAAATGCAGAGCACTAATTCCGAGTATGGGTCACCATACTTGGCCACATGTCACGTCACTTTAATGCTTCTTCAAACATTCCAATGAAAGTAAAAACTACATTGTTAACATGCTGCATTCCATTTATTAACCCACCTAAAAAATAATTATACACTACCATTCAAATGTTTGGGGTCAGTAAGATTTTTAAAGTGATAATGAAATAAGTCTTTTATTCTCCCCAATGCTGCATTTATTTGATCACAAATACAGTAATATTGTGAATAGTGCTGGGCGGTAAGACCAAAAATTTATAATCACTGTATTTTTCAAAATTATACCGGTTTCACGGTACATGACGGTAGTTTTTTTTCATGCATGACCGGGTGTTAACCATATTTTCTACTGATTGAGAGAGTAAATACTGCAGTATATTGACTTAGAATGTTACTGTCATGATGAGTGAATATTGTCAAAAAATACCACACTAAATAGTGACTAAACACGACCCGATTTAATACATGTTAACCAGGAGTCACTTTAATTTATAATCGTGGCATCGTCTGATAAAATCAACATGCATCTACACTAAAGAGCGGCTATGCGGTTGGTTTGGCTATATTACTGTTTTGTCTCATGAAGCACACTGCCTGCGTCAGCGTAACAAACTAAAAAACACAACAAACAAAAAAGTGCATGTGATATTAACAGATGAACTACGCTCATATTTATAATTCCAAACAATCAGTAAGTGACAGGTGCTAGGAAACACTATTTTACACATACTTTACACTATTTTACACATAAACACAATTTATTGACGAGTCAGCTGCGGTGCGGCCAACTGAATGTGCTGCTTCTCTGCCGCTCACTGCACAGAACAGACGCTTAGAGAGGTGACACTTCTCCGGGAAAGTCAGACCTCGCGTTCGCGGGACAGCACTGGGAAAATATTCCAACTGAACCATAGCTAAGGTTTATCCAAAAAAGTCGCTAGGTTTGTCAGTATGAATATTCTATGGAAAAAAGCTGCTAAAAGGGTCTGAAAGTTGCTAAATCTAGTGCTAAAGTCGCGCTACTTTATATTTTTGTGGAAACCATTATACATTTCAGGATTCCTTGTTAGAAAAGTAGAAAGTTCAAAAGGTTAGCATTTAATTGAAATATTTTTTGTAACAATGCAAGTATACTTACTGTCACTTTTGATCAATTTAGTACTGTAAGTCTGATTTGGGTACGGGGTGGTAAAATGTGTCACCTGTTCAGGTTTGAGTCCGGGCGGCACCCAGGCATACTCCTCCAGAGCACAGCCAGAGTCATCATCGGATGTAGAGTTCCTCTGGAAGTCGTACATCAGCTTGGTCACTGTCTTCTCCATCTCCAGAGGCATGGCGGTCACAACATGCTCCTCACAAGGGCACTTACAGTGGAGACAGATTTTCCTAAAACGGCAAGGTAAACAACTGTCAAATAAAACAATTTAAATAGTACACCTTGCATTTGTTTATTTTTAATGGAAATCCCTGTTAACAGTCATGATTAGTTTGGTTAGATAGAAGTCCCTTGAATGGACAGATTCTTCCATAAATTCTCATATTTTACAACTGATTTCCAAATGTTTCAGGATTAACCTAATTAATATATTGTGTTATAAAACAACCAAATGAAATTGTTTCCAATGTTGACTCGGATAAATCAGGATGATTTTACCACGTTTTTGTCAAAGATGCTGACATAACAAAAATAAGTTTGGTATATAAACTTATGGCATATAAGCTGTAATTAAACTTCTGAATAAATTACACTAAGAGCAATATATCTCAAAATGTTTTTGACACATTAAAACATTTATTATAAACTAATTTAACACAAAGAATGAACGATACATGAGGTGCATACAATGAATTCACTTTGTGCTAATATCTCAAGTTACAATTAAAACTCTCAAGCAACCCTCCCACACAGCTTTTCTCTTTTCATTCTTTCACTTTGTCAATCAGCATATCCACAGGAGCGACCCAAACATTAAAAAAAAAAACCTCAACACGTCCAATGACTCATGTCACGATGAAACACACACTCCACCAGTCAAACACGCAGTGTCTGGTTAGCGTCCAGACAAGCAGACACAGGCGTCAAGCTCTGCCAAAACCACACTTTCTGAGCACGCCGGCCTGTTGGTCAGATTAACTAACCTCTTAGACCAAAGGAAGAGAAAACAAGCCGCCCACTTAGGGCCAAACCCATTAGCACCTCAGAGGCCTGACAGGCTGTAAGGTGTCAAAGACAGACACCGGCCAATAACACAATGATTGACTGACGTTTTCACATCGGCCAGATGGTTAACTTAAGGACATGTTTAAGCTATAGAATCATGAGGCCTAGAACACAATAGTTCACTTATAAATATTTAAGATGAAGGAAACAAAAACAACCTATAAATGGATGTAGTGTTTTAAAACCTGCATGAAGCTCAAGTAGTTTAAAAGCATTTCTTTGAATGTTCTGTAGGAGGTAATGGTGAGCAGGCTTATATAGGCCATGCAGCTGGTCTCTCTGCAGTTCCAACACCCTTGAGCAAGGACAATTCACCTGCATTACTTGAGGGTGGCAACTTCACAACTCGCATTGATACTGAACACTCACAGGAACATAGAGGCCCTCACAAACAGTCCATCTGTGAAACACCAAACACTGATGAGAAACTTACCTGCTCTCTCACACAGTGCTTGATCTTTCTGCAGAGCATATCAACTAAAGGGCGGAAAACAAAAACAAAAAGGCATCACTACAGAGTAATACGGCACTCTTGGAAAAGTGTAGTCTTCTACCAGAACATTTTAACCAGTCATAACTAATAATGTATGCTTATCCGGAAAGGATAAACCCATTTAGCCGCAGTGAGATTTCTGGGATGAATATGAAAAGAGTTCCATGGAGATGCAAGTCTGGTCCAGATAAATGAACTGGACAAAAATTAGGTCACCTGTAAATCTCTCCTCAATCACACAGAAAGGATTGAGTGAAACTCCTTCCATGTTTTGACATGCATCGCACATGACTGCAAATTCTAGGCTCAATACCACTCCACAGTCCATTGATAATGCTCTTCCAATCATCTAAATGTGATTTGAATTAAAAAGGATGCCGGGTTGCAACTATGCATGCTGATTTCATTACAAATGTCATGCTTAGACCAAGTCAATATGATCTACAAGACTGCACTGAGAGCCTTTCAAAAGGATTTGTCCTACATAGCAAATATGGAAGACTGGGAATGTAATCTAGGGATGACACAGAAGGTTGTTTGTTATGCCCCTGAGGCATCCAAGCGGAACAGGGTAAATGTGATTTATGATCAGATTGGACAATTGCTTATTGTGGGTTAATCATTGCATTTTTAAATTGTTCAGACAACAACAGATGTGGACTTACTGTTAGCTTGAGGGAAGCTTATCCCCTTAAAAATAAGGCCTGGGCAACCACCAGACTATCTCATCTCATTCTCTTTAACAATAGCCTATGTCTAGACACAATGGCATTGTCATCTTTAATACAACTGCCATTTTAAAAAAAAGTGAGAAACCAGGTGGGCTGTGGCCAGCGTTATTACAGTTAACTAAAACCATATATAAAATAAACCTTTTTGTTACTTGGGGAAAAAAATAAAACATTAACTGAAAAAAAAAGAAAGAAAGAAAAAAAAAAATTTACTAAAACTTTAACTAATTAAAATGAGCATAAAAAAATAAAAACCAAGTCAAATTTTCCATGGCATCATTCCGGATGAATTAAACAAGCTTTTTAAAGGGCAACACACAGTGGAGGAGCTGGTCACAGCTGGGTGCTAGTGAAAACCAATTCACTGTCTATTCTCACTTATCTTTTGTGTATATGCAACTGTGTATACTTTTCCCACCTTGAACATCAGTGTTTTTAAAAAGACAGCTTTTTGAATCGGTCATTTTTATATTAAAAGCTTATATAATGAGAAAATAAGTCGTTATAACGAGAAAACAAGAAGGGGGAAAAAAATAATGCATGGCCGCTTAGAACTTCCGTATATTATAGCTTACCTTCATTTAAAAAAAACATCCTGATGCCAGTGTTTCCTTTAGTAAATGCCAAGACATTTACTTATTTATTTACTTACTTGTGCATGCATGTATATATCTATAAATAAATCATGAACAAATAAAGTCTTAATATTTTTGTGAGGTGTGCTTGTTGGTTTTTGGATTATATTTTTTCCCTACAGAGCACTTTTGAACATATCTTACAGAACTTTATGCATACAATTATGCAGATTTTGCAAGAATAATTTACCCAATGACACATTTTACCTACTCTCCCCTTATCCAAAATCTCCTAGTGAGTCAAAGACCACCAAAAACCAACACTTAACAGCGTGAGCTGTGCCTGGTTGTGTAAATCAATACTCCTATCAAAAGCCTTCTCACAACACTATAGGTCGCAACAAAGAGAAAAAATAATTTTTTTATGTTTTATTTATTTCCAATTAATTTACATTTATAGTTTTTACGTCTAATATTTATATTTTATTTAATTTCAGCTTTATTTCAATTAACAAAATGTTTTTATTAGTTTTAGTTTACGATATAACCTTGATAATCACTTTGGTTTTAATAAGAAATGCAAAGGTGCAATAAAATGGATGTCCTTTTATTTCACAAAAGCACCACAGCCCCTTTCTTAGCCAAAATGCTGATGGCTATCATTCTAAGTCAACTCTAGGGCAGCTGTACAGCTCAACAGCTGATTGCAGAGGAATGCTTACATCTCTTTTTCTGGTGTGACCTCAGGATGAGATAACCAAATTCCATCTGGGGAATGGGCTTCAAGGAATCAAGGTACAGCAAAACACCTCCTCCGCGTTCAGTGCAAATAGCTGCATTCTTTTTTTTCTTTTTTTTTTACTGTAGGCTAATAATATTCTGATTATGAAGTTGTTTTTAATATAATCCATGCCTTTGGATAGTTTTCTAAGCAGTTATGCCTGGATGTTCCTCTCGCACGTCAGGTTAAATTACATTCTAAAAAACGCTGGGGTGTTTTTTCAACCCAAATGCTGGGTTGAGACCGCTGGGTAAGGACGTTGGGTTGAAAATTGGTCTTGATCAATAACCCAGCGGTGCTGGGTTGGGAATGCGGACGTGAAAGAGAGAATTACTCTCATAATTTTTTGTTAATCCATTGAAAGTCTTGAAAATCAGTATTTTCAAGCTTCAAAAATACAGAGTTATTGTAGAAGTAATCCATGCCAATATTTATATATGAATAAATCTTAAATTATATCATAGCGAACGTGTCTGTTCAGAAGAAAATACTGGTCTCCCAGACTTGCAATAGAGGACAAAAATTAAGAGAATATTAAAAATATTTATTTGTGTTCCAAAAATTAGCAGAGTTTGTATGGGTTTGGAACAACACGGGGGTGAATAAATTATGACCATTTAAATTTTTTGGTGAACTAACCCTTTAAAGAGCAGCCCTCCACGTACATGAAAATTTGTGAGGTATGTGAATGTCATGTCTGTTTTAATGTTTCAGTAAAGAAGTAGCTTTCTAAAAGCAATATATTTAAACAATATTACATGCCCTCACACTAGTGCTGCCATTACAGAAACAGTAATGCCAGTTACTTTGTTTTCCCATTTATTGACTGACAAGTCTCCTGTCCCCATATTGGGAGAAATCGGAAGTGCAGAGGAATTGTGTGCACTGTGTGAACATGATGTTACTGTAGTTCTAGACTGAATGTGAATGTGCATTAATTCATTCCACTCACAAAAAAACTGATTTAGTATTAATCAAAATTAATTAAACAATGAATGGCAAACTCAGAATATGACGCAAACCTGCAATAATTAAATCTTTTAGGGAGTAACGCAATATTATAATGCATTACTTTTAAAAGTAACTTTCCCCAACACTGGTGGTGAATGCTGGTCAAAGAGGAGAATGTCCTTTCCCCCAAACTGATGCAACAGTGGTTTTAAAGGAGGAGGCTGCCCTGGATAATGTAAAAGTTGCCTTTGCTGTGCTGATGGGGCTTCTTCATGACTATACATCAATTATCCTAAAGAGATCATGAAAATTGGCAGCGATGCCTGATCTG
>NW_015505181.1:3734760-3736653 GCF_001515645.1 Sinocyclocheilus grahami
ATCAATTATCCTAAAGAGATCATGAAAATTGGCAGCGATGCCTGATCTGTATTCATGGACTATGAAACAAACTGTAAGTGAATAATTTGTAAAAAACTAAATGTTAAATGCTTGTTCTGCTCACATTCTTTCACACATATGCTTCTGATAAATGTTAAAATATCAGTGCTAATGTTGTGGTTTATTTACTGTCATGCCAGAATAGTTTGTAAAGAACTTAACTATTAACTAATTGTACAGCCATTGTATAATAGTGTTTTTGTATAATATTTTTATACAATATATCAAATTTACCAAAAAAGTCAAATTTGATCTTAAAAGTTATATTCAACAAATGTGCAATGCTTCATTTATAAACTCTGTAGCTGTTAATGCCATACATTTCTGCATTTCTTCTTACATGCATGTTACTTTTGACTGTTTTCTCTTGTTTTAAATAAATATTTACCTTTTGATAGTCATTCTGTGTGTGTAAAAGTGATTTTAAAATGAACAAGATTTGTAGGTTTAATGACTAGCTTGATTTGGGTTCATTTTAGCCTAGCAGTGTAGTGTAATTTTAAACCATAAAAAAGCAACCCAGCATGCTGGGTCTAACATTATAACCCAACTTGTTGGGTTAAAACAACCCAGCGCTGGGTTGCCAAAATAACCCAAATTGGTTTGTTTTTAACCCAGCCGATTTTAGAGTGTACATGCAAAAAAATAAACAATTAAAATGTGGTTTATGTGATTGTGGTATAAAAAGTGAAATAATTTTTATGGGTTACAACAGAGACTTTGCTTGAAATTCAATTTGCTCTGGAGTTTTGTTAACTATTTACAGCCTGTACATGTGAAGAAAGGGAAGAAAAGACAGGCTGTGTATTACATTAAGCTATCCAGAGCTGCATTGGGACCCTGAGCTCCTGTATGACCTTGTGGATTAGCTGGCTATTTCTGCCCCACTTCCACTTTGAAAGGGCTCTTCACTATACGGAAGTACTGCTGTGCCACATCCATCAAAGCATCAGATTAAAGGGAGGACAGCAGCTGCAGAGCACGATGGGAAGTTTTCTGGGCCATCCACATGCATTTTTCTGACTCAAGCCAGAAGTGGAGCACATTTGCTTTGACAGTAGCGAAGAAGGTTTTTACCACACTGAAGAGTTACAAGTGGCGATACAACATGGCACATGGACTATTATATTGTACATTTAATTGCGCACTTGGCTTGTTTTAAGATAGAACAATAAAGTGTCTCTAAAAATACCCAAAGCATTCGAGCTGCACTGATGATTCATCTACTCCAAACATTTCTCTCTCTCTCCATCCCTCGATCTTGCACATAGCAATCATACGAACAAATATAAACCTGTGCTTTCAGTCAGAACAATGTGAGGGGGCTGGGTCAGTGACTCTCAAAGGGTCTTACATCACATTCCAGAGCCCATTTCACTGAACTTCCATTCATTCACTACTAGAAGATCCACTCAGAGATGGTTGTAGGTGTTACATCCCACACTGTAAAAAAAAAATCTGTGACATTTACGGTAAAATACCGGCAGCTGTGGTTGCCAGAACTTCACCGTAAAAAATATGGTAGCAACATTTTAGGTTATACAGACTTAAATTAAATTCACAATAAAATACTGTATTTCATTAACTGATGTAATGTTAATAAAACAAAATATTGAAGTGTTAATATCTGTTTTGAACCATTGTAATGCACTGATAACCACCAAAAACTGGTGGTGATGAGAAAGTCACATGATGAACCAAAGCTCATCACAAACAGCTTTTCTACGAGCTGAGGAGGGCAATACTTATATATAGAAGGTGCATAGTGTCATTTACACAAACACTAAACCTCATCATGGTGACACACATGATACTGAAATAATGCAATAAACA
>NW_015505181.1:3737019-3741883 GCF_001515645.1 Sinocyclocheilus grahami
AATATTGAAGTGTTAATATCTGTTTTGAACCATTGTAATGCACTGATAACCACCAAAAACTGGTGGTGATGAGAAAGTCACATGATGAACCAAAGCTCATCACAAACAGCTTTTCTACGAGCTGAGGAGGGCAATACTTATATATAGAAGGTGCATAGTGTCATTTACACAAACACTAAACCTCATCATGGTGACACACATGATACTGAAATAATGCAATAAACATTCATTTGACAACATTAGATGTAAGATTAAACCCTAATGTACACAACTTGTACACAACCCTAATGAAAAAACAAAGAAAAAACGTTATTTAAACAAAAAAAAACATAAAATATGAAGCATCATGGGAATTCTGGGAGCGTCATTTTACGTTTTTTCACTGTAAATTATACAATGACTTTTTCTTTTTCACCTCCAAAAACCATATTTTGAAACCATGGTCCTTGGTGATTCGTGAAATGCAAGTCAACGGCTACCGTCGCTTTGAGAGTCAAGCAACAGAAAATGAATGTCCGTGGCTCCTGATGATATATTGTGGTCTTAGGAAGTAAAATATTGGTCAGCAAGAAACTATACATTATTTACAACATTAATCCATAGCCAATCCATTCAGCTAAATTCATCTTTACTGTTCTACGGAAGAAAAAATCATCTACATCTTGGATGGCCTGAGCCATTGCATTATCATTGCACTCTATGCAATTTAACCTAAAATACAGTCAAATTTAATTAATGTTAAAACTATGAATCACCATATAATATATGGTGAAAAACAGTAAAAGGACATTACCCTGTGTGACATATGACATACATGATTATGTTTTATATAAATAATTGAGTTTCTTCTCATTTTGGTATCAGTACTGTACATTAAGCTGTTTTGTGTCCATTTTCTGTTACCCTGATGGTGTTTTGTCTTTACGAGTACTGGGCATGTTTTATGGAAAGGCCACTCTCAATAAACTGATTCATCATTTGTTTGTTTGTTTTCTTTATTAGACAAGATTTAAAACAATTGTACAGGAAAGCACCATATAGACTAACCATAAAACAAAAAAGCCATAGGCTTATTTCCATTGTGGTTTTCTATGGTGCCACCTGTATTATTTTGGTGGTTATCAGTACATTTTAACGTAAAAAAGCAGATTTTGGTAAATTACATAACCTACTGTAAATTATACAATATACAGGCACCAATATGGCAAAAATATTACAAAAGAACAGAATATAAAAGGAATATTTTGATAATTATAGCCTTTAGTGCAAGGAAATCACTAAGGACAGCATTCTAGCTTCCCTTTAGCGATTTTCAATGGTTTTAAAGCAGCAAGTTAAACTTTAAAGTTTAAATAAATGGGTGCTCAAGTATGCCCTGTTTAAATATTTAGTTTGAGGAGACTGCAGCAGTCAGGGAACAGTCATTTACACAGAGCTGAGCCTGCGATAGGCCTGACATGTCCAGAAGAGAGACAGATGAAGAGGAACGGTAAGATAAATGTGCATGTAAAGTTTATTTGGATATATTTTGGCAGAAAACAGAAACTACAGTTGAGTCACACTTATGCTCCACTTCATCATGACTAATAACCTTGTGTCATTATAATGCATCACCTTAAATCTTCCTAACACATTTAAAAACACCATTTTACTCGGTTTTAAAATGATTTCATTAGTTAGATTGTATGCAGTGCATCTCACATTTCAGCAAATTAGCTCTGGTGAAATCTTAATGATACTTTATTAAAGTTTCAATTGCCCAGAAAATGTTTGGATCAATATTTAAACCACACTTATGAATATCATTACATTAAACGACCTATTGACATTTATTTTAAAGAACAAAGGTTATCCTTTTTCATCAGACAGAGACGTATGAAATCTCAGCCCAAAATGCTCTGCATACACTTCCTTCTTACAGCCAAACCATGTCAGGACTCACTTTCAACAATTCTTTAAATCTTTAAAAGAGATATATTACCTCTGGACTAGCCTTGCACCTTTGAGATTTCCAGAGGCCAGCGGTGGAAAAACAAGAATACTAGTACCCATTATAGTTTAATTTCACCCAGAAATGGGCAACAGTCTATTAGAGGAAGAGGGAGGCTCAGGCTGCTATGGAAACAACAGAGGATAAAATAAAAAGGATGTTCCAGGAATGACATAACAAAAGAGGAGGAGACTTATTAGAGAAGACTATATCTAAACTATGCATTATGGATGTTAATCTATAAAGAGCTTTAATGGCATATGGTGAAGGAAGAAATGGAATGAATTTGTTTTACTGCTACAAGGCAGAAATTAGTAAGATAGAAGAACAAGCAAGAATGGCGGAAAATGAACTAATTCAATTACAGATGTGAAAAGATTAGAGAAAATAGCATATTGAACAGTGTCTTGCTCACTGACATGCATAGCGGGTGATAGGTCCAAATTGAAATCTGAAAAGTGCATTAAAGTTCAATCTGATAATAAACTATGCCAAATATAATATATCTTGGACGAGAAAGGAAGAGGTTCTTTGGAGGGCCACTGTGCCTTGTACACTTTTTATACACCACTGTTCTAAAGTTTAGGGTCAGTAAGTTAAAAAAAAGAAAATAAAATTCAGCAAATGATGCATTAAATTGATGATGCACAAAATTATTTTATTCAGCAAATGATGCATTAAATTGATCAAAAGTGACATTTATAATGTTACAAAAAAAGTCTATTTCAAATGAATCTTGTTCTTTTGAGCTTTCTATTCATCAAAGAATCCATAAAATTCCACAAAAACTGCACAACTGTTTTCAACATTGATCATAATAAATGTTTCTTGAGCACCAAACCAGCACATAAAAATGATTTCTGAAGGATCATGTGACAATAAAGACCGGAGTAATGGATGCTGAAAATTTTGATTTGCCATTACAGGAATAAATGACATTTTAAAACACATTAAAATTTAAATATAAATGGTTACAATTGTAATAATATTTCACAATATTACTGTATTCACTGTATTTTTGACCAAATAAATCTTATGCTGAGCATGAGAGACTACTTTTAAAAACATTTTAAAAATCGTACTGACCCCAAACTGTAGTGTTTGTAATATTCAGGAAGTAAAAGCTAAAATAAAAAAAACATGAGAAAAGAGCAAGGTGATAAATCTAAATAGAAACAGAGTGAGAAAGAACGATGGACTTTATTTCCCCACATTAGCGCTTCAACAGTCCTCATCTCTCTAAATCTTGCCCTGTGGTCTGTGCTTATTTACATTTCCCTCATATGAATTCAAGAAGAATGTTACACCCTACATGGCATTAATGGCCCAGGCAGGCATCAAGCAGAAAGGGGAGCATACACCTTTGAGTTGAATTACTGAAATAAATTAACGTTTCCACGACATTCTAATTTATTGAGATGCACCTGTATGTTAGTGTGAACATTTTAATCATAATTCTCAATATAGTTTTTAAAAATATCACACACACACACACACAGGTATTCCCATCATTACGGAGACATTCCATAGACGTAATGATTTTTAAACTGTACAAACTGTATTTTCTATCCCTAAACCTACCTCTCACGCAAAACTTTCTGCATTTTTACATTTTCAAAAAAATAAACGTCATTCTGTATGATTTATAAACTTGCTTCCTCATGGGGACAAAAAAAATGTCCACACAAGTTCAAAATTTACTGGTATTTCTTTCCTTGTGGGGACTTTTGGGCCCCACTATGTAAGGGATACCAGGCACACACAGACACACGTGTTAGGTTTCAATGTTTTACATTCCATAGACGTAATGATTTTTATACTGTATTTTCTATCCCCTTACCCTAATCCTATCCCTGAATCTACCCTTCA
Organism: Sinocyclocheilus grahami; assembly: GCF_001515645.1. Taxonomy (NCBI): domain Eukaryota; kingdom Metazoa; phylum Chordata; class Actinopteri; order Cypriniformes; family Cyprinidae; genus Sinocyclocheilus; species Sinocyclocheilus grahami. Next base: position 3,740,879 of record NW_015505181.1, read on the forward strand.
CAGAAAACCTTCTGCATCTTTAGATTTTCAAAAAAGATCATTCTGTATGATTTATAAGCTTGTTTCCTTAATGGGACCAAAAAATGTCCCCACAAAAACAAGGATTTTCTCCCATTTTCCTTCCATAAACTAGTGTATACCTGAATCACACACACACACACACTCTCTGATGTGGCACACCTGCCTTTTCTGAGTTATTTTTTATCCCTGTTAATTGCCGGGTGAAAGTCGTTGAAATCTGAAATAACTTTCAGTTCCTTCCATGGACGCCTGAGAGAAGGTAGGCTGTAATTCTACAGTGCCAACTGCCAAATCAGAGCATTTTCTCAACCCCCACCCCCCAGCATGTGGGCGTAAAAAGGACATAAATAGCACGCTTTCACTAAACACACAAAAAAACTAGTCATTTAAAACACTGAAATCTAATAGGTGAATTTAATGGAACATTGTAATAAATGCTGCTGTGCTTAAAGCGTCATTAATATGTTAAGTGTTTATGAGACTGAACTTGTGCCTTCTGAAGATTTTAGTTTAAAAATCACAAACCAAATGAACAACAACTCCACATTTTATAATGAAAAATTCAATCCAGTTTGTCTGCATCCCAACGGCTCTTGGCATGATGTTAATTACTGATTAAAATGTTAAAACTGTTTAGCTTGTGGCTGGAATATGTAATCGCTCTACTTTATCATTCACGGCTGGTGTCGAGAGACCAATCCGCCAAACACTGCATCTGTCACCCCTTCCGGCGATTCGTTACTGTGCGGGTGTAACGAGTCAGAGGATATGACATAATTATCCCATTTTGTTCATCTGTGTTGCACACTAGCTATCGTACCCTGAATACAAACCCATAAAACCAATGAAACAACTACATGTGTCAAAAACACAATGCTAGAGTGCTAGGCTGGAGAAAAGGGCACTGTGTTTGTTTTCATCATGCTTATCATGAATTACCATCTTCACCCTGTTGAAAAAACCAGCATATGCTGGTTAGGTATG
>NW_015505181.1:3742875-3744168 GCF_001515645.1 Sinocyclocheilus grahami
CCTTTGCCAGCACATGACCAGGATAAACCAGCAAAGGACCAGCATATGACCAGCTTAAACCAGCATCAAAACATACCTAACCAGTATATGCTGGTTTTTTCAACAGGGCTAGCATTTGAGCATTCGGTGTTGACACATGCCTCATAATTAGCACTTTTGGCATTAAAGGTCTTGTCATACAGAAATGCTTTGCTAATGTAGTATAAAAGTACAAAACAGCATTAGCATGCACTATATCACTATACCCTGCTAAAAAAGACCAGATAGCAGAATATGTTGTGTTTTAGATGCTAGCAGGGTGCTTATCTAGTTACTTCCTCAGCTAAACCAGCAACACCAGTTAAGTTTTGATGGCTACAATATGGCTATGAAACTCCACCAACTAGTCGAGTGCCAAACTAGCATAAATTAGCCTGCACTAGTTGCAGTTTTTTGACCTCCTCTGTAGAGAAGCTAACAGACCCACAGCTGTTCTTGATCACATTATTGATCTGTTTATACTATCATTTATTGTTTAATCTAGGCCTAAATAGGTTTTCTTATCAGCTACCCACAGATACAGATCTTGTTTTATTTATTTTTTTGCTTAGTATGGAGCAAATGATGTAGCAAATCAGGCCATGTGCATCTAAACATGATCTAGCAGACTTCTTAAGCACGCATATCATATGTAGTGCAGAGGCAATGAAATTAAATAAATATGTAAGGCTCACAGATTTGAAATGACGCTAGTAAGCAGTCTTTCCTTCCTCACAGGATTCTGTGTGTGGGAGTGTGAACAATGTATGAACTCAACCATCTGGTCTATTTTACAGCCTGTGTGCAAATCCTTCCTATTTCTAAAGTATCATCTCAAGTTTTCATTTGTCCACTTTTATTCTTCCCTCAAGAGAGTCGTCTTTTTGTTGGTAAGCAGATGAACATGCCATCTATGAGATGTTGTTGAGATAAGAACAAAAGGAGTTCAGGACAAAACCGGTCACACTCACACGAGTCTCCACCACAGAGCTCTGCTTTAGAGGCCAGTTGAGGAATTCGACACACCAAAGTTGGTGACCTTCGTAAACTTTAGAGATCCTGTGTCGGCTACAAACACACAAATAAAAACAGCCCTAACCTCGAAAAACACTCACATACAAACCAAAAGTTAAAAGATGTTTTTCATGAGGGAAATTACTTGGGTTAACCAACAACTGAAAGAATTAATTAACTTTCTCTCCATCAAGAGAATACTTTTAAAAAGTCCCATAAATATTCTTTAATGATTAAAAAAAAAAAAAAAAAAAAAAATCT
>NW_015505181.1:3745409-3829955 GCF_001515645.1 Sinocyclocheilus grahami
TATGGATGTTAATCTATAAAGAGCTTTAATGGCATATGGTGAAGGAAGAAATGGAATGAATTTGTTTTACTGCTACAAGGCAGAAATTAGTAAGATAGAAGAACAAGCAAGAATGGCGGAAAATGAACTAATTCAATTACAGATGTGAAAAGATTAGAGAAAATAGCATATTGTTTGCAAATTCATTTAGTGACACACAGTAAGTGGCACAGAAATTACACACTTCAGCTTTGAAACAAAATTTCCAGAACAGCAGAAACAAAATTCAGCATATGAGTCAGACACACAAAGCAGACAAAATGGAAATCAGTTGTATCAAAGCCTGACACCTGCTTAATGGAGGAAACAATCACCATGATTCACTTCTAAGTCCTTTATATTTTCTAAGCGAGTTTTGCGGCCTCTAAGTGCCTTGAGTTGACATTAATACTGAAGCTGTGACTCACTGTGGGTCTCACCCTCTCTCTGCTCATCTGCTACCAGCTTTCTCAACTACGCTTTTTAGGACATTGCAAGGGCTGTACAAGGCACAGTCTTAGATTTGTTTAAATGGGCAATTCATTGCATGACTAAGTCGACTGCCTCTTCATCAGCCAATAAATTACAGAGATGAAAAATGACAGCAGCCCATTAATGACAGACATTGTCATGATGAGCAAAGCTTTTAACCTCATTTTCTGCAAGTAGAGCACAGGGTTGGCTATATTGGTATTTTAAACTACTGGGCATTAGAATAACGCATAAAGCTTAAAGGGACAATTCACTCTGTCACCATTTTTCGCCTTCATGTCGTTTCAAAACTGTATGACTTTCTTTGGTTGATGGAAATGACATACCACATTGCTTGCTCTTTTCCATGCAATTACAATGAATGAGTACTCAAATTACATGATATCACCACAGAAGTATCTTAAGTGGTTAATACAATTCATGCACTATACTCCAAGTGCAATAATTTTTCCCTTCAGATTTAAAGGAATAGTTCACCCAAAAAATTAATTTTGCTTAAAGATTACTCACGCTCAAGCCATCCAAGATGTAGATGCGTTTGTTTCTTCATTAGAACTGTTTTCGCTTGTAAACGTTACTTGATCTGTGCATATTTCTCTCCTGATTCAGATGAGACGACTTTATCATGGGAGAATGCAACGGTTAGAGGATTTTAATTTTAGCCAGAAGAAACTGTTTAAAAGGTCAAATGTCTTGATGAATTTGTTTATTACAAATGTACCTTTACACAAGTTGTTAATTTATGTGCTGGAGTTGTGTAGATTACTTGTGGATTATTGTGATTTTTTATCAGCTGTTTTCACTCATATTTTGATGGCTACATTTGTGAGCAAGTGATGTGATGTTAAATTTCTCAAACAAATTGATCTACATCCTGGATGGCCTGAGGATGAGTAAGCTTTCAGCAAATTTTCATTTTTGGGTGAACTACCGTATTGACCCGAATATAAGACAATGCTTTTTTTCTTTGAAATACATCTGAAAAAAATGCGGTCGTCTTATATTCAGGGTCTAGACTTTGACATGTCAATAATACACCCACAACAATAGGTGGCGCCAAATACGCATAAAACCAGTGTGCCATGAAATACGTAATGTAATGCGTGTTGTAAAGATCGCGAGTAAAATCAAAAGAAAAAGAAAACCTTACAGCTGCATGAGTCGTGACTGTCACCTTAGCCTGATGGGACCAAACTCTCTTTGTGATTTTAAAACGTAAGACTACCCAGATTTGAAGACTACAGTAAGATTTAACTTCTACTGTTAATAAGATTTTGGTGGGCTACTATTATATGGATAGCCTAAATGTCCTAATTCAGATGGGCTACCTGTTTTGTTTTTTAATGGTATATCAAAAAGGGTATATTTTTTAAATGTGATTGTTGGTACATTTAACCAGTTTTTAAAATGTGCTTTACTAAGAAAAAAACTAGATTTGGTTTTTAAAAAGCCTTTTTCCAAAAGGTACATCTGGAAAAAGGAGGGTCGTCTTATAATCAGGGTCGTCTTATATTCGGGCCAATACGGTTATCTTTTAACCCAAAACCAGATCATTAAGTCATTAAGCTGAGCCAGAGAGCTGAATTTGTGAATGAATCATTTAGACCAGTTTTGTAAATCAGATCAACTGATTCAAGATCAGTATTGTACATGAATTCTCATGACGCATGAAAAAAGAATCAAGAAAAATTCAGTGACATTATTTTCATTATTGGGTGAGCTATTCCTTTAATATTGCAGGTAATATGTGAAATAACCAGTTCAAATTCTGTTCATCAGAAGTTAATGAGAATATTTGACAGATTTGGGTTAGGTGTTACAGAGAGTTGTTTGTGTGTGTATGTCTCAATAAGATTGAACAAATGAAAAAATTATTAGGCTTGAAAACTCATCGTGGCCATGGCAGATTCTCTTTCATTATTAGAGAAACAACCCCTCTTCAAGCCCCAGGGAGTTGTGTGCATGCATGTGTGTGTGGATTTGACAATGGGCTTCAGGAGGAACCTAATTGTTTGCAAATGGTTTAGTCAAGCAATGATGAAAAAACCGCTATGGGGCTAAATGTGTTCATGTGAGTAAATGTTCAACATATAACAGGCTGACTTAAAAACCAAACAAAGAGAACGAGGCACATCAACCATCCAGCTCATTTACTGAAGCATGACCGTTCAATGGGAGGGATCTATCACACATCTCCTCTTGCTGGCATCTGGGAGGATGTTGTGCCAACCATTTATTTAGCCTCAAATTTAGGGCTTTGTGTGTGTCTGGGGGGGAAGTGACATTATCGAGGGAAGGTTAGGGTGTTAATGGTTAAATGTCTCGCTCGCCTTGTTCTGATGTCATTAGATCAAGACATCTTCCATAAAAACACAGCATGTGGTTGAAATTAAACCCCAAATGCAAGGGGAAAAAATGGTTCTACATGAAATCTTGAAGTGCTTAATTTCTGGTTATAGATATCAGATTGATCTTAGAAAAAACACTAAAAATTAACATTCTTTCTATGCTTTCTTTTTGAACATTTAACCCAGTGTTAAAGGGGACATATGATGCGATTTCAAGTTTTCCTTTCTCTTTGGAGTGTTACAAGCTGTTCGTGAATAGATAAGATCCATAAAGTTGCAAAGACTAAAGTCTCAAACCCAAAGAGTTGTTCTTTATAAAAGTTAAGACTCGTCCACGCCCTCCTAAAACGCCTCGTTTAAACACGCCCCCACATATCTTTGTCACCGTGTGGGAAGATTTGCACAACACACCGCCCAAATGTTCACGCAAAGAAAGAAGGCGTAACGTTAATTCTCGCTGTAGTATTGTTGCAGTGGTTAAGTTGTATTTAACAATGTATTATAACACTGTTCCAGAACAGTTCAACGCAAATATTCAGATGTGAGCACTGATGATTCAAACGTGAGTTTTGAGCAGTGTAGAGTAGCGCTTGTTGTTTGTCGTTTCTCCGATCACAAATGCAGACATGGTTTTATGTTTACGTGTCGCTATGCAACACAACGTGTAAAAAGACAGTATAAGTCATTATAATCCGTAATTATGTCCCCACTGGATGCAACAAATGCCTCGTTTATAATGGGTTTTATTGGTTTTGTCTCGTCGCACCGTGACACGGCATCACAGAATGGTAAGGGGCGTAACATTTCCATCACACGCTTGAGGTATTCGGCCAATCACAATGCACTGGATAGCTGGCCAATCAGAGCACACCTCGCTTTTCAGACTGCAGAGCTTTGTAAAAATCTACGCGTTTCAGAAAGGCTGGGCATAGAGGAGAAACTATAATGTACAGTATGTGGAAAATAATGTGTTTTTTTAACCTTAAACCACATAAACACATTTCATTACACCAAATAATGTTCTTTTTAGCAACGTCATATGACCCCTCTAAACACAATATGGTGAAAAAGTCTGAGGTCATTGTCCATCTTCAAAGAGAAACCCATTTTATTTGCCAGCATTGCCATTTATTGAGCTGAGGCATCGGACAGATGGATAGGTTTCTTGCAGTGTCAGTGTTTAAAATGAGGAGGAACAGATGAAAAGAGCAGAGAGATGGAGGAGAAAGAGAAAATATGAAGTTTGCTCTCTCATGCTTGCACTGACAGAGTCAACATGAGTCTTGCTTTTGCTTTTTTGGAGAAAGTCACAACGTCACATTTTTCTATAGTGCTAAGCGTCAAAACAAACACTATCTATTGTGAGCCTTAGAAACAACTTAAACCAACCGTTAAATTGTAGTTTTCATATGAAATACATACAAAAACATTATCATAATTAAGGGTTAAATCATAAAATAGCATTAAAAATTTGAAATAGCAACAGTGCATTCAGATAAACCTCATTTTTTTCAAGTCCTGCATGCATGCATGGATAAGCGTTTAAGGCACTCGGGGCAGATCTGGGCTAGTTGGGTGGTGTAAAGCCCGAGGGAAGCTAAAGAGGTGGTCTGTGTAATTTTAAAATGCAACGGTTGAAAACCTGAACGAATGCCAGCGACGACTTGGAAGGAAGTAATACTCGGACTTGCCCTCTAGAGTTACACACACACAATATGAACAAACACAGTACACAGTCCACACCTCAGCCATATTTAAGCACTAAAACTCATGGTCTCTACATATTTACAGATCTTGCCCACCTAATTACATTTACACAGTCAGTCAGTCCCAGTGAAAGGCTACAGAAGTGTGTTACATTATTAAACAATCACACACTCACTACAGCTTTCATCAGCTTAATGAGCGAAGGACTGTTTAGCAAGACAATACCACCAGGCCAGACGAGGCCACAAACACACACATTCCCTCACGCAGCGGCCAAAAACTGCACCCTCAGCGTTATTCTGATAACTAATGCCCATTTAATATTCCTGACGTGTGGTTTGCACTCAAGCACTATTTATTGCTATGTGTGAAGAGCAGAAACACTGGATGCTGTGAAGTGCATTTCTAGAAAATCTGGTTGTAATTCTGATGGGGACCTTTTTGATTTATAAGTTTGTTTTTTATGAAAAAAAAGATTGATTCTTGTTAAAGAATAAAATAAAATTAAATAATAAACACTCCTGGATGGTATCTTCTCTGTATGTCTGCTGTATTTGGGAAATCAATTACAAGCAACTGTGCATTTTTACTTGTTTGGAAAAGATTCCCAAATGATCTTGTGTCCCTGAGGGAAAGAAGAGAGGAAACGGACAGAGAGAGAGAGAGAGAGAGAGAGAGAGAGAAAGAAAACAAGAAAAAAAGGGGGGGTGGGGGGCAAAAGCTTGATTTTTTTTTGACAGGCTGTCAGGCTGGGGGAGTGAATGAAACTGTGCCAGGCTTGGACCTGTATCTGCATATTGCTGTGCATAAGGACGCCAACAAAAGCCTCATCGAAGATCAGATGAAACAGTGCATGATGGCCCAGTGTTGCCTTTGCTGGCAGAGCTTTGTATACACGAAGGCCAACATTGAGAATTTAATCTTTACTGATTATTGCAGGACTACAGTCATCAAGCCCACACACACTCAAACTTCAGTATGAATCTTTAACTTGAAACATGATCAGGACTTAAGCTTGGCTGAACATTGCCTAAATTAATGGTTTTGAATGAGGAGAAAAGAAACATTAAAGTTGAGTATGTTTAGGATTTGAACATCGTAATGTTCTCTAATCTGATTTAGGCTACTAATACATTTATTAAATAGATTCTTTTAGTGAAATTAGAGTATTCTGAACACATGGTTTGAGGTATCCTAACCAAATTGGAACCTTAAGTGTTTTGAGATGCATTTTACAGGCAGTAACTTCATAAACGCTCTATCATACACACCACAAATGCAGTTTAGTCAGGGAAAGTGCCACATTTACATTGGTACAAATTAAAAGGGGGGTGTGAGAGATAAACAACATTGTTCTCCATAGAATAGTAGAATATTTTAACAAATGCTTTGAAGGGCTTCTAAAAGCTTGATCAAAAGTTATGGCATTCATAATGTTACAAAATATTTATATTTCAAATAAATGCTGTTCCTTTTAACTTTCTATCCATCAAATAATCCTAAAAATTGTATCATGGTTTCCACAAATATATTACGCTTTCAAAATATCAAGTTTTCATCACTGATAGTAATAATAATAATAATAATAATAAAAGTTTCTTAAGCTGCAAATTAGTCTATATGCAAATCTGCAGCAATATAGACGTAGATGCTTTTAAGAGCTCTCCATTAGTACATTTAAATAATATACAAAAAACTGCAATAAAATATTATTAATATTAGCAATAAATATAAAAAAATCTACATACAGTATGATGCTTAAAAATGTTACCTGGTTTTCTTAAATTACATAAATATATATAACACTGTTTGTTGCTGTCTCTCTCTTAGTTTCTTGTTTTCTTTTTCCTTTTTTCCCCTTATTTTCTTGTGTTTTTTATTTTTCTGCCATAGAATATCCGAGGGCATTAGCATTACTTGGAATCACTCTGCTCTCTGCACAATTATGCACACGCACAAACCTATAATTTTTCTCACTCCCTTGGACAAGAGCCTCCAATTGTGACAGGACTATGAAGACATCATGCACAGCAAATTGGTGCAAAAAGTCCCCTTATGTCAATCAGCGCACAGAGGAAAAGCTGTTGTAGAGATCTTGCCTGTTGTCTGGCAAAACATGCAGAGGTATCTCAAGCATGCCCAGCCGTTGTATCCTCTTTCACACACACACACACACACTACAGGACATTTGGAAAATTCCAGAGGTATACAAACAGCAATGCTGGCTCTACTACAAATTTAGAACACACTTCAGTTTGGGAAGCTTCTCTCTCCTTTTCTCCTTTTTTCTCTTTGTTCTTGACATCAAATGTCAAAGTTTTGAGAGGCTAGCAATGGTACATGGCCCATGATGCTGTCACAGCCTGACAAACACATAACCACGCACGGTCCGTTTCATCTGACATCCATTCATGTTATCATATCGAGAAAAAGTTCACACTTGTCACACTTAAGCATGACTTAAGAGAGAGAGAGAGAGAAAGAAAACAAGAAAAAAAGAGGGGGGGGGCAAAAGCTTGATTTTTTTTGACAGGCTGTCAGGCTGGGGGAGTGAATGAAACTGTGCCAGGCTTGGACCTGTATCTGCATATTGCTGTGCATAAGGACGCCAACAAAAGCCTCATCGAAGATCAGATGAAACAGTGCATGATGGCCCAGTGTTGCCTTTGCTGGCAGAGCTTTGTATACACGAAGGCCAACATTGAGAATTTAATCTTTACTGATTATTGCAGGACTACAGTCATCAAGCCCACACACACTCAAACTTCAGTATGAATCTTTAACTTGAAACATGATCAGGACTTAAGCTTGGCTGAACATTGCCTAAATTAATGGTTTTGAATGAGGAGAAAAGAAACATTAAAGTTGAGTATGTTTAGGATTTGAACATTGTAATGTTCTCTAATCTGATTTAGGCTACTAATACATTTATTAAATAGATTCTTTTAGTGAAATTAGAGTATTCTGAACACATGGTTTGAGGTATCCTAACCAAATTGGAACCTTAAGTGTTTTGAGATGCTTTTTACAGGCAGTAACTTCATAAACGCTCTATCATACACACCACAAATGCAGTTTAGTCAGGGAAAGTGCCAAATTTACATTGGTACAAATTAAAAGGGGGGTGTGAGAGATAAACAACATTGTTCTCCATAGAATAGTAGAATATTTTAACAAATGCTTTGAAGGGCTTCTAAAAGCTTGATCAAAAGTTATGGCATTCATAATGTTACAAAATATTTATATTTCAAATAAATGCTGTTCCTTTTAACTTTCTATCCATCAAATAATCCTAAAAATTGTATCATGATTTCCACAAATATATTACGCTTTCAAAATATCAAGTTTTCATCACTGATAGTAATAATAATAATAATAATAAAAGTTTCTTAAGCTGCAAATTAGTCTATATGCAAATCTGCAGCAATATAGATGTAGATGCTTTTAAGAGCTCTCCATTAGTACATTTAAATAATATACAAAAAGCTGCAATAAAATATTATTAATATTAGCAATAAATATAAAAAAATCTACATACAGTATGATGCTTAAAAATGTTACCTGGTTTTCTTAAATTACATAAATATATATAACACTGTTTGTTGCTGTCTCTCTCTTAGTTTCTTGTTTTCTTTTTCCTTTTTTCCCCTTATTTTCTTGTGTTTTTTATTTTTCTGCCATAGAATATCCGAGGGCATTAGCATTACTTGGAATCACACTGCTCTCTGCACAATTATGCACATGCACAAACCTATAATTTTTCTCACTCCCTTGGACAAGAGCCTCCAATTGTGACAGGACTATGAAGACATCATGCACAGCAAATTGGTGCAAAAAGTCCCCTTATGTCAATCAGCGCACAGAGGAAAAGCTGTTGTAGAGATCTTGCCTGTTGTCTGGCAAAACATGCAGAGGTATCTCAAGCATGCCCAGCCGTTGTATCCTCTTTCACACACACACACACACACTACAGGACATTTGGAAAATTCCAGAGGTATACAAACAGCAATGCTGGCTCTACTACAAATTTAGAACACACTTCAGTTTGGGAAGCTTCTCTCTCCTTTTCTCCTTTTTTCTCTTTGTTCTTGACATCAAATGTCAAAGTTTTGAGAGGCTAGCAAAAAACATGCAGAGGTATCTCAAGCATGCCCAGCCGTTGTATCCTCTTTCACACACACATACACACTACGGGACATTTGGAAAATTCCAGAGGTATACAAACAGCAATGCTGGCTCTACTACAAATTTAGAACACACTTCAGTTTGGGAAGCTTCTCTGTCCTTTTCTCCTTTCTTCTCTTTGTTCTTGACATCAAATGTCAAAGTTTTGAGAGGCTAGCAGTGGTACATGGCCCATGATGCTGTCACAGCCTGACAAACACATAACCACGCACGGTCCGTTTCATCTGACATCCATTCATGTTATCATATCGAGAAAAAGTTCACACTTGTCACACTTAAGCATGACTTATTGAAAGTCATCACTGGGGGTCTGTTTGCCATTTTGTACTGCAAAGCTCTGAAAACGAGTGTGTATAGATGAGGTCTGCTGATCGTGCATGGCGTGAAGTGATGGAGGCTGCGGTTTTGGACAGCCAGCGAGAGAGAAAGAGACCCTTTTTTCTCTCTCGATGAAGGAAAAAAGAAGAGGGGGAGGGAGAGATACTTCATTATAGACTCATTCATCATCATAGGTATTTTAGCTGCACCTTCAATATTTCCTTGTTCATTTGATACGTTCCTCTTTTTCTTTCTCAAACCTGCTGACTCTGTTCTCCATCTAAATTTTTCAAACAGTGAACCCAGGCCAGTATCCAGTTTTCAGTATCCAGGACTGGATCAGTACTGCTAGTTCTAAAGGAGCTTGTCCACCACCTGTTCCCCACACATCAGATGATCAGCATTTTATACATTTAGAACAGGCTTCTCAGGGCTACACACACACACACACACACACACACACACACACTTGGTCTTGATGCATTGATATTCATTCATCTTAAGAATAAAGAATGTGATTTTTTGGGGTGAGTGGGATGAGTAAAGTACACTGTTGTCTGAATATGCCTCTGTCTGATGTCTTTGCATGCTGTATAAGCACATACTGTACACATACTGCAATTTTGATCAAATAAATACAGCCATTGTAAGTACTATATATGGGACTTTAAAAAAGCCCACAGATTAAACAGCTTTGGAATTGAAGTCTATACATTTCGGTGACATTTTATATACGGTATATAAGAAATTATTGAAAAAATTATTTTGTGTGCACATAAAGAGATCAGGTTTTTGTGTATATAAAACAAAAAGAGAAAGAGACCCTTTTTTCTCTCTCGATGAAGGGAAAAAAAAGAGGGGGGGGGGGAGATACTTCATTATAGACTCATTCATCATCATAGGTATTTTAGCTGCACCTTCAATATTTCCTTGTTCATTTGATACGTTCCTCTTTTTCTTTCTCAAACCTGCTGACTCTGTTCTCCATCTAAATTTTTCAAACAGTGAACCCAGGCCAGTATCCAGTTTTCAGTATCCAGGACTGGATCAGTACTGCTAGTTCTAAAGGAGCTTGTCCACCACCTGTTCCCCACACATCAGAAGATCAGCATTTTATACATTTAGAACAGGCTTCTCAGGGCTACACACACACACACACACACACAAAATTATTGAAAAAGGAAAAAATAAAAAAGGTGTTTTAGTGCATATTTATTTTGTGTGCACATAAAGAGATCAGGTTTTTGTGTATATAAAACAAAAATGTATTCTTCTTCCAATATTGTACAACCAGATCTACGATTAATATTTGTATTTGGGTTATTTCATCATAAAAATGCATACTATAGATATTCACATACAGACTCCATATTTCCTGAGGAGTCATTAAGCCTTTTACTGAGTCATAGTTCTATAATCATACTGAAGTATTCTTAGATAAATTAATCTTTTCAAAATCTCACACATAGGGAGGCCACATGACTCACTGCATTCAATTCAATGTCATCGTATTGACTCCTCAGGAAATATGGAGTCTGTATGTGAATATCTATAGTGTACATCCTCTTGGCTCCATGTTAGTCAGCGACCTTTAAGTATTTTTTTTTTTTTTCAATAAAAATCATTGCAACTATTATACACACAATATTCAGACCACAAGTTTTCCTCCATTAAAGCTTAAGTTTGTCATCCAGGCCTGTCTTTTCCACTCACCCTCTCACGGTTCACCAGTCTCACATTCCAGAGACATTCAGACTTGCCAGAAGCTATGAACATTACCATCACAAATGCTGCAGACACACCATTTTCCAACCAAGAGGGTCATTTTCACAAGAAAGAGAAGATTGCAGGTCTTAGAGAGAGCTGATACACCTACAGAATTCAGTTATTGTGAATGCAAGCATGTATGTTCCAGGATATAGTGATATTTTATGTGCCTATCTGACAAATCAGCCCCGCACATGCACATACACAGCAGATATTAGACATGCCTTTGGGGCTGTTTCACTTTAACTTGACACATTACATATGACACTTGGCATTAACACACGACCTTTGGCTGCCTAGTGTTTGACTTTAGTGGTCATGTCAGTGTCTGGGAGATGATCTATGATCCTAATTAGTGTGTGTCATCAATAATCACAGACGGCTCCATGCAAAGTGATTACAACCGCAATGGTTGCAAGAGTCCTTGGTTTAACCATACATGCTCTGTCTGGAGCAGCCCTCAAAGTTTCCATAGGCAAAAACTCTACCAAATGGTCTGCCAAGACATGTGCAAGTGTCTGTGTGTGTGTCAGCAACAGGGTTTAGAACTATTTTTAAAAGATACTGGAACCGAATGATCTTCATGCCGGTTAGCGGTTTTTGAACATCTGCACTCTACCATTGATGCATTCAGTGTAGTCTTATTAACAAACAAATGACTCTTATGATTCAGTTCTTTTTTAATTAATCAGATGAATTGGTTTAAATCGTTCTAATGAGTCACTCTCTTACTGAATCAGTCAGAGTGGTGCTTCACAGCTTCATTTTGTCAGGCCAAATTGAACCATTTTAACTGCTACTTTTTACTTACAGGGATAGTTCACCCAAAAATGAAAATCCTGCCATGAACTACTCACAGTCATGTTGTTCCAACATGTGTGATTTTCTTTCTTCTGTGGAACACAAAAGATTACTTTTTTGGATGCACTCTTCAAAGCTTAACTGGATGAAAAAAATTACGTAATAAATAAAAGTCTTGTTGTAATAAATGGCAATTTAATACAAATTAAAATACTTCTGGTACCAAATAACTTCATTTAAAAAAAGTTTTTTTTTTTGCTGTTTTGAAAGAAATAATACTTTTATTCAAAAAAAGAATGCACTGAATTTATCATAACTGACAGTAAAGAAATGTATAATGTAACAGAAGATTTCTATTTCAAATAAATGCTATTCTTTTTATTCCTGAAAAAAAAAAACACAGCCTCCACAAAAATATTATAATGATTGCTAAAGGATCATGTGACACTGAAGAATGGAGCACTATATGTGTTGGAAATTTTAAACTGTATTTCACAATATTATTATTTTTACTTTATTTTTGATCAAATAAATGCAGCCATTATGAGGATAAAACATTTGTAGTGTATATCATACCAAAAATAGTACTGTTTTTATTTTGTGTTTTTGTTCAGTATATAGTTAGGACAAATTATTGAAGAGGTGGACTGCATCCTTAAAAATACTTCAAGAATCATCAGAATTGGAACCAGAATTGCTAAATTCTTTATAATTCTCATCCCTACTCCCCAAAAGCCCCTGACATTCTGTCTCTTTTTAAACATCAAGGACTGTGGGCCAATAAGAGACTACAGTAAAAGCACATTAACCCAGTTAATCCTATAACTCAGTTTAGCATGACACCATTTAATTAAGTCAAACAGCTCAGATTCAAGCTCCTAGTTAAACCCAAAAAGAGCTCCTCATGGTTCATGAATCCGCAAAGCAGGCGACCGAGCCTTTCTAAAAGCTCTTTCCTTGTTTGGTGACACATGCGGCTCCACTTTGAAGACTAATTGCTTGAAAAAAAAAGTGTACTCGTCTTTGTTCAGATTGATTCTAATGGATATATAATAGCATGCACGATCGGTCTTTAAGGAAGATTAGAGCTTCATGGCAACTAGTCGTTAATTGGTTGCATGCTTGTCTGTGTGTGTATTTTAAGTACAGCAGTTTGGAAAGCTAGAATGTAGAACAAAGATGATCAGTGAACCAGAGACTGGCAACCAAATGATTTGACCAAAAAGGATTATGGACGGTTGAAAAATCAAAGACGAAACCTGTCCCTTTCATTCTCTCTCTTGGTCTTTCTTACTGTCATCGCCTTTTATTATGCTACCTCTTAATCTTAGCGAACACTCCTCTCTCACCCAGTCTGTCTCTCTGGCATTTATCTTTTTCTCACTCCTTCGGACGATGGACAGAAGCACTTGTGTTTGACTGACAGCTCCTCAGAATAGCAGCTCCCTGGCCAGGAGGCGTTAGGAGGCAGGCAGTGGGAGTGCTGAGTAGCAGTCTGGATTGTTTGGCTCCCTGCCTCTGTTTTACAGGATGGGGGAAGGGGGGAGGGGGTGTCGCAGCATACAGCAATCTGAAATCATTGACACCTAAACAATGAAAGGAGCTGTGAATCAAATGTGTTCTTTTATAAAACACCTCTGTCTTGCCCACAGAAGCACGTCATGCTTTACGTAACTGAAGAGAAAAAAATGATGAGCAATCTTTTTCAGTATAAATTTAGCTGCAATTAACAAAGACATTGATTTATGCTACAGAATCATGTAGAGCATTACAGTGAATGCAGAGGGATGGAAGACAAACATGTACTGTAGTAAAAGCACATTATATTTGCTTAACATGTATTGGATTTTTTACATGTACATGGATTTTTGTACTTGTAGGGGTCATAATATGATAATGTCCACTAATCTTAAATAAAAGTGTTAAAGGGGTCGAAATGATGCAATTTCAATGTTTCCTTTCTCTTTGGAGTGTTACAAGCTCTTGGTGCATAAAGAAGATCTGTAAAGTTGCAAAGACTAAAGTCTCAAATCTAAAGAGATATTCTTTATAAAAGTTAAGTTAAAAAGTTAGTCAGCCACACCTACCTAAAACGGCTCGTTCTAACACGCCCCCACATATCTACGTCGCTATGTGGGAAGATTTGCATAACGCCACCCAAATGTTCACGCAAAGAAAGAAGGCGTAACTTTTATTCTCGCTGTAGTTTTGTTGTTGCCGCCGCCATGTCGTAAAGACGCTGTGTGCTTCGTTGTGAAAGCGAAACTACTTTGTTTGGTCTTCCAAAAGAGGACGATATCTGCTTCATCATGCCTGGAGCTGATCCGTGCTGGTTACTGAGGAAATACTACAACTTTGCGCTGTGGATTACCGGATCGGCTTTCACTGTGGACGAAGCAGAGTCCAGCCCGGAGTCGTCACATGCCCTTCCAGACACTCCGTCGAAATCACCAGCCACGCCGTTCTCAAGCCCACCTGCCTCTGCGCACTCTAACCCTCCGGCCGTTCCTCACGCTAGCCCCCGGCCTCTGCTCACTGTAGGCCGCCGTGTGTGACGCTGTTTCGTTGTGAAAGCGAAACTACTTTGTTTGGCCTTCCAAAAATGGACACGACTAGAAGTCAGTGGTTAAGTTGTATTTACAACACTGTTCCAGACCACTTGAACCCAAATATTCAGATGTGTGCAGCACATTTTATGGAGGACTGTTTCCTGATCCTGGGAGAGTAGACTACAATGCCGGCTGTTCTGACTCAAAGACTATAAGTAAGTTTTTTATTTTTAAAGAGTTTTTATATTTTATATATTTACACAGCGCGCATCTGAAGTGTCTCTGAAGGAAATAATGCATTATTTATCGGCTTTAAGATATCGGCCAAATTTTCTTATCAGGCCGATACCGATAACAGAAAAAATGAGCCGATATGGGCCGATACCGATATGGTGGCCGATATATCGTGCATCCCTACTTAAACCGCATAAACACATTTCATTACACCAAATACACAAAATAATGTTCTTTTTAGCAGCATCCTATGACCCCTTTAAGGAGCAGTTAAGATGAGGTTTATCGTCCATTACTAGTGTAGCTATATATGAAGCATAGCTTTCAAACCAAGCAGTTTTCTGTTGGTCAACATAGCAAATTCACGTGACCAACTTGAGTGCAATGCAAAATCTGTGGGGGGAAATCTTCCATTCCCTATCGTGAAAGATTCCTATTTAAATGACTGGATTTCACACAAGAAAATCGGCTGAACATCCATCATAAAACAGAAAATGAAAGAAGACGACACAGCATGAAGCTACTACTACCGCACAAAATCATGTTGGATGAGATGACAGGCAAAAGTTAGTTCCAGTGTGGGAGTTTTTTGGATTCGCCTCCCTTTACTCATATTTAGAGTTTGATTCATTGGCCAAAAGAGAGAGAACACAAAATGAAATTAAGCATGAATTTGATAGCATTATTTATTATTATTATTTATTTATTTCTAGAGATAATATAATATTGCTATCTTTTGGGCACGATAATCATGTAGTGAAAATCAGGGTAACACTTTCTATGAAGCCCATATTTATAATACATTATAAGGGTATTCTTAAGGCATTATAATGAATGCATAATGCATTATAAAAAAAACTTAAAATATGCTATATAATTGTATGAATATTCATAAGAACAGTTGTAATGTTTTATAATATTTACTTATTTGTGGTTATAGCTTTTAAGAGTATGATGATTTATAACACACAGTGAACATGTCGCATCCACGTAAGTTACAATGGATTATATTTCTCATAGTTATAATGTATTATAAGTCTCATATCTTGCCATCTTTCTCATGCTACTTAAAGCAATCAATGACCACTTATATATAGTAATAATAATAATAATATTGTTTTCCCCTCAGACAGCCATAAGATCAGATATCAGATCAGATGAATGTGTAATATGACACATTTGCCTTGAACTATTTTTTATTGTAATATCAGTTTGATTATTTTAATGGTACCCTTTATACAGCTGTTGATAAGCAACTCTGCAGCCAACTACATGTCAACTAGCAGTCATTGAAGTATTAGTGTATGCTAATACCTTATTTTGATGGTTCCCCAACAGACAAACTGACTATAAGTAACTTTGCAAGTACGTCAACATTCTTCCTACCCTAACCTTAACCTAAGCCTACTAATACTCTAATGAGAGTTAGTTGACACGTAGTTGCAAAGTTGCTTATAGTCAATAGACTAAGGGGACCATCAAAATAAAATGTAGCCTAACATATAAAGATTGCATTTTATCAGTTGAAATTATTAACTAGCTCACATAAAAATTTATATTAGCCTCACAGTGAACACTCAAATAACACTCCACACCTAACCACTTACAAGATGTATTAAGATACTGTGCAGATCTTAAATAAACAATGTCAAGATATATAGTCCATTATAAATGTAAAAGTATAGGTTTAATATGGTGTTCATTGTGTTATAAATAATCATAATCTTAAAAGTTATAACCACAAATGCGTAAGCATTATAATGTATTACCTGCACACACAATTGTCAATTTATATATTTTTATTCCTTATTTACTTGTTCTATTTTTATTTTTATTATCTGTGTTTTTTGTTCTGTCACTGTCATTCTGTTACACTGTGGAAGCTTCTGTCACGAAAACAAATTCCTCGTATGTGTAAACATACCTGGCAATAAAGCTCATTCTGATTCTGATTCTGATGTATTATAATTGTTGTTATGATTATTTATAAGATGATATAGCATATTATAAAGTTTTTATAATGTATTATGCATTCATTATAATGCCTTAAGAATACCCTTATAATGTATTATAAATATGGGCTTCATAGAAAGTGTTACCAAAATCAGATAATGTGACAGCCCTGATGTAAACTAAGCTGAAAAAGAAAAAAAAAACCCTGCAACTAGTGTACTATATGTAATATCACAACTGTTGATTTAACGATGTGAAAGCTGGCATTATCAAGTCTGTCACGCACTTTGTCTGTCACTCAAACAAAAACATGCCTTTCATGTGTTTTGCGTGATGTAGCCTAATAAAATGCAGAACAGAATTCAACATTACACAAGCAAGTGTGCTTGTTTCCCTGAATACAACAGATTAATAAACAAAAAAGTTAATATTGTGAATAAAATTTTTAGATATAATATTGCTAATATTGTGTGTTTTTGCTCTATTTTGCCAACAAAAATAGTTCCCCAAAAAATTGCTCTTACAAAGGTAAAAACGCCCCAGGAAATCTATTTAAGGTAGGAAATACCGCCCTTAATGAAAAAGTTTATTCTGTCACTGCTGTGAACTAACCACTGCACACAATATGAAGAATATGAAAAGTTTTGGGAATCATCTGTTCAGGACAGGCCGAAACCAGTCACACAAAACACTGGTCTAATTATCATTGAAGTATCATTTTTTGTCAATATTGCACACCTACAGCATTAGCATATGTCCGCACACTTTTATACATCAACAACGCCTATTTGGTGTTTAGAAACTTGGCCCATCCATAAGGATTAAGCCCGGAATATTCAGAAAGTCAAAAGACAAAACAAACAGGTGCAAACAGGCTGTTCTTGAAGAATGGGGCAGTGCAAAAATCCATTAGACTTGCAATTCTGCACATTTCTAGCATTTAAATAAATGTAAAGACACAGCAGCAATAGCTTGTTTGAAATCAAGTGTCAAAGAGAGGTTGGAAAATGGTCATGAAAAAAACTGAGTCATGCAAAATTAAAGAATTAAAAAAATGTGACATGGCCCCTTTAATTGAGCCAGGCTCATGACCCTTAGTTTATCGATGCTTTAATATACTTTGTGTTTATATATGGGGTATTAAAGAGGGCCATTATGAATCACTGGTCCATGACTCGAATGCCGTCTGGGTGACGAACTCAGATCTCCTGGAGCCCTGCATGCCGAGCTTTGATTGGCTGTGACTGTGAGAGCAGGAAATAGAGCAAGCAGCAGGAGAGAGGAAAGATTGTGTTTAGGAGGCACCCACACACCCGCAAAAAAAAAAAAAATCAATGGCCACATTCACAGCCTGCAGTGTGCATAAAGTTAGACTGAGAGCTTTGTCCTTGTCACCTCTCAACATGCCTTCTCCTATCTACACATTCACCTCATAATCACTGTTCTCCAAGTACGGCTAGACTCTTCATTCACTGGCTACTGCCTCTGTTTTTATCTTCAGTCCACAGCGTGTTCACTATCCTGTTAGTGCCACAAAGGATGCCAAGGCCAGAGATGGAAAGAGCCAGAGAGAAATAAAGAGGCTAAGATAAAGTACAACAGACAGCAGAGAAATAAGACAGGAATTTTGAGTATGGTACTGAATGCATAAGGTTCACAGAGAGGCCCACTCCGACCCTCATGACTGTGTGTCAAGGTAAAGCAGTCTTTAAAAATATTGGATAATTTGAATAACTTTTTGAAAGGTTGAAAAACATTGTAATGTGACTCCCTAAAAAACTTGCTATTTACAAATAAATTATTCATGATATTTGAATTCATGAATAAACATAAAATATGTTTATTTGCAAAACTATTTGTTAAAATTCATTTAAAATAATGAATTTAAGATACACTTACATGTATTAAATATAAAAAATATATATAAATAACATTTAAATTAAAATAAAAGGAAGGTTTTTCAAAACTATTTGAAAGCAACATAAATATAAAGAAAATGAACTTGGTTGCCTTTCAAACCATTTTTTTTCTTTTTATTTATCATGCACACTTAAGTTCAAATGCCAGGTGACTACAGTGCACGTGACAGGAAAACCCCTTCTGGGCGTGTGCAGGATATCACAAGGTGGCACGTTAAATCTGTCCCCGATGCATGCCGGTGCCACGGGCCTTCACACATGAGTGCCATAAACAATGACAACAGCAAGTACTCGTGAAATGCATCGTCATGATTTACAGTCCTATCCAGATGCACTACAGAGATAAGCTGTCTCAACACTAGACAATAACAAATATACTGCCTATTTCCTGTCTCAGAACGAAGAATTACAAGCAACAAGGACAGTGACCCCGAACTTCGTGGATCTTGCAACAAAGGCAAAGTTCATAAATATGTATGTAGCTGCATAAATTCCTATACTATGCAGCTCTGGACTATAAGCTAGCCTGCCCCACTAGTACTGTAGACCAATAAAACAACAGCAGAAGTTAAAAATAAAGCAAGAGGCATGTCGCACAGCTGTGAGATACTTGAAGGTCAGTCTGCTTAAATCTCAACAGCTGAGATGACAAGAGGTTGTGGATTTCTTTAGCTCTTTGCATTTTGCCTGGTCTGTTAATCATATGGTTTGCATTCCAGACACATTTGCTCACAATACAGCCATAAAACAAAGACATTTTCACCAAAGCAAGATGAAAAGCAAGCAACACAAAACCAACAGAACTTTAAAATTCAGCACAAGAATGACAGGTGATGCACATGAAACACACAAAACCAAAATCCTAAGAGTGTGTAAAATGTACTTACCACTCCCTTTGAAAAGTCGTTACACCTTCATGGAATAATCACTTCTGAATAGCAGGCCTCAGTAAAACCTCTTGGTCTTTCCTTAACTACAAAATGTGCACATTTGAGTGCAGAGAGCAGGCGAAATGGGATGAGAAAGTGAAAAACAAATGTTTGGAGCTAATCGTTATGCCAGAAAGCGATTTTACTCATTCACGCCACAATCTGTGGCAAAGCCATTAAAAACAAGAGCTGATCAAACGGTGGAACAAGCAGTGAAGAAAGACAGAGAGAAAGAGGCTAAAACGAATACATGCAGTGCTGAGAGGTGGCAAGTCTGCTTCCTCAGACTAAAATTGCCTCCCAGCACCCTCCACCCACTAAACTCTCTCCCACCGTCTCCCCATCATAAGTCATCAATCTCTCTGCCAATCACAGCTCAGCAGTCCAGCTGATTAAAATCACCTCTCAGCTGAAAAAGGTAAAAAAAAATTTTTTTTAAAAGACCAAAAGTGTAATCCATTTTTCAATGTCCTACACACAACCTACGAAGCTCTCCATTCTGTACCAAGTAATGTCACCAGCAATATCTCCCAAATATTGGTTATAGGTTATTATACTATAATGGAGTAATGACTGCTGAAAATTCAGCTTTACCATCAGAGGAATAAACATTTCATATTTAAAATATATTAAAATAGAAAACAGTTATTTTAATTATTGTAATAGTATTTCACATTATCACTGTTTTTACTGTATTTTTGATCAAATAATTGCAGCCTTGGCATGCATAAGAGATTACTTTCAATTATTTATTTTATATTAAAATGTTATATTTTAATTATACTTAATATATATTTAAATATTTTAAAAAAGGTACCGACTCCAGTCATTTGAAGAGTAATATATTATAAATAGAATTCAAGTAACATTAAATCACATCGAGTCTAGTGGCTCACAAAGGATGGACTGACATTCTTGGGAGAAACATTCCCATAAACCCCATTTTTCACACCCCATCACGCTTGCTCTTGCCACAATATATAGGCACATAATATGACCCTATAAGCAGCATTCTAGTCTGACATTATCTCTGAAGCTGGAGACTATGCCAAGACTTAGAGCGGTAAAAATTCCATGGCTGCTTGCATGACTCTTTAATGTAATTATATGTTAGCTCGGCACCAGGCAACCTGCTCTGAATGCCTTTGTCAATGGAAGCTTTTTATGTGCAATTTAAGTGTGGTTGGTCATATGATGTGAGATAGAGCACCTCAATAATCAGCTGTTGTCTTCTAACTCATGTCTTTGCACAAATTTGCATTCCGCTTATTACTTGGTGTTTTTTATGCTCAAAATATGATGTTTTTATATTGCATGTGTCTGTATTTCTATCAAAGATGCAGTTAAGGAGTCTGTAATGACACCTGTAAAGAAATCTGTTGAGAGAAAATCGTGACCGTTTTATTAAAATAGTTTAGTTAAGGGAAGAGGAGAAGGAGAGAAAGTCTTTCCTTGCGTGTTCTCGTGAACACGTAACATCTCACATCATCACTAATTGAAGCTATCAATCAATAGGGACGTCCCAAGAGAGAAGGGTTGTGGGGATTTGAGAGAAAAACAGAGAGAGAACTGTTTCCACACTTAATGAATGAAACAGTTTGACCCACCAGTTAACAAATGCACTCTATTCTTGTTTAAGTGGGAAAATAATGTGACCCACATAGACATCTTTGACTAACCACAGGGAGCGGAAAACCTCAAAATATTCTGAAGAGGGCAAAGACAGAGAATGAGAGAGCTCCATGCATAAAAAAGGCATTAAGAAATGCGTCATGAAATCTGAGAGTGGGAAGGAAAAGTCATCAACGACAGGACCTTTTTGGACTATTGAGGGGTACAGGATAGTTAGACACTCCAACACTGTTCACATATAATACAATGTTAACTGCACTTTGATATTCTTCTTGTTATTTCCCTTGAGTGGCTAATGAAATGGAAGTCTTACACATTCACTGAAAACAGCTTACTTCCGCATTGAAAAATAAGGTGGACCTACAAAAATATGCAATTAATTAATCTGAAGAAAAAAACATCTTAAACCAGATGTTTTATTTTGGTCATACTTGGTTTTAAAGGATTTTTTAGAGGGGTTAAGAAGCCGTGAGGCCAGCTATCCAATCAGTTAAACCAGTTAAATACCAGTTTGACTACGTTTAGGCAGGCTAGTTTGACTAGATTTTGTTTTTGTAAGCAAGAATACCAGGGTTTTTATTTGCTTCTTTCTGTCTTTCTTTCGCTCTGTACTTCTCTATATATCTCTTGAGAAGTGATGAGCAATAGCTGGTCTTAGCACAGGCTGGTGTGGGAGGGAGATCTTTCACCGCCTGGTTCTCATTATAGGGACTTTTTGCAGATCAGAGTTTGTTCTTACAGAGTGAAGAGAAAGAAAGCGAAGAGACAAAGAAATGAACATAGCCACAAACACACCAATTCAATGATATAAACAGTATGTTATGAAGATGAATATTAGATATGCACCAATTGCAATTTTCTTGGCCAATTCCAATTTTTTTGTAAGTGTGACCTGCAGATGCCTATTTTTGCCCATTCCAATTTTCTTTCTAAGATCTATAATTGACAGCATATACAAACAAAAATCTCTATATTTTTTTCAATGTAAAAAAATATTTTAAACGATCTTTCTCATCAAATTCTTACATTGTTTCAATTAATTCAGTTAGAATAATAAGACACTGTAGAGTTGTTACCATTCAAATAAAATCATTATCAACAAACTCCATCTTTTCACTGCAGAGGAAACAAGCTGCATCTGAAGTGACATTAGATGTATTAACATAGACTGTTTAATGAAGCTGAGAGGTGCCATAAATAAATTTGCACAGCAAAATTACAAATGCATAAGTAATGCTATAATATTAATGTTTTTTTTGAACATACAAATAAGAAATGTTGGGGAAAATGTAATGATACTTTTAAATATGAAACCAGCACAAGCAGTTGGCGCAAAGGGCTGTTCAGTGTTGCCAACTTCTTTCAATAGGAAGTAGCTAAAGCCAGTTAGATGTAGCTAGATGTCGCCAGATGACGTCATACGCTAATTAGCATATTCATGACGTCATCGCGTCTGTTGCCTTTTACATTTGTTTGTCTCTCTGTGCTCACATACTGTATTTGAATGCAGCCAAATTCTCAATAAAATTGTTTTCATTTATATATATTAATGTTTCTGTTGTCAGTTGTAAAATTAGAGAAGCAACATAATATCTATTTTAACTGAAGGCGCTGCTCCTCTCAGCCGCTCGCTGAACAGAGCAGACGCAGAGAGAGCACTGACCTCGCGCAGTTGCGTCAGTACCAGCGATCACAGAGACTCGCTAAGGTTTGTAAGTAGCTAAAGCCAGTTAGATGTAGCTAGATGTCGCCAGATGACGTCATATGCTAATTAGCATATTCATGACGTCATCGCGTCTGTTGCCTTTTACATTTGTTTGTCTCTCTGTGCTCACATACTGTATTTGAATGCAGCCAAATTCTCAATAAAATTGTTTTCATTTATATATATTAATGTTTCTGTTGTCAGTTGTAAAATTAGAGAAGCAACATAATATCTATTTTAACTGAAGGCGCTGCTCCTCTCAGCCGCTCGCTGAACAGAGCAGACGCAGAGAGAGCACTGACCTCGCGCAGTTGCGTCAGTACCAGCGATCACAGAGACTCGCTAAGGTTTGTCCAAGAAGTCGCTAGATTTGTCGCTAGTCGCTTTTTTGGAAAAAAGTCGCCAAGGGGGTCTGAAAAGTCGCTAAATCTAGCGACAAAGTTGACTCATTTAGTCATTCATTCAAACGATTCGTACAAACGGCTGATTAATTCAGAAACGAGGCAGGTGACTATCTTTATGAATGGGTCACTGAATCACTGACTCACTCGATTCGTTCAAAAACGTGGATTCATTCAGTAACAAAACACCGCTGTGTTGCTCGGAGACACACAACAGTTCTACTGTAACTTTGATTTTCGTCAGCGTCAATATTGTGGCTAAAATGTAAGTCACTTAATTTTAACTTCTTGTTTAGGCTATTGACTATACTGTATAAAATCAGTATCACATTGCAGTCGTGCTGACATTCGGGGAAACATCTTGGTTGTGTGATGTTGCTTACCTATATAACATATTATAAATACAACATTATATAGATTTTTTTCTACCGCAGACAGTATAGTCTACATGTATAACTTTCTGTGAGTTATTTGCACTTCTTTGTTTTGAATTATAGCACGAGTCCCCCTCTCTCTCTCATTCACACACACACACACACACACAAGACAGGCTGCTTGAGCCTCATTTGGCACCACATCAATACATTATCAGTCGCCGTTTACACTGAATGCAATAAAACCAACTTTATTCACGCAAATTGTTTTGGTGGCCAAGTTTCAGTGGCCACCAAAGTTGGCCTAGTTATTTTTGCTAATGACGTTTTAAGGCTTCTTTTCCTGTCGAGCAAGTAAAATTCTCTCTCACTAGCTCTTTTAAAAAATCTACAAAACAATCTAACTAGTCCCAGATGTGTTAATCGAGCCCTGTGGTTCCCCCACGGTTTACGTTGGCCCTACATGTATTACAAAACTGCGAACTTTGTGTCTTCTTCACTCACAGTGACAGTGAAGAACTTCCATGGTGACGACATGTTTACATTCAGATCTGAGCATAGCTGTGACATCACAACGGACCGGCTCAGAACCAACAAGACGTGAGACTGAATTTGATTCCGGTCGATCTGTACATCTCTAATGAATATGATAGTGACAAGGATGAAATAATGATTATGAATTTGATTAAAATGCAACTGTGATGCAATAACTTGTTTTATAATATATTCTCCTCATTATAAAAACTAAAACCAGAACCCTCCCTGCTAAATCACATGTGCAGTGTTCTGCAGCACTCATCTGCTCTATACAGCTGACTCAACCACTGTCTCAACATATCACTGTAATCCAGCTCTCAATCTTCAGCAACTCAATTCATCAAATCCACTGTGCCATTTACCAAACTCCACTCAAAATCTACCAATATATAATTTAAATACATGCCCCACTAATACAATAAACTCTGCATGGCCTCCATTTTGAGATTACTGTATACTTAAAGTGAACAACAGCAATTGTTTACTGCTGCAGACTAAACTAAGACAAGTTTTTAATGGAATATTGCAGTGTTTATTATATATATATATATATATATATATATATATATATATATATATACATACACACACACACACACACACACATACACATATATATACATATATATACACACACAAACATTTGTGCACTAAACGTATGCGTCGCATAAATGTACCTATTTGTACTGAAAGTTACTCTTTTTTTTTTTTTTTTTCTATCCCCCCACAGAGATCTACCCCAATTGAAGACAACTTATGGGTACACTATAAGTGCACTGAGCCTTATAGGACAGAAATATCACTTTGCAATATATTTATTCTCAATCATGAAAATATATTAGGCATTGAGGAACAGGGAGAGGATTCTACAGAAGGAAAGGATGTTTTACACAGCAATACAAAATATTAAATAAATACATAAATAATATGCAATTCCTACAATAAGGCTGTTGGATTTAATCCGGCAATGGTGGGAAATTTCAGGTTTCTGTCATTCATCTTGGTGCATTTATGTTTTGTCTGTAAACAAGCAGAAAATTAATCTTTTAAAAATTTGCAGAATTAAATTATAAGCTCAAGATAACTTTTACTTTTATCTTTCATTGCCATTAATTCTTTTATTTGTATTACATTTGAAATTCTATAGCTTCCCCCATGACATAATTTTAACCTTCAAGTATTCCAAATAGAGGAGCAAATGCTGGAACAACATTACTGTGTGTTTTACTTGACCATCATAGAAGGTCCCAAAAGGCACATCAGAAGACACAAACATTAACAGGGTTTATTTGGGTATCTACTTCAGCTGTCAGTCAAATGAACTGAGCAGAACATTTAACCAATGAAGAAACGATGTGTGTGTGTTAGTGTCACCAGTCAGCCCGGGGCGACAGCCATATTGGAGAAGACTTATTGATTTGATTATTGAATAGACAGGAAGAGACGATGAGAAACAGTCAGAGGTCACGACCTTCATATTTCCAGTCTCTAAAATGGAGAGATTGACAGTTTATTCTCTTCTCACAATGTTTCTCTCTCCCTTTTATTATTTTTGGTTCTCTCACACAAGACTGCACATATAAAATTAGGTTTCCAAGAGCACTCTCTGCTTAAAACCACCAGGAGAGATATAAGACAAAGGTCGGCGGAGATGTGATGCAAGATCTCTCCCGGAAAGCACAGCATCAGCATTTTGAGGGAACTGACAGTGTCCAACATGGTAGAATGTCTTAAACGATAACAGACTCTTTGAGCAACACAAAGATAAATCTCAGATGTTTACATCCCAAAAGACATGACCATTTTTGGACCCTTTTGATTTTGTAATGCATTCTGGGAACTGCTGCTTCTCCTCTTTAACTCTTTGTGGTACTAACTTTGATAAAAACAGCTCATATGTACAGAAACCTCGTAAATGATTACTTATTTGCATGATGTGGGTTTAGAGAGGCTATTAACTAACAAATAAACAAAACAAATAAACCAAAACCACATCAGACCCACCGAATGTTTGAAGGGAAGATCTTAATATAGAACCAAGGATGATTGATGGTTGATAGATGAAAACTGTGCCACACAAGCTTTCTTGGGTTTTTCTACTCTGTTTTAAAAGCATTCTTTGGTTAGTAGGTGTAAACACAAAAAAGCTTGTTTATCTTATCAGTGTTGCCATTTGTAGAACAGCCTAACAATAGTCTATTAAACCATCTCCAATGATACAAAACAGGTTTCCTGCTGTAATTAAAGACCTTTTGCCTTGAAAGCGACCCAGACAATAGACCAGTCAAGTAATCCTGACCACAGAATTGAGTAGGTGTGGTAAATTCCTTTCAGAATCTATTGTGGCTGGCAGGGTTCCCTGTTACGGAGCTCTTGAATGTGACATATGATCCTCACACTCTCACAAATAAAACAATATACAATCAGGGATACCTCATCCTGTGATGCAGTGACAAAATCAATCAGCAAATATTACCTCTATTGACAAGCGGCAGAAGAGGCCATGGTCTGTTGGTCGACACATTACCGTGCACACGCAGGTCCGCACACATATCATTGATTCTTACCGACCAAATACGGCAAAAACAGCCTATTTCCCATCTGGGAAGACATGGGCTGGCTTGATGATGAATATTACATTTAGGTGATATATGATATTGCATCATTTGAATTAAACAGTAACATAAAAGGGGAAAAGGCTATTAGGGAAATAACCTGATCTAATCTATTATGGGTGGAATTAATGACTTTATGATGAGTCTCTCAGGATGTGCACTTTCATCCAACTCTTTAAGAACAGTTCTTTGAAACCCTGTCATCAACTTAATGTATTTTGAAATCTATATGTGACCCTGGACCATAAAACCAGTCATAAGGGTAAATTTTTCGAAATTGAGATTTATACATCATCTGAAAGCTGAATAAATAAGCTTTCCATTGATGTATGGTTTGTTAGGATAGGGCAATATTTGGCCGAGATACAACTATCCTGAAAATCTGGAATCTGAGGGTGCAAAAAAATCTAAATATTTAAAGATGTTCAAATGAAGTTCTTAGCAATGCATATTACTAATCAAAAATTAAGTTTTAATATATTTACAGTAGGAAATTTACAAAATATATTCATGGAACATGATCTTTACTTAATATCCTAATGATTTTTGGCATGAAAGAAAAATCAATAATTTTGACCCATACAATGTATTTTTGGCTATTGCTACAAATATACCACAGCGACTTAAGACTGGTTTTGTGGTCCAGGGTCACATATGATGCTCTTTTGGCCATGAGATGCCATACAGAAGTATGAAGAAGTTTCCATACAATGTAAGTGAATGGTGACCATGGCTATCAAACAGGATTTTCAGTGAATAACAACTTACATTTCAGCCTGTTCCTCACACAAGGGCTTCAGAAGACTTGAAATACAGTGAATGAGTTGTATGGTCTACTCTTATGATGCTTTATAGTAATTTTTGCTGTTTTGAACAGAACTGAATCAACAATGAACTGATTTTAACTGAATAATGACAGTTTACTATTGTTTTTTTAGAGCTGCTTTGCATCAGAATTTACTTATGTTTGCATCACTGAATCATTATTTTCCTGTTTATCACTGTTTATCAAGCCGCTTTAAAACAATCTGTATTGTATAAAGGGCTATATACTGTAAATAAAGGTGACTCGACTTCACTTTTGGAGCTAAACAGCTCTTCATTCCCATCCACCTTCAATGTATGGAGAAAAACAGCATGAGTGAGCATTCTTCAAAATATCTCTTTTTATGTTCTGCAGAAGAAATAAAGTTGGAAGGTGAGCAAATTCATTGTTAAAGGGTGAACTATCCCTTTAAGTATATATGCAATGGTGATGGCCCTAATCTTTCTGTCATTTCGGTAAAGTGATCTTAGAACAGTGCTACTGTGAGAGTAAAAGTGGGGTAAAACTCCAGAGGATACAGAAAACAAGGGATATGAACTGCACTCAGAAAAGCGCGAGAGTGAGACTACTATGGAGTCCAACTGCCATGTGGAAATAAGCGATTCACTTACTGACAGTGAAGTGTAAAGTTCACAGTGCTAGTGTCGGCCCATCTGCCAGTTACGCATCAGAGAGTTTTATCTGAGACGAGACCATAGAGACCATCTTTCTTCGTGCTTGTTCCGTCCTTCTTGCTGACTTGCTCTTGTTATCTCTCGCTTTCATTCTTTCACTTTTTTCACATCTCTCTTACCTTGGCTTTGCCATTCTTGTTTTCTAGTTCATGTTCTCCTATATAAGGGGAACAAGGCAATGATAAAATTATGGCTGTGTGCCATTCAGAAATGAACTGGGAGTTAAATTCAGTTCAATTCCTCAGTTTGAACTGAAACAGCAAACAGGATGTAGAGCAGGGGTGCCCAAACTCGGTCCTGGAGGGCCGGTGTCCTGCAGAGTTTAGCTCCAACCCTAATCAAACACACCTGAAGCAGCTAATCAAGGTCTTACTAGGCATACTAGAAACTTCCAGGCAGGTGTGTTGAGGCAAGCTGGAGCTAAACTCTGCAGGACACCAGCCCTCCAGGACCGAGGTTGGGCACCCCTGATGTAGAGTTACAATTGAAGAATTAAATTTGATTTTACAAAAATATATTTTAAATATGATTTTCTTATAAACGTGGTATCATGCATACCATTTATTTCCTGAAGCTTGAATTGATATGAATAATTAATGTTTAAATGTCACCTAGAGACATTTGTATATGTATAAAGACATTTATTATATAAATGTATTATAACATATGAATATAATATAATTATGAAACCTTGTATTGAACCAGACATTTCCCAAAATGCTCTAATTTTAATTTTTAAGTCTTCAAGATGGAGCCAAACAACAAGTAGCTTAGTAGACAAGTTAAACAGAACACCTACAAAATCATCTGTTCTTTTGCATTTTGTTGGACTAATGAATTTCCCTTTTTGTTTCTTTGATATGAACAATTGCAGTTCCTCTACCTGTCATTCCAATTCAAATTCCAATTCAACATCCTGTGAAGCATGTGGCCAACTAAATTAAAACTCATGAAAGAGAATCGGTTGTTAAATTCTGAGTTTTGCACAACCCTGTATAAAATACAGGAGACATATGACCGGCAGCCACACGGGACCCACTGAAATCCAATTTCACATAAACAGATGTCATATATCAGAGAGAGAGAGAGAGAGAGAGAGAGAGAGAGAGAGACAGAGATAGAGAGAGAGAGAGAGAGAAAGAGAAAGAGAAAGAAGGACAGGAGGGAATTAAAGAGCGAAGAAGCTTGCAATAAGAGCCAACTGGTTTTCCGTCTGCCCTGAGAACAAAGAGTCATCTGCGGCCTGCTCTGCAAGACAGACAGACTCTTCCTCTTTTGTTTTCTTTTATTTTATGGAGTGTGGATTCCATCCCGCGATCCCTCGAGCTGCATGTGTTGGGTGTGCATGCATGTTTCTGTGTCAGAAAGCTTGGGGATGATTTAATCATAAGGAGGCAGCAGGAAGAGCCAGAGAGATGGAGGAGTGCTGAAACGTGACCCCTTTCAGACGTCTCCCCTCAAACAATGACCGACCCCCAGCCCTTCCCTCTCTCTCTTTCCCTGTACAGATGAGAAACAATGAAGAAGGCAGTTTGCCGAGAATGCAATCATTTCAGCACTGAATGGCTATTAAAACGGGCTCCTTCACTTCTGAGCAATTTATAGAAATTGGCGCACAATGCCAGCCTGTCAAATACAGCGCTATTATTGGCTTCAAACAAGGCACTCGTGCTGATTTCAAAGTGAAATATGTTATTATTTGAAACAATCAAAGAATAAAACTTTCCAGCTTTTCTCTCTATGGAAGTTTCTGGTGGGGGGAGGGGGGGTGGCCATACAACTTCAGCTAATGAGCGTTAGGGCAATGACAGTGGCGTAAACATTTCATTTTGGCAACATAAATCAACAACTGCTGTAACTTGTCTGCAAATTTTAGCTTCCTGGATAACCAAAATTGACAAGTAACTCTTAAGGTTTTTTTTTTTAACTTATATATTGGACTGTATATTCTTTATGTATGGGGTCTCGGAACCCCCAGTGATTAACTAAAGAGAACATTAGATGTCAGCGAACGTAATCTAAAAGTAAAAATACAGCATTGAAATGAGCACACACAATTTAATATCTAATAGTGGCTAATATATATCTAACGTCAATGGATACTAATACATTAAAATTTAAATCTCTAATATCAGCCAATAACCAATACAGCACCAATGCATCCCTAATAATATGATCCACTGACTTTTAAACACAACCTAGGCAGATATTAATCAAATATTTACTTGACTGTTACTGAAAATATTCATATTGTTTCTGTATGGGGCCAGCCTATTTATTTATTTTTTTTCATGAAGGACATGTGATGAATATTTTAACGTTTGTTTGTAATCAATTCTTTTAAGAAATATCAACCTGGTGGGACTTACATAAACCTGGAGTCTCTCAGACCTCAAACAGAGCATGTGGGTAAAAGTGTCCCTCTTCTTTACTCTCCTCTACCCCTCTCTTCTCCTCTTCAACTCATTCTATCTGTACAGCTGAACATGGGATGCATTTATATGCCTACATAAATAGGCAATGTGAGTTGGAGTGACAATGTGATAACACTTAATTTCCTCAATTCCCTCTCTCCAGCCCCCTTATCTTTACATTAACACTTCTCTAGCTCTCAATATTTCCCAAAGATGAGCCACTGATTCCCGCAAGTGACAGCTTAAAATAAGAAAGAAAATTACAAACAATCAGTCACAGTCAATGATCAGGCCACTTGAAGGTCAAACCTTAAAAGATTCTACATTTGAATGTTAGAAAATCACTGCATTGATATGAAAAACCTTGTTTTACAAATCTGGGAGATATAGACTAGTCTGTTGCTCTAGTACAAAGATTAGGTCTTTTATTGTAACTTTAAACCTAAATGCTTAATTAAACCAGATGCAATGTAGTCATAATAAGACCAGCCAAGTAATGACAGAAGATACAGAGAGATAACAGGACTTTCCCCATTTGTACTCTCTCAAAGAGACAAGATCATTCGAAAGCAGAGAAAATAAACACTTAACATGAATTTGTCCTGAATCACTCACAGCGTTCAAATGTGTGAAACAGATGTGCACTCAGAGACTGCGGGAGACATTTCAGTCTGTATAATCATTATCAGATGACTGTGAGCTTGCTCATTTCCAAGCAGCACAAGAAGGTTTGGAGGCGCGAGCTTGTCAGACTGGTATTTATGAAGAATATGCAGCTAATTTGAACTTTGCAGAGGTCAGAGAGCCATATCAAAGTTAACTCAAGAGGAACGTATGTGATCATAAATTCAGCAAGGGTGAATGTTAACTGATGTTTGTCTGACATGAATCACACAAGAAATGAGATTCCACTCTTTTACTTCTCCTCACTTGTCCACAAACTCTTTGTGTTTCTGATGTCACTATCCATCCATCTAAAACACTTTTGGATGGTTCACTTCACACAAATATTCACTGCACTGGATCGGAGCTCATTAAAGTGAAGTAAAACTCGATTCGGTTTTGCACTACAAAGGCTCAAATCATGCGGATGCAAATAAATGCAAGAGCGAGATAAAAAGAAAGAAGTTACTTCAAAGTAAGTCTGCATGCATGTATGTATGTATGTATGCGTGCGTGTGTGTGTGTGTGTGTGTGTTTGTGTCTGGATAATCATTCCCTCTGGTGCTTAAGCAACAGGTTATCCCAAAAGCCTCTCCCCGGGCTCTTGGCCTCATTGCCAGCAATTACACTGCTAATTTACACCACTTGGAACAAGGACTGGAGCACACACACAAGCAATGTGAGGGAGACAATTGAAACATGTTTTACATTTTCCTTCATAACTCACAAGCAACTACAAATTTAACAGCCATCTTTTGGTGCAAGAAACATGTGTCAATAAATATAGGTATAATACTAAAAGTAAAATATTTAATTTGATCATAATATTAAACTTAATACAAGATGTCTGAGTGTTAAAATTAGCCTTGCTACTTTGGTTGGTGGCTTGATATTAACCCACAGTCTGCCAAAAAGAAGCACATCTCAGTAGTAGTAATAATAATAATAATGCATTAATACTGGATTACTAAAATTGTATATTTATATACTTGTTAATAATACTTAAAACAATATGGAATAATTTTAATCTAGTAAAAATTAGAATATGGAATATTATTTATAATATTATTATTATATTAGGAATAATAATGGTTAAAATATAATCACCTGTTAAACGAAAAACAGTCTAGACACTTTCATTTAAATTATGTTCATTATATTTTTTTATAGATGGATTTAATCTTTTAATTAATTCAATTATTATTTCTATGTCTAAATTGACAATTACTCCCAAACTCAAAAATATGATAAAATTCTATATAGTAGCTACCAGCAAGTATTACAATAAAACATAAAAAAGAAGAAAAAAAAACTATAATTTATAAATACAGGAATAAAATATTAGAAAAAATACTGGAAAAAAATCTTAAATTTTGCTGAACTTGCTGAATAAGTGTTATCTTTCTTGTTAGTTTACAAAGTAATTACAACTCAGACTCACTCAAAGAACACCTTATCAGTTATAAAAGAGTTTATGCAAACTTCCACAAAAACATTTTGTTATCCTTATACTTTGAGATAATAAAATACAACTTTAAGTGGAGTAATACACAGGCTACCAACCTTTAAAAATGATTAAAAAAAATTGCTTATGCACATGGCAACAAACATTTTTTGACTTTCTGATGTATAAACAACTTTAAGTGGAGAAATGTACAGACCACCAACATTTAAAAATGATTCAGCATGATATATAAACCGCCTGTGATCTTGAACGGGTGGGCAAGTTTGCTCAACTTCTATTGCTCTTCTGAGGATCTCTTTGAAAAAATAAGGTGGTCTAATAAGATTTGACTTTTAATAAAGCACAAAAAAATTTAAAAATTCTGCTTGGCGTGAAGCTCAGAACCTGGGACTAATACCATCTGCTTACAACCCACAGACCAAACATTTACAGCACTCCCTTGGAGAACAGGCTTAAACAGACCATCTTAAAAGTAGAACAAGTCTACAGAGGGAGCGAACATGAGAGGGAACGAATGAGAGGCAACTTGTAGCAAAAAGAGGGAACACGCGTATAATAATAATTTATTATAAGAAGCATTACATCAACAGTAT
The DNA here is from genome assembly GCF_001515645.1 of Sinocyclocheilus grahami. Taxonomy (NCBI): domain Eukaryota; kingdom Metazoa; phylum Chordata; class Actinopteri; order Cypriniformes; family Cyprinidae; genus Sinocyclocheilus; species Sinocyclocheilus grahami. Next base: position 3,778,529 of record NW_015505181.1, read on the forward strand.
GCCTGCATGTCATTCCCAGCACAAACAGTTTTCATTGGTGGTTCTGCGTGAAGCAATAACGCTTCAACAGAGGTGAAGAATATATGTACCTTTCACAGGAGCACATTGTCTGACATGTACTACCGTAGCATATGGGAGATGTGTCAAGTCCAACACAAATCACAAATTGTTTCAGTATCCACTGCCAAGCTCTCAGTTACTCCTCGTTTCAGGGATTTGAACTATGCTCATAATTAAGAGAGGAGACTACCAGGCCTGGTGGGACTGCTCTCAATGACCTAATTTGATTTGAAACATTAGCTGGACTGGTTTTCAAATTCATTATTATTTCTATGCAAATTTGAACACCAGGCATTGGGGATAACTGCCAACAAAAAGTTAGCTTGGCTTCCAGGCTCCTGCATTGTATTCAAGAAGGAGCCTGACTGAAGTATTTTATATTGTGTGTTTGGTAAGGGGGAGAAAAGGGGTGAGGGCCCTTACGAGAAATGGACAGACAGAAAAGGGACTGAAGAAATAAAAAGACTGAAATTGGAAAAAATGGCACATTTTCTCTAAAGTTCATTAAATGGACAGAAATGGACTAACCACACATTTTCAAAACTGTAAAAAAACAGTGTATTTATAACAGTGTTAAAATTCCTTAAACAACAGATTTTAGTGATTAAACTTTATGAAGAACATGATACAAGCCTACAAAAGTATAAAAGGCTGTCTAATGCTAACAAGCAAGTAAAAAAAACAGAACTAAATCTAATTTATAATGTATGCCCAAAATGTAAAAAATAAAAATAAAAATACGGACTAAGAAATATACACTTAAATAGTTACAGCACATGATATGCCAATTAATTAACTGAATTATTCATAATTAAAATACACATTTGCAGAGAAAAGCCCCACATTTATTATCGGCACTATTTCGATTTAACTGGCATTAAATTAATGTGTTGTTATAAATTAATGTGTTGTTATAAATTAAATACATTAGTAAGTTTATTGACATAATACTTTTACTACTATTCAAAAGTTTGGGGTCAGTAAGATGTTTTTGAAATGATGCATTAAATGGATCAAAAGTGACCGCAAAGGCATTTTTGTATTTCATATCCATGCTGCTCTTTTGAACTTTCTAACAAAAAATCCTGAAAAAAGTATCACTGATTCCACAAAATAATATTAAGCAGCACAACTTTTTACAACATTGATAAAAATAAGAAATGTTTCTTGAGCACCAAATCAGCATATTAGAATTATTTCTGAATAACAATGTGACATTGAAGACTGGAGTGGCTGCTGAAAATTCAGCTTTGTCATCACATGAATAGATTGTATTTTAAAATTTTAAATGGTAATATTTACTGTATTTTTGATCTAATAATGCAGCCTTGATGAGTATAAGAGACTTCTTTCAAAGCATTAAAAAAATCATACTCTCCTGCAGATAGGCTATACAAACTCTTCATGTCAGACATGACTCAAATCATGTGAAGAGAGCAGAGGGATCTGACTGAATAAAGTAAATCACGTCATCGAGACGAAACTGATTGCAATGAATTGGTACAGTAATCAGCAGCGCTCATGGCAGGTCTGTCAGGAGGCTGTCAGCATAATTCATGTTCGGCTCGACCTTTGCTGTTGGTTTGGATCCACTGTCATGGCAACACGAGCAAGCAGGTAAAATTACATGGTTTTTCACCTATAAAGAACCAGTTACATAAAACAGATTTTTATAGACTCTGATGAGTCTTCAGATAAACTAATTCTAATTTAGCTAGCAAAGCAAACAAAAAAATACTTGTATGAGTTCATTAAAGGGATAGTTCACCCAAAAACGAAAATTCTGTCATCATTTACTCACCCTCATGTCGTTCCAAACCTGTATGAGTTGCTTTCTTATGTTGAACATAAAAGAAGATATTTTGAAGATTGCTGGTAATCAAACAGTTGGTGGTTGCCATTGACTTCCATAGTAGGAAAAAAAAATACTATGGAAGTCAATGGCAACCACCAACTGTTTGATGATGAAAATGGATGCAAATGAAAATGGATGCAAATATATTGATCCCAGGACATAAATACAGAATGGAATTAATTGCTATACTGATGGACAGTAACTATTGAATTGTTTCAAAGTCTCTAACCTTATTAACCTGAAACATGATACTTAGTGGGGTCTGCTAATGACAGAATGCCCTGCACATGCCAAATGAGACAGTGCTGCTAATATGTGTGTGTTGCTACTAGTCGCCTCACCGCACAGGAGTAGGTCAAACAACAGATGGTCATTAAGGATTAAACTTAGCTATGTAAATATTGAGTCAAGCATTCAAGCAAAGCCCTAGCAGAGAGCTCATAACACACACTCAGTATCTCACAAACGTGTCATGGTGGGGACTTTCCATTGACTTTTATCAAGTTATACAGAGTTAATGATATTTTCTATCCCATAACTCTAAAACGAACTCTCAACTTTACAGCTGGCTTGTCCGATCCGACTTTTGTGGATTTTAGTCCAGGTCTGTTAGCTTTGAGTTCATCCACAGTACCGTTGAAAAGTTTGAAGATTTTTTATGTTTTTGAAGGAAGTCTCTAATGCTCAGCATTGCTGCATCTATTTGATAAAATTTTTTGTAAAATATTGTTAAATATTACTGCAAGTAAAATGAACTGCTTTCTATTGAATATATGCTAAGATGTAATCTAATCCTGTAATGACAAAGCTGAATTTTCAGCAGCCATTACTCCAGTGTCACATGAGCCTTTAGTAATCATTCAAAGATGCTGATTTGCTGCTCAATAAACATTAATTAGTAATATCATTGTTGAAAAGAGTGCTGTTTAATGTTTTTGGTGGAAACCTTGATACTTTTTCAGGATTCTTTGATGATTAGAAAGTTCCAATGAAAAGCATTTACGTAACATAGAATTCTTTGTAACATTATAAAAGTCTTTACTTTACTTTTGAACTTTCTAATGTGTCCTTGCTGAAAAAATGTATTAACTTTGTTCAAAGACATTAATTTTGACCCCAAACCTTTGAAAGGTGTATATGCTAGTACTCCTAAATGTTGACAAAACTGAGCCACACATACACTCTCTTCCTAAAATACACACTTACTAATACCAGCAACACAGACTTTAATCATAGTATATGCTTAATAAGGATAAAATAAGCCTCCAAATGCAGATTACACATGAACCATGGCTACTATTTTAATTAGCAACTCTTTATGGAGATTTTTTACAAATATATTACACAGCATTGTAATTTTGTGGGACATCAATAATAAGCAGGTCTTTGAAGATGTTTGAGGATGGCAGCGTTTCAGTTTCCAAAAATAGCTGAAAATTTAGCTGTCAGAGATGGAGTATGATCTAAAAGATTTCAAACTCTAGACCTATCAAAGTCTGACGTTGAAGCCTCTTCAAGGTTGCAAAAACTCTGATGCATACACCCAGCTTTGATCAGTGAAGAACAGGAGACACAATCTCACTCTGGCAACAGAAGGTAATTTTAAGAGATAATCATAGCATTTTTTTTCACATTTGCAAACATCCAGTTAAGACAAACTGAGAATCATTACAAAGGTGTCATTCACTTTTTATGAAAAAAGCATCATTAGAACATCATCAGAAGGTTGTTATAAAGAGCAGCATTGCCTCTTGTTGATACTTCATGACCAGAACCGTCTTCTTGGCGCATGCTGGAGAAAATTATGTGTCATTTTTGATGACACAATGGACAGGAGACAAAGCCGGAGGTCTCAGCTCTCACTTAATTCACTTGTAATAGGCGCTGGAAAATACATTATAACAGTTTATTTCCTCTTTACAAATGGAGCAATATTAATTTATTTCATAAAATCTCCCCAAAGATAGTTTTACCATATGGAATGTCCCTTACTGGATCACAAGTGCTCTATAAAGACTAACCCCAGCGGATCCGGTCCTTTCCAAATGTGTGTGTGTGTCCTCATGGCAGGCCTATTGTATTTGTGCAGTAAGGCCTGTCAGCTCAACAGTCAATTGTTTGCTGTCATTAATCAAGTCAGACTGTCCATTGCCTTCGGCTAATATATGCACTAGATCTCAGCGGCTAACACAGTCACTGCATTACAATGACCTGGACTTCAAGGAGAATCTACAAAAAAGTGCAAGTGAAAATTCCCCCTTTGATTTATGTCTAATTCACATCCTGATTTTAACCATAAACTGAACCTATACTATGAACTGATGAAACTGAACATACTATGGTAATGGCTGACTGCAGAAAGGTCTTTTGATTTAACTTTGTCTGTCAGCATTTTTCCTCATTAGATACGATCTTACAATCTACTATCTTACCACTTCAAGTGTAGCAGCTAAAAATAACTTTAAAGAGCACTCTTTAGATGTACTCCAAGGATTCATCTTGAATTATACTGATCCACAACACAAGTTTTTTTTTAACATGATACTGTATAGTACACTATTGAAGTGTTAACTTTCAGTGCATGGAAACAACATCAAATATTCTACTTGCTGTGTATATTCATTATTCATACTAAAGGTGCACAGCTTGCAAGTGTGCTAGCATTTACAATTCAAACAAGGTATGGGAGGGACTGTTGTCAAGGTGAAGTTGCAGTCTATGGCAACCTAACAGCAAGAGGCAGACAGAGAGAAATAAAAGGGGACAGAAAGAGAGTGAAAAAGAAAATGAATGAATGAATAAATGAATGAACGAACGAACATAAAAAGCAAAGGCAAAAGAAAAAGAAAAAAAATAATTTGGTGTCATATGAGGGCTGTCCAGAAAGTATCCACCCATGTAATATGAAAAATAGAGACATTTATCAAAGAACATACAAGATATAAGAAACACTGTACATTGGACAATGATGCCTCAGTCCCCTTCAAAGTAGGCACCTTGATTTTGAAATAATTCTCACACAAGTTTAATTTATTTATTTCCAAATATTACAATATGGAATTTAATATGCTCATAGTCCAAAGCCTCACAGGCCATTCACTCATAGCAGAGCAAATTGTTCACAGACATCCCAGCCAGCAGACTGTGTAACATATGACTAGATAATCAGCATGACAGAAGTTCTGCTTTATACACGTTTGGCACAATTGTTGCACTTTCACACTTCTAGTCAATGCACAGGAGCCCCCCAGTGCACATGCAGACTACACCCAAATCCACCAGCATGGTTACACCCGTACACACAAGTGCAAACACATGGCACACATGGTAAGCATTTGCCTCAGGGCAGGAAAGCACGATCACCCAGCATCTGCTGAGTCTACCAGTCCACACACACACATACAATAACCTGCACTCGAAATGAAAGTGCAAATGCCATCTGATGGAGAAACAATAGCTCATCCTTATCCCATGCCTGTCTCACTCCCCATGGAACCATAATTCCGATCTGCTCGCTGTGTAAGAGACTAGAAGAAAGACAAAAGCACACAGTGGAAATAGAGGATTAAGTGGCATAGATCTCCTTCAAGAGCCAAGAAAATAAAAGTACCTCTCCAAAGCAGGAGAGAGGCAGTTGAGAGATTCACTCAACATGTTTGAGCATGAGTAGGCTCTCCTTTAGCGAAATGGGTTGATCATTGTAAGAAGATGACAGACTTGCTGGAATGCATAAACAACACACACACACACACACACACACACACACATGTTTAATAATGGAGGATGTTGTCTATAAATGAGGACCAACCATACTGCTTTGTAAAACTTGGGATGCAAATTATCATTACCCTATTGTACAATAAAACGTGGAAATAGAGGATTAAGTGGCATAGATCTCCTTCAAGAGCCAAGAAAATAAAAGTACCTCTCCAAAGCAGGAGAGAGGCAGTTGAGAGATTCACTCAACATGTTTGAGCATGAGTAGGCTCTCCTTTAGCGAAATGGGTTGATCATTGTAAGAAGATGACAGACTTGCTGGAATGCATAAACAACACACACACACACACACACACACACACATGTTTAATAATGGAGGATGTTGTCTATAAATGAGGACCAACCATACTGCTTTGTAAAACTTGGGATGCAAATTATCATTACCCTATTGTACAATAAAAACACAACAGTTTTTTTCACAATTATGAAACTGGGTCTCTTAGACATCGAAGTTTATGTTCTTATTCAGAAATAAAAGGAATGTAAAAATGTATATTAAAATTCCGTTGTAAATAAGTCTCTCTTTTTTTCCAGTTTCAGTGTTGTATACCACATTTTGCATTTGAAGTCCAGCACAGACTTCTATTTTTTTGTTATATTAAAGATAATTATAATTACTAAAAAGTAACCTAAACCCTAAATTCACAAGAAACATTTTAGTTGTATTTATGGATCGCAAATGAGGATGGCCCCAAATGTCCTTTTGTTATGCTTAGCTAACCTCTAGGGACATTTTTCCCCCAAAGTATAGCTACGTACAGATATAATTAGGTGCCTAATGAATAATAGCTGACTAATAGCTGGCTAATGAAGATACATTTTCTTTGTTTTTCAAATGAAGCAGTTACTAACCCTAATCCAAACTGTAATTTGAACCCAAAAACAGTTCTGAGTTTAAACTGCATTTAAAACTTTGAAGTTCTAGTGGTTTTCACCAAAGAAAGAGTTTTGCATTGAAACGAAATAACTAAAAAAATCAATAAATAAATACTTTAATTATTTCAGCTCAAAATGTTATTAATGTTGAACTTTTGAATGTTTATTCAAATGTTTTCTTAAAAGCAACAGTCAAGCTTGTTGTGTTTTGATATTGTATACCCATTCGTATGTGCCCCAAAGGCAGTCTTTTTCAGATTTAGCTAACTTCTGGGGATAATTATGTCCCCAAATTATACAGTGGTGCTTGAAAGTCTGTGAACCCTTTAGAATTGTCTATATGTCTGCATAAATAAGACCAAAAGAACATCAGATTTTCACACAAGTCCTGAAAGTTGGCAAAGAAAATCAAATCAAACAAATGAGACAAAAACATATATTTTGTCATTTATTTACTGAGAAAAATGTTTGTCAGTGGCAGAAGCATGTGAATCTTTGCTTTCCTAAAAAAATCAATAAATAAATACTTTAATTATTTCAGCTCAAAATGTTATTAATGTTGAACTTTTGAATGTTTATTCAAATGTTTTCTTAAAAGCAACAGTCAAGCTTGTTGTGTTTTGATATTGTATACCCATTCGTATGTGCCCCAAAGGCAGTCTTTTTCAGATTTAGCTAACTTCTGGGGATAATTATGTCCCCAAATTATACAGTGGTGCTTGAAAGTCTGTGAACCCTTTAGAATTGTCTATATGTCTGCATAAATAAGACCAAAAGAACATCAGATTTTCACACAAGTCCTGAAAGTTGGCAAAGAAAATCAAATCAAACAAATGAGACAAAAACATATATTTTGTCATTTATTTACTGAGAAAAATGTTTGTCAGCATGTGAATCTTTGCTTTCAGTATCTGGTCTTTCCCCCTTTTGCAGCAATAACTGCAGCTAAATGTATCTTGTAACTGCTGATCAGTCCTGCACAGCAGCTTGTTGGAATTTTAGCCCATTTCTCAGTACAGAACCGCTTCAACTCTGTGATGTTGGTGGGTTTCCTCCTATGAACTGCTTGCTTCAGGTCCTTCCACAACATTTCAATTGGATTAAGGTCTGGACTTTGACTCTGCCATTCCAAAACATTAACTTTGTTCTTTAACCATTTTTGGTAGAACGACTTGTGCGCTTGGAGTCGTTGCCTTGCTGCATGACCCACTTTCTCTTGAGATTCAGTTCTCAGACAGTCCTGACATTCTTCTTTAGAGTTTGCTGGTTTCATTCATTGTTCTGTTTGGCCCTCTGGCTTGTCCACATGATCTTTAGCAAACTTCAGAATGGCAGAAGTGTTCTTTTTGGAGAGCAGTGGCATTCTCCTTGCAACTTTGCCATGCACACCATGGTTGTTCAGTGTTCTCCTGATGGTGGACCTGATGAATATTAACATTAGCCAATGTGAGAAAGGCCTTTTTTGAATGATCTTTGTTGGCCAATAAAGGGAAGGGTAACAAAGGTCTTGAATTTCCTCAATTTGTACACAATTTGTCTGACTGTGGATTTATGGAGTCCAAACTCTTTAGAGATAGTTTTGTAACCTTTTCCAGTCTAATGAGCAACAACAACTCTTTTTTTTCTGAGGTCCTCATCACCTTTGTTCGTGCCATGGTTCACTTCCACAAACATGATCAGACTTTGATAGATCTCTGTTCTTTAAATAAAACAGGGAACACACTGACACGCCTCTCATTTCACATTAACTGCTAATCATAGAGATTCACATATTTTGCCTCTCACAAATATGTTATATTGGATCATTTTCCTGAATAAATAAATGACAAAGCATATATTTGTATCTAATTTATTTGATTGGGTTCTCTTTGTCAACTTTCAGGACTTGTGTGAAAATCTGATGATATTTTGGGTCATATTTATGCAGAAATATAGAAAATTCGGTAGCACTTTATTTTAAGGACCAGTTCTCACTTGGTTGCTAATTAGCATGCATATTACTAGAATACTGGCTGTTTGTTAGTACTTATAAAGCATATATTATTGCTTTATTCTGTATTACCATATTCTAGATCCTTCTAGATCTTAATCCTACCCCATACCTAAACTTAACATCTACCTTACTAACTATTAATAAGCAGCAAATAAGGAGTTTGTTCAGGGAAAACTCTTAGTTAATAGTGAATGTGTGTTCCCTTTTCTAAAGTGTTACTGAAAATTCAAAGGGTTCCCAGTCTTTAAGCACCACTGTACGTAACCCACACTCTGAACTTTTTAAACATATATTAGAGAAACAAACAGCTCTCTGTCCTGATTAGACACATATGCACTGATGGAATAAGCGTTGGTTTAATCCGCTCCATAAAAAGAATGTCGTGTTAAAAAAACTGCACAGGCTAGCCAGGAGGATGTCATCGCATCCCTCTCTTTTTTCCCCATCTCAATCTGTTCATTCTTTTCTCTTTCTTGACCTCCTAAATCGGCTTAGTCTTTCTTCCTAAACAGCTGAGGGCTTTGCTTCCTCGGAGTAAAGGAGACAGGAATGCTTTAATAATGCAGGGCTGTTTCACAGTAACACTTCAAAGACCTTAAGGAATAGGTCATCCAAAAATTAAAGGTCTGTGATCATACCCGTGCACCCTCGTGGCTTTCCAAACTCGTACACGGTTATTTTTCCATGGAACACAAATGCAGAACTTTCCATTTTAAGGTGAACTATCTCAAATGTCATTTTATTGTAGCAAAAATTATTTAATTTACGTAATTTAAAATCTAAAATGCACATTTTGAGGCATAATATTGCACAGTGCATAGCTCTGTCTTTATATTGGAGTACTCCTTTCAAAGCAAAGGAATTGTTCCTGTTACAAATGACTGGAAAAACATGTGGACCTCAAATCTTCTGTATCAAATGCAATTTTTGCAGCTGGATAGATAAAACATGCAGTTACACCCATTGCTGATCTGAAGCTCACAGTTGGCCTTTCCCTTGTATAATTAACCCTTTCCTTGTACAAGTAGTCTTACTCAACAGTGATAAAATCACTGTCATTTTTGGCCTGTCGTGACTTATTGCCCTGTGATGTCATCGACAGGACGGTGTTAAATATCACATGACTAGTCAAAACAAATTTGAATGCTTTCAAGTTCAAAATCAGTGACTTTTGCACTTTGCTAGATCTACAAAGATATATCAAGAGATGGATAGCTTTCAGCCTTTGAAAAATGCATGACCTTGTGCATGTTTCATATTTCTAAGGCATGTGCTCACAAAACTGCCAAATCCAAGACTCACCTTAGGTCACTAAGTGAAGGCTATCTGCATTCTCTTGAGCCTAGGATTCTTTTGAAATGATCCTCACACAAGTTTATTTACGTTACCAATAATCTATCATAAAATTAATGGAAAGAAGCCATGTCTGGTTTTGATTTTACACTCCCTGTGGCTGTTGTATGTTTGGTGGGGATGTCAGAGCTTAACAGCTGGCGAATTAAAGCATGAAAAGGGAAGGCAGATTATTCCTCTTAAAACTTTTTATTGGCTCATTGTCCTAATGTAGAAATAACTATTCTGGATTTCAAACAAACAGGACTGTCATGGAGGTTAAGAATGGTATGACATTTTGGCTGAGATTTTCCACAATTTATCTCGGTTTTTGGGTTTAAAAGATGGCCTATCTACAAAACAGCTGTCAAAAACATGAAGAGATGAAACTGAAGGAGACAGGATCCTCCTCAGATTGTTTGTTCATGTCTCGGGGGTGTCGTGTTTGATTTTTGACCACTCTCACCCTCATTCGTTTGCCTTCTAGTGTGGTTGTCACAGCACCAAAGGAGTGTGAATAGTCCCATCACCCTGGAAACCGGCGCCTAGAAACACTTCTCTTTATGTGACTCACTGAGAAAAAGACAGAATGAGAGTTGCTTCTTACATTTGTGAAAATGTTCCTTCCATTTAGCTACTCTTGGCTAAATTCACAAAAGTGTGGATGTATTCAGTCCAATTGTCTTTCCTATAATAATACACATCCTTTAATGAAAATGCCTTTATACTGATATAATTCTCTAAGGTGAGTGATATGCACTTACAGTTTCTAATGTATTAGTACACTACGTAGGTTATCAATGTACAGGATTAATAAGATCCTGTTCAGTTCAGATAAAAGGCAAAACGTGCATTTGAGTGTGTGTACGTGCGAGTTAGACTCACATGAGAGCGCCTGTTCTGTGATCAGAGGAAATTGCAACTGCTTCAGCTCTTCTATTAAGAGCTATTTCCTGTGCTTTCCTTTTAGATGGAATGATAGGCAGTGGCAGAAAGGCCTTGACTGCTTTCCTGTCATCCGTGAAATGCTGAGCAGTTCATATGCATACGCATACACATGCTAAAATGCATGCATATAGGGACATACAGGGTGAGCTGTAATTTACATATTAATTCTCTCTTCACCTTCTTAGGCTGAGATTTATTCTGTCACAGAGAGACACGTTTTTATTCAGATAAATCTGCGCATTCCCTCTTCTATTCCTTAGAACTCATATTTATGTTCACCCAGGCAATTAAAGTGGTAACTACAGATATGTATGATTAGGTGAACTGTCAGTTCATCAGCATTAAAACAAAACTGATCTAAAACAAAAGCTGATTTTGGCCCCAACACTAGTTTGTCAAGTTTTAAATGTGTTCTTTTATTAAGAATAGCATCCAAGGTTCTGTACGTAGAACTACTAATCAAATGCAATGGTGCCCTCTGTTGACAAAATAAAGTTACAGTAACCAAATATTTCAGGGACAACAACCATCTATCTGGTAATTTATTCTAAAGTGTATCACAACACATATTTTTTTAATTTTCATAGACTCCATTAAACTAAATGGAAATGTGTGGTTATAGAGAAATTTTATTTTTCAAATGCATTTAATACTAATAACTTTTATAGTATACAAATGTAAAGTATATAAAATAGTCAGAATTTGTTAAATCATCCTTACTAAAATGTAGCTGTTAAGTCAAGCACAGTTTTCAACAAGACATTTTAATAAATGTAACTTTAATTATATTGTTTATGTGTTTAAAAGATAGCCTTTCAATTCTGTCATTTTTATTTCACTAATATTGCTGCAATTGGTCCTGACCTCACAGCCGTGATAAAATCACGTTTTCCAGCAGGATTCCAGCAGCAGTGTTAGTCACATGCATCAATTTAAAGCTCATTCACAACAGAGCAGTTTGCACACAGATTCAGTTTTTAATGAATGACAGCCATCTGAGAGGTTAGGAGAGAAAAGACAGTGATGGTATAGAGTAGAGAAGAGACAGAACAAGTTGAGATCAATAAAAGTTTCAATTTGCAGCCTCAAGAACAACCCACACTACTGCAGAGGTGGTGTAAAAGTTCTCCATGTAAGTGAGAGACAGATGACAAAGTGTGTGTGTATGTGAGAGAGCGAGAGAGAGAGGGGGGGGGCATTCAAAGAGCCTTTCATTCCTATCAGGGGTGTAGCCATCATTTCAAAAGTGAGGGAGACAGAAATGTTTTATATATATATATATATATATATACATATACATATACATACACACAGTATCTCACAGAAGTGAGTACACCCCTCACATTTTTGTAAATATTTTATTATACCTTTTCATGTGACAACACTGAAGAAATGACACTTTGCTACAATGTAAAGTAGTGAGTGTACAGCTTGCATAACAATGTAAATTTTCAAAATAACTCAACACACAGCCATTAATGACTAAACCGCTGGCCACAAAAGTGAGTACACCCCTAAGTGAAAATGTCCAAATTGGGCCCAATTAGCCATTTTCTCTCCCCGGTGTCATGTGACTCATTAGTGTTACAAGGTCTCAGGTGTGAATGGGGAGCAGGTGTGTTAAATTTGGTGTTATCGCTCTCACTCTCTCATACTGGTCACTGGAAGTTCAACATGGCACCTCGTGGCAAAGAACTCTCTGAGGATCTGAAAAAAAGAATTGTTGCTCTACATAAAGATGGCGTAGGCTATAAGAAGATTGCCAAGACCCTGAAACTGAGCTGCAGCACGGTGGCCAAGACCATACAGCGGTTTAACAGGACAGGTTCCACTCAGAACAGGCCTCGCCATGGTCGACCAAAGAAGTTGAGTACACGTGCTCAGCGTCATATCCAGAGGTTGTGTTTGGGAAATAGACGTATGAGTGCTGTCAACATTTCTGCAAAGGTTGAAGGGGTATAAACCATATTGTCGCAATCGTATGTTTAATGTCTTCATGTTTCCAAACGTTTCTGTTTTTCTGAAAACAACTGTTTTCATACAGAGATAGCTCGCTTTTGTATATATCAGGAATTTCCTCATACGACTTTCTGCGCGAGAATGCCCTCCGGCTTTGAGTATGAATGAAACATACACTGCACGGAATGTTTAGCGCTCTGTGATGTTCATCTCGCCTTATTCTGGGTCCGAATAAAATATCAGATCATGCACAGACTATCCTGTCTCTTTGAATTTAAATCTATATTTATTCACACCGGCTCTTGAAAACCTCTATGCGAACACACTTGCCTGAAAAAGTGTGGGGGACTAATTTACGTGATATTAAAAGTGTGTGTTGGGGGGGCATATTAGAATGATTTCTGATAGATCATGTGACACTGAAGTATGAAGTAATGGCTGCTGAAAATTCAGCTTTGTCATTACAGGAATAAATTACATTTCAAAAGAGTTCATTTAAATTGTAATAATATTTCACAATATTACCGTTTTATTATACTTATATAGGTAATGCAGATCAAATAAATGCAAAAAAAAAAAAAAAGGTAAACATAAGAGACTTCTTTCAAAAACATTAAAGAAATATGAATTATTCCAAACTTTTGACCAGTAGTGTATTCATACATACATTATATTTCATCTTTTTATTTCTTTGTGAAAAAGAGCAGCTTTGACACATGATGAAATAGGCATAATCTCTGAAAATTACAACTTTTAATTTAATGCTTTTAAAAAAAACATCCAGTTTGAATAGACATGACCCTTGTGGTCCTACATTTAAAACAGTTCATTTATGGCAGCTGGTATTATGTTTGCATGGCGAAATTTCATGCTATTCAAGGTTTGAACCCCTGTGCAGTTGTGATCTAATGATATATAAAATTAGTGCTGTTTGTTGTTTAATACGTGGGTATTGAGGGGAAAGTATGTTTAAAGAGCTTTCAGAACTGCGCCTTTAATGCAAGCTGCAGGAGATGGAAGACAAAAGGCCAAATAAGGACTAAATGTATTTTTAATGTAGCATTTGACACATACATTCCATGCATTTATTCTATCACTTAGCTGGGTGTGGATTCCAGTGGCACTTTGAGGCTCTTGTGTAAGTAAATTAGCTGAGGTGATGAAGACATAATCTGGGTGTTTAGCAGCTGTAGCTGGTCTGGTCAGACCAAACAGACAACTGACCCTGAGCTCAGGGACAAAGAGAGAATAAGGCGTTATCAATCTTCTCATATACACACAAACAGACACACACAGCTCACTGCCAGCAGCTATAATCTCTGATCTCTTCCACCAACTGCACTGCTGCCCTCTGTTTGTACACATCACTAGTCTTTGCAGTAGAATAACTAATTTCATCCATTTAATTTCATGCCACATTTCACATCTCTTCTGTCTTCGGTCTACCTATCTGTACATGTATCTATCTATCCATCCATTTATCTGTACGTCCATTTGTCTACCTGTCAGTCTATCCATCCGTCTATCCATCTTTTTAATCTGTGTCCATCTATCTATCCATCTATCATCTCTCCACCAATCTATCTATCTATCCATCCATCTCCATTCATCCACATATCTATCCATAGATCTGTCTGTCTATCCTTCCATCTATCTATCAATCTATCATCTCTCCATCCATCAGTCTATCCACCAATCTATCCATCCATCCATCCATCCTTGTTCCATCAATCTGTCCATTCCTCCACATATCTATACATTGATCTGTCTGTCTGTCTCTGTCTATCCATCCATCCATCTATCATCTCTCCACCAATCTATCTATCTATCTATCTACCCATCCATCTCCATATCTATCCATAGATCTGTCTGTCTCTCTTTCCATCTAGCTATCCATCTATCATCTCTCCACCAATCTATCTATCTATCTATCTATCTACCCATCCATCTCCATATCTATCCATAGATCTGTCTGTCTCTCCTTCCATCTAGCTATCCATCTATCATCTCTCCATCCATCAGTCTGTCCACCAATCTATCTATTCATCCATCCATCCATCATTGTTCCATCAGTCTGTCCATTCCTCCACATATCTATCCATTGATCTGTCTGTCTGTCTATCCATCCATCTATCTATCCATCTAACTGATTATCTGTCATCTATGCATCGGTCTATCCATCCACTTTTCTATCGATTTGTCTGTCTGTATTTATATCTGTCTGTCCATCTAACTGTCTATCTGAATGTTCAGCTATCTGTCCGTCCATCTATTTATCTATCTGTCCCTTGATCTATCTGTCTATCTTTCCATCTACCTATTCAACCATCCACCCATTTAGTTTTTTCCTTTTTTTGTACTATCAATCTGTAGTAAAACACACTAAAGTGATAAGTGATTCAGACAATCATTCACAAGACCCTCAATGAAATCTGAGCACCACTGGTCACAGGAGACATGTTAGAACCAGGTATAAGCATGGTCACAGGCATCTTGACGTAATAAGGACTGTTGTCAGATCCAGTCTGTGGTGTGGCATGTTGACCATGAACTAAAATAAAAATAAAAACTTGAAAGGAATAATCTACATAATGTTAACAGAAGGAAATCCAGCTGTTCTCTATTAGACCATGACGTTGACCAAAGACTGAAATATGCCCTTCATTGATGAGAGCAAACAAGAGATTACTGAGCCACCAGTGCTGAGAGATGAAGTCTGAATCATGCATGAAGTGTAGACCAAAAGAGTTTAAAAAAGGACAAGGAGTCACTTTACATCATTAATACTGTGTATTTTCATTTGGCTTAACTTTAAATCTCTCTCCGATTACAAAAAAACACGAATACAATTTCAAAAGCTTAATAATGAGTAATCACTGTCTTCAAGCGCAATGGCATTTGAATGTACTTGCATAATCAACTTCACCTCAGTTTGTTGAGTTAGCCAAGGTTCTGCTGAGTGGCATTTGATTGACTGAGTCATTTGGCAATTATTTTTGTGAATGACGTAAAACAAAATGCAACAAAACATGTCTAAACTTTTAAATGACAGACTGTAATTTAACAGCACTGGTAATTACATCAGCAGGCTCAATGCTTTGTATGACAGGACAAGACTGGTGAAAAACATTATTTTGTTAACAAAGATCCATATGATGACATAACTACAATAAAGCATGCTGAAAAGAAAGAAAAAGAGTGAATCGAAGGCAATGTGACACCAGTAACAGGCTCCATCCCGTCATCATGTGTTCTCTTTCTTTTACACACATTATAATGGGGTAGTGAAAACCAAGCTCACCATGGTAGAGATGGAGTACCCAAAAGCTGGCACACATACGCACTCCTCTGTAATCATTAGCTCTACAGCTTCAGAGACAAAGGGATAAAAACATTCTCCAGTTACACCCACTCCAGCCCTATTGAGCATCTGCTAGGTGTAAAATATGAAGGTGCAATAAAACCAAACCCTAGAGATGTTCTTTTCTTCCTGTGACACAAATGCGTGTTCAAATGCATCTTTTCAAAAGGAAACCTCTTGATACGAAACTCCTCATGCCAGAGAAGCTCTCCATAAATTAGCACTATCACTGATGTTAAGGCATGGCCTCTTACGTCAGTCTTGTCCAGTCAAAGTCTACTTGTAAAAGGCAATTGTGCAGCAAAGCAGCAATTACTGGTATAAAGTGGTATGTGTGCGCTATGGTGAAAGTGAATATATAAATTTGGTGTGCTAAATGTAAGACATATTGAACAATGTTAGCAACTATTTGAGGTTTTTTTTTTCTAAAATGATGAAGTGGTTACCTGGTTGTGTTTTACAGCCTAAGGTCAATTTTGAAGAATATCAAATAACAGGTTAATAAGATAAAAAATAAATAAATGGTGGAAATAAGGCCAAGCTTTGTCTTATATTTATTATAGAGACAAAAACTGTAAATAAATACAGATATATGTAAGCTTTACAATCAGAAGTATGTGTGTAAAGATAGAAATACATAAGGTGTATATACTACTATTCAAAAGTTTGTCCAAAAAGTCCAAACCCATACAAAATAGTTAAGTTTCGAGTTAGATATTAACCTGAACGCATCTTGGTTTCTGATACCCATGGCTACTTTCACCAGCACTGAGCTGTGATTTGTGTATCCAGTGGGCCTCAGTCTGCATGCATGTGACCCACCCCACTGTTTCCGTGACCACAATGGCAAACAAACGACCCTATCATTACACCCATTCAAAGTTAACCACATACACACGCAGTCATCCCAACCCCCAGTCAAAGCACTGTCTGAATCTGAATGGTCAGCCTGTGAATCATCTGCATGACTATAGTGCAGCCCATCTATTTACACAGGCCCCAAAATATCAATCTTTGTTCAAAATAACCCCAAATGACCACAAACAACAAAACCCCAGCTCATTTAGTTGATGAGTGGACTAACCGTTAGCAGGCAACATAAACGCTCCTGGTTAGCACTTCAAAGCACACTTGGAGCAGATACAGTGATTTCATTCCATTAGAGGTGAAAGTGTTTTAGCAGCTCTGTAGGACCATGTTAATCTAAAAAAGGCCCAGTTGTTATGCTATCTTGCCCTCTTTGTATATGTCTGAAGAGCAGGGTTTCCCTCTCTTTTTCTCCTCCTCCTGACTGACTGAAAAGGAGACTCCACTTTAAAGGCCCATTCAATGTGCTAGACCGCCCTGAAAGATTGGTTTGGCTGGGCCGCTTGTTAAGACACTGAAAGACCCTGATATGCAGATCGGAACAGGTTACTAGGAGGACAGAGTCAGCAGCTCTCAATGCAGCGACAACTGACTTTAGAGACATTTTATACACTGCAAAAATAATTTTAATCAGTATTTTGTCTTGGTTTTCATATTTACATATACTTAAAACCAGGTCTTTTGCTTTAGAAGCAAAATTGTATATAATATTAAGATCTTCATAGCATATTAAGGTTTTCAGAGAATAAGTTTTGATTTAGGTTTTTTTATGTTTCAAGCATAAATATAACTTTTTGTTTATGCTGAGGTTCATGCTTAATCAAGAAAAAACTAGTTGATCAGTTTTGCTGGCTCTCTAACAATTATTTTAAACGGAACATTTACACACATATTAAACCTTGTCAACAATAAAGGACTGTACATAAATATTTCATGATGAATAGACTCAAAGTTCAGCTTTTAAGTGCTTTATATTTTAGATAATTTAATTAACAAATCTTTTAAATGAACACCAATTAAACTGAAAAAAAAATCTTTATATTTCACCATTTGCAAAAACAAACAGATGTAAACAATGACAATGAAAACAGGCCTTTGATCATTATGAATGAGTATCTATCTGCACCCTAGAGCTTCATACCAACCTGAATAAGTGGGTCATATAAACTGGCTGATCAGATTGCATATACTCAAAGCACTGATAGTAATAGGGGCAGTAATGAGGCTCATTAACACAAAGAAATCAATCAAGCCAACGGCTCTCATAAATTATTCAACTCATCGTGTTACACATGCTACCATCTTGGTTACATCCTTCTACATAACATGCCCAATACAACCTGATGGATTTAATTTGAGTTAACTAGCACAAGTTTCACATAGACAGACTTCTGACTATAGGTATAATGTCTGGTCCACAATGCAGTTTATTCTAGCCAAAAACTATGCCATGAAAAGAGACCAACCACAGGTAATTTTGATTTCCATGTCATTTAGGAGTGAGTTAATCTTAATTTGATTTGATCACAATAACTGACTTGGATAATTAACCTGCTACTAAAATCCCTCAAGAAAAACGGAGCATTCGAAGATCTAATGCTACTAACCTGGTAAACTCTAGATCCAGTCTAGTTCTTCCTCAAAAGTGCTCATTGTTTTAAAAAAAAAAAACTAAAGTAAAATCATTTTAATCCCGTAATATGGTCACCAGAATAAACCAGCAGCAAACTGCAAAATCTGTCCAGTGGTTAAACTACTTGTTTTCTTGAGTATAGGAGTTACTAATACAAAAATCCTTGAATAGACAATACTGTTCACACCCCAGGACACCCCTTTTTGGTTTTATACAATGGTGGAGAAGCAGGGAAAATAGACTCCAGCGCATTAATATTTAGAGATTTATGAATATTTAAGGACATTTTAGGCATTGCAAATGTTAAAAGTGTTGGAATGTTGATGCATGGCTTTTTAATTTTCATCAATTCATAAGACCCCTGTTCTACCCCACTGCTTTTAGGCAAGGTCCCTATTTGGCACGTCAATTCATTTAGACTTTTTTAGGAAGGCATAAAAGTAGAGGTCCTATCTAGTTGAACATGAAAAGACCAAAATCTTTTAATTCCTACTGCCACCATCCATTTCATATCTTACGACAATGTTGTCAAAAGACCCGGTACTTCGGTACCAAGTCGGTACTAAAAAAATTTAAACGTTATGGTACCAGGTGTTTTTTAAGTACCGGTGGTACCAAGTACCCGGTCAACCCGGTTCTTGATGCGCTATCCGAAAGGTGTGCAGAAAGGTGTGCAGATGCGCTCTCTTCTTAAAAGCACTGAGACGTGGTGACATCAGAACGAGGAAACACAAACTAACAAAACACTTTAAAGACACCCAGATCAAATGAAAGAGTTCAAGCAGGTAAGTTTCATTTTAATTTGTAATATTTAGATCAGTGTTTCCCATACATTGATTTATTTGTGGCGGCCCGCCACAATATCAAAACTGACCGCCACAAACAGATTTTCCAAAAGGCTTTGACTTCGTTGAATAAGCATGAGCACTGCACATGTCAAAAGTCGAAACCCGGTGCGGTGTTTTTATATTACTGTATTTCTGAAGGAAACCGACTGTCTTCAGAAAATTATGGATTTCATTACACCAAATAATGTTATTTTTAGCAGCATCATGTGACCCCTTTAATATTTTAGTGCTGTCCTGATTTATATCTTCATTAGTCCATTAAATTTCAAATCTTGCTTTTTTTGTCAGTGTGGTGTGCCAGCTAATAAGAAGAAATGTTTTTTGAGCAGCAATTAGCATGATTTCTGAAGGATCATGTGACACTGAAAGCTGGAGTAATTGAGCTTTAGCATGAGAGGAAAACAGAAATAAAAGAAAAAATAAAGCAGTTCTTTCAAATTGTAGATGTACTGTTTGCTGTTTTTTTTATCAAATAAATGCAACATTGCTGAGCAGAAGAGATTTGTTTCAAAACCAATAAAAAAATCTTACTGACCTTTTTTTTTTTTTTTTGAATGGTAGTGTATATTATAGGCTATATTTTATTCGCAATATTAACCTATTTTAAAAGCATGTATTTTAACCCATATATAACAGCCCACAGTAGAAAAAAATTTTTTGGCCCTTTTTTTTTTTTTTTGAATGGTAGTGTATATTATAGGCTATATTTTATTCGCAATATTAACCTATTTTAAAAGCATGTATTTTAACCCATATATAACAGCCCACAGTAGCACAAAAATAAATAAAAAAAATGTCATTGAATGCCACATGACATATTTGATTTGACTGGACTTGAAATACCATTATCATTAGTTTCCCAAGGAGCAAAAAAAGCCACGTGAACAAAAATTAGGCTATATTTATGAGCGTTGAATAAACTCTTGAAATGTGGCATTCAAACCAACCACAGCCAAACAGCAAACAAAAAGCATTCATATTAATTTTTCTAAACAAGAAAAAAAGCATACTATGCTTTAACGTGTCTAAATGTTTGCTATTGTTTTCACTGGAAGTCTGGCAGATGCGCAACAGAAAGCTATGGAAATTATAGTTTAGAAGCGGTAGTACTGGTGTAAACTAGCGGCTTACCCTAACTAACACTACTACACCAAGTGCGACACGTTGCGTCAAAGCACACAGATCCTGATTATAATAAGTGGTTCAGTATCTGAACGCGAGCGCTACATAAACGGATGCCGCGTTCTTTGCCTGCCGCGCTCCACTCTCATGCACTCTCATTACAAACAAACATTAAGATGTGCCAGACCATTTTCTTTTGCAAGTTTTAGCTCATACATCTTTGGTGTAAACTCGCCTTAACCAAACGCACCCCCAAGAACACCTCAGCACCCCCCTTTCACAAATATTGCTTCCAGCGCCCCCCGATGCTCTCAGAACGCCCCCGTTAAGAAACACTACTTTAAGTAATTGATTTTAATATGATTTTGTTAATTTTGTTATTAGATGGGATGAAACCAGAAGCATTTATCTTACTTATTCATATTCTTACTATACATTACATTTTTATTTCAGCAAATTCTAACCAATCATACTCTCCGCTTCACAGAGTGATCCATGCACATCAGTTCATCTCACTTCTGAGCCAGAAACAATATATTGGCTTTTGGTCTCACCAAAGCAAAAATGAAGCCTGAATGTCCTGGAATGCATGAATAGCTAGCTTAGTGTATGCTGTCTTTGCACATACAGGTCCTGCAAATTGCCTGCTGGCTCAGACACACACAGTCAGCTCTATTCAGATTCTACATATATTCTATAGTGACTCTATCTGAAGGCAAAGAACCTGTAAATTTCCACTAAACATTCCAAGAGCTTAGAAATGCTGATACCCTCCAATACTGACCGTATATGGCAACAAAATGCCAACTTTAACATTAAAAACCTCGGTGAGGATCAAAAGCAGACTAGCAAGATGAAGTAAAAATACATCTCATTCTCCACGTAATACCGGATCATGTAGTAAAATTAGAATAAAAAACATGTTTAGAACTTGCAAGATGGGGGTCTCACCTCCATTTATGCAGAACGAAGCCAGGACACTGCTCTCCACACATGGTACAAGGTTGTCCTCTTTCTAGATAATCAAGCACAGTGGGCTGCAGAGGTCGAGTAGAAAGCCAAGAGTTATTTTTCATAGAAAGTTAAGTTATGCAGTGCTTTGTGGAAAGGGTAGGCTATTACTAAAAAAAAAAAACTCACATTCACTTACTGTAGTACTTCTCAAATTCATTTTAGGTTTAACACATTTAATTCCACAGGTGACCAAAATGTACATTTGAGTTGTAAGGGTTTAAAAAGAGTTAATTAATGTCTTGATAACATTTTACATGGCAGGTGTAAACAGTCACATGTCTAGAGCTGTTTATTTTCAGTTCATCCTTCTAAAAGATGCATGGTGTCCAGATCAAACCTCCATTAAAAGAAACATGTTAAATGAGTAATAATACAGATAAAACTACCACATTTAATATACATCATATTTACAGGGTTTATTATTAATGTAATTTATTTAAATCATGATCACAATACATGTAAACATCATGTCAGTGCAGTGGTTCATTGTTTCATCTTCAATGATCAATTCAAATGAGAAAATTGTAAATAAGTCTGTGTGCATTGAATTTATTTAATACACGAGTTTCACAATTTGAGTTGAATTACTGAAATAAATGAACTTTTCCAATTTATTGAGATGCACCTGTAGTTACATTAAAAGGGTTTTTTCCCCCCAAATAACTGCCTCATAAAATAGTGCATTGTTATTTTATTGTTTGCAACTTGCTATTGACTCTCACAGAGTAACTAAGCACAGGTTACAATTGTGAACAAGAATAAAACGCTTCGCAAACTTAAAAAAAAAAAAAAAATTCCAGAAAAGACAGTTTGTTTCATTTGGCACTCCAAGTAGTAAAACACGTTCTCACCCAATGCAGATCGCACAGCAACACATCTGCTCAAATATTGTCACATCACAACACTGATGTCACACTTAAGAAAAATGAACTTGTTAATCTGACAATAAAAAGCTTTAAAACATCACATTTTTTGCAACAACAAACACCAATCCGATAACAGGCGTTTCAGGCTGAGGTATCAAACCTGTCTGATGGAGCACTGAGTGTTTGTTGTTCATAACTTCACACATCAGAGCGGCTCCTGCAGTCCGCACGTTTCGTCACATCTAGCCTTTTCATTTCCGTCCAAATAACTCGCAACAAAGAGCCCCACTTGAATGTCTCACTGATGCGCGTGAAGTCACAGTGCGTAAAAATACAAGTCGTTAAATGCAAACACCCAGTACCACTTTACTCACCGACCGGCTGGAGTTTCTCTTCTTAAGGCTTCGAGCAAACATGACAGCGTGAGGAACTGAATGTCAAAGCGTAGTGAGACGGGTCACCGAGTCAATATGAGAGCGCACTGGTAGAAATTCTCATCCCTGCGCGCTCTCTCGGCTCTTTCAGTCCGTCCCATCAGTTTTGCTGCGAGCTTGTGAATAAAACTACTGCATTTCCGGGCACGCCAGCGGTTTGTTGAACTAACCCGCTAATTGTCAGGTACGTTCGTGTTAAAGCGTGAGACCTTTTCTCTGATTGCAATTATATAAACCACAGATAGCGTAATTGTTTCAAAGGTAAGTTTTGAGTCTCTGTGTACAATTGTTTTTAGACAAAAATCAATTTGTGAATGGTTTCACTTGATATGTAACATAGGCTATGTTGAAACTACAATTACCGGTGTATATTGGTTCCCAAATTTGTGGATGGTAAATTCTAACTTGTTTACCATTTTAAATAAAACGTTTATTTATAAATTGGCTATGGGTGATATAATTCTTTTGAAAATGTTTGGATGCTTAAACTTAAAAGGGATAGGCCTATTTTATGTTATAGCATAGTGCTTGCAACACCTAGGTCATTGGTTTGATTCGCAAGTAGGCTAATGCATGAACTGATAAAAATCATCAAATTTAAGTCCTTCTAAAAGTGGCAAAGCGTTTCATCTCTTTTTTTGTTTTGTTCTTGTTTAGTAAGATGCACTTAGAGCAAAAGGAGATCAACAAATAAAGGACACTTGCAGGGGTTTCAGAGTGGAGCTCAAAGAGCAAGCTCAGTATTTCGGTGTAGGAGTATGTGCAGTGAATACCATACAAAACTGATAGAAAAGACTAAAAAGAGCTGTAAATACCACACTCCGAATTCACTACGACATCTTTTACCATAGTCCGCCTTTAACCTAATGTAAATAAAAGTTTGTGAAACAATACGATGAGTTTTGAATCACAGAATCTCCTCTGGCCAATCTTAACGCAGTCTGTTTCAATAGACATGAGTCTGAAGAAACAAGGTAACTTGTACTTTAATAAACATTATCAAATATTTACTGAACTCTATTTTTCCTGAGAAGAATTCAGGTATATTAACTAGCTCATAGATTTAATCAAAGACCGTCTTTGTCAAAGATGTTCACCATTGAGGAAGTTCAGTGACACTGAATCCAGCGGAGTTTCAGCTGTGTCTCCTGCAGGCGTTTAGTGAAAGTTGTGTAATAAGCTTGTGTCATCATGGTGACAGTAAACATTATCTTAAATGAGTTTGGAGTGCTTCACCTGTAAAATGTAATCTTCCAAAGCCTCAAATATACAAAAGAGGGCACACAAGAGTTTTAAACACCTCAGACTAAATAACTATTAAAAGACTCCAAAAACGATACACAAATGTTGAACACATTGAGCAAAAGGAACCTTTATAAAATTAAAAAAAAAAAAAAAACACCTCACAACACAAGGCCCAGTGGTTTCTTACCCAAAAATCAATAGAAATTATATTGACGAAACAGAAACTCACATTTTGCATAAAGAAAGCATCTGCCCGCATATTAATAACATCACATCATATTAAAGGGAATTTATCTGCAAGGCATTATATTTGAACAACAAAGACTACCATAGACTTTATCAAGACAAATTTATTGCGTCAAATCAACCTGTTATACATAATTGTACACAACTCATAACCAATCACCACTAAGCAGCTCAGCTGAAATGTATTATTTTACAGTAACAAAGATGGATTGAAAAACAGTTTAAGACGTTTTTACAAATTATATTATTTTGTATAAAAAGGTTTAAAACGCATTTGAAATATGTATTACTTCTCTGGAAATGTCTAATTTGTCACATGCACACCAGAAATTAACTGGTATATAGTGATTTGATACACATTAATTTACAAATTACAATAATGGCTTCAGGCATTCAGCATTACTCAATGCCATTTTTAATACTTTAACTTTTATTTATTATCACTAATGCACCAATCATACTGGTATCAATAATACTGACATTAGCTGGAAAAATGACTGTTATTGCCTTCTTGCATTATTGGCAAATTATTTTCCTGTTTGACACTAAGAAAGCTCCGTCAGTTCTTTTTACTTTCACTATAGTGAATTGACTGACGTTCACGGCGTAACTTGTACACAGTTTGCGCGTTGCTTGACGATTTCCCCATAATTTCAGTTGTTTATAGGCCACATATTAGACATATTTTTTTTTTTTAGGTTTATTTTTCAATGCTAATGAATGCAACACCAAAAAACTGGAACATCGTTAGGAAATCATTGTATAAAGCGCTATACAAATAAAGGTGACTTGACCAATAGATTTTAATGTACCAATGAATTATCACCCTAATAAATACACAGTACAAAAATACACAATGGCAGTCCTTTAAAAAAAAAAAAAAAAAAAAAAAAAAAAAAAAAAAGTACATAAATGTACCTACAGTGTCCATAGTACCTTTGAAAGCCATCACCCCAGTGACAGTTTTGTACCTTTTTTTCCTGAGTGCAGGGGGGAGAGAGAAAAAAAAAAAAAAAAAACCCGTTTAGAATGCCCTGTTGTAGCTTAATTCATTTCATAACCCTTAATCTAATTCCAACGTGCACCCTACAAAAACAAATTCCTCACTTTTTACTTAACTTCTTTCCCCTTCTCAGATATTCATCTGAACTCTACTCTTCTATTGAGATGTTTCTTGCTCTGTCAGAACATACATCTGAACACATCAAGGTCACATCCGGTCTCTAGCCTTCTTTAGACTGGTGACCACTAGATAAGCTTTACGTCGTTCTACAAAGGTACATACAAAACTTACCAGACACCACATCTTAATCTAAATTAATGACATATAAAGTCTGTATATCATCTTATTGTGCAATATTAATGTGCATATTTTTGAATCACTGAATTTTCCCAACAAATATCCCATTCATAAAAAGGAATAACACTATTGTTCAAAAGCTTGGAGTTTTAATTGATCAAAAGACAAAAACAATTTCTATTTATAAATTTTATTTTAAAAAATAATTCTCAAGCATCAAATCAGCATATTAGAATGATTTCTAAAGGATCACATGATACTGAAGAAATGGATGCTGAAAATTCAGCTTTGCATCACAGGAATACATTTTATTTTAAAATATATTGAAAACAGTTGTTTTACTTTAAAAATATAGTAAAACAGTATTGTGAAATATTAATCAAATTAATTGGTAAGTAACCGTCACGCAGAGAACACGCGATCGTGCAGGATACACACACACTTCACAAGATCTCAACTAGATTCGACTAAGTCTGCAAAGTTTGTGAAATGAAATGTGTATTAGTCATTCAAAGATTTGTTTAAATCAGGGGTGTCAAACTCATTTTAGGGTGAGGGCCGGATGAGAAGAAATGTCACCATTAACGGGCCAAATCAACTTTTTTTGCTTAATCACAGTGCACCAAATTACAAATTAAAAAAAAAAAAAAAAAAAAAAAAAAAAAAAAAAAAAAACACCTTTTGATTTCTGAATGGTCATGTAAGCGTTTCTTTCATATTCCGTTAAATGGATTAGTCTGAGACCAAACTTGTAGTAGTCTTAGGTGAAACTACAGTTGGTCAAACACCCTATTCATAACTAAAATGATCCTTAGTGCTTTACACAGAAGAAAACCACCGAATAGTCAGAATTCCACTTTCTTGGACATAACGCGTTCCATTTGTCAACAACGGTAAACACAGACTGTGTTCTGGACTGTGACAATGCTTCATTCATTTAGGCTTACTCTGCTTCTATTGCTTTCTCTGGAATTTTCTAGAATTAATTGATAACAGAAAATATTAAGATAAATAAATAAATGGCAGTTACGTGCAATTAATATCTTCAAATATAATGGAATTTTAAAAACAAAAGAAAATGCTAACAGACAAATTCTGTTAGCATTGCAATTTCCCCAAATGCTGTTCTTTTGTTCATCAAAATCCCCCAAAAACTTTGATAATAATGGATGTTTCTTGAGCACCAAATCAGCATATTAGAATGATTTCTGAGGATCATGTGACACTGAAGAATGGAGTAATGACTGCTGAAAATTCAGCTTTACCACCACAGGAATAAATTACATTTTAATATCAAAATGGAAAGTCATTATACATTTTAATACCATTTTCACAGTATTACTTTTGCTGTATTTTTGATTAAATAAATGACGCTTGTGTCTAAGAGACTTATTTCTCAAAACATAAAAATAAATAAACAACCATAAGCTTTTTAACAGTAGTGTATAAATACAACCCAGTGAAATAGATGCCAAAGAACCTATACTGGTATTCAACACTTGGCTCATAAGTGAATTGTATGGCACTTGAAAAATCATACACATAGAATTTTTCTTTTAAAAAAAAAAATAATAATAATAAAATTAAATTAGACATTTGTCAGCAGACCTCACCAGTACACTTGATGCAAGTGTAACAACGTCAACTAGCGACGTTGATGTATGAAACGTCAACAAGACGTCCAGAGCTGGAGGAGGGAGTGCATTTTCCACAATAACCGCCACAGATCCCAGAAACTCTACTGCCACCCTGTGGATACAAGAACTAAATGTAAGTTTTCTTAAGCGTTTTGTAATATAGCTAATACACTAGTTAATGTATACCTCAAGGGAAGGGCTTGTGCATGAAAACGCACCTCAACTGACTTCAACTAAAGATTAAAAATAAAATTCTCTTCTGCACGTCCTCCAGAGCTCGAGACTTATAATAGTGGATAATTTTGAATGGATTCGGTTTAATCTCTGCCCAAATTTGTCCCTCTGCTGATTTCAAGAAGGATTGACTCTGCACAGCAGCTGCTCAGTTGTGTTCCAGCAACAGGACACTTGTACCAAATAAGGCTGAGGTACTAGAAAAAAAAAAAAAAAAAAAAAAAAAAAAAACACCTTTTGATTTCTGAATGGTCATGTAAGCGTTTCTTTCATATTCCGTTAAATGGATTAGTCTGAGACCAAACTTGTAGTAGTCTTAGGTGAAACTACAGTTGGTCAAACACCCTATTCATAACTAAAATGATCCTTAGTGCTTTACACAGAAGAAAACCACCGAATAGTCAGAATTCCACTTTCTTGGACATAACGCGTTCCATTTGTCAACAACGGTAAACACAGACTGTGTTCTGGACTGTGACAATGCTTCATTCATTTAGGCTTACTCTGCTTCTATTGCTTTCTCTGGAATTTTCTAGAATTAATTGATAACAGAAAATATTAAGATAAATAAATAAATGGCAGTTACGTGCAATTAATATCTTCAAATATAATGGAATTTTAAAAACAAAAGAAAATGCTAACAGACAAATTCTGTTAGCATTGCAATTTCCCCAAATGCTGTTCTTTTGTTCATCAAAATCCCCCAAAAACTTTGATAATAATGGATGTTTCTTGAGCACCAAATCAGCATATTAGAATGATTTCTGAGGATCATGTGACACTGAAGAATGGAGTAATGACTGCTGAAAATTCAGCTTTACCACCACAGGAATAAATTACATTTTAATATCAAAATGGAAAGTCATTATACATTTTAATACCATTTTCACAGTATTACTTTTGCTGTATTTTTGATTAAATAAATGACGCTTTGGTGTCTAAGAGACTTATTTCTCAAAACATAAAAATAAATAAACAACCATAAGCTTTTTAACAGTAGTGTATAAATACAACCCAGTGAAATAGATGCCAAAGAACCTATACTGGTATTCAACACTTGGCTCATAAGTGAATTGTATGGCACTTGAAAAATCATACACATAGAATTTTTCTTTTAAAAAAAAAAATAATAATAATATTAAATTAGACATTTGTCAGCAGACCTCACCAGTACACTTGATGCAAGTGTAACAACGTCAACTAGCGACGTTGATGTATGAAACGTCAACAAGACGTCCAGAGCTGGAGGAGGGAGTGCATTTTCCACAATAACCGCCACAGATCCCAGAAACTCTACTGCCACCCTGTGGATACAAGAACTAAATGTAAGTTTTCTTAAGCGTTTTGTAATATAGCTAATACACTAGTTAATGTATACCTCAAGGGAAGGGCTTGTGCATGAAAACGCACCTCAACTGACTTCAACTAAAGATTAAAAATAAAATTCTCTTCTGCACGTCCTCCAGAGCTCGAGACTTATAATAGTGGATAATTTTGAATGGATTCGGTTTAATCTCTGCCCAAATTTGTCCCTCTGCTGATTTCAAGAAGGATTGACTCTGCACAGCAGCTGCTCAGTTGTGTTCCAGCAACAGGACACTTGTACCAAATAAGGCTGAGGTACTACATATGCTTGAAAAATTCTAAGCCAAAAACTGGACAATATACTTAATTTACTATTCATTCAGAGTGCTACCTAGCCAGGAACAAGACATGCTATAG
Source organism: Sinocyclocheilus grahami (assembly GCF_001515645.1). Classification (NCBI taxonomy): domain Eukaryota; kingdom Metazoa; phylum Chordata; class Actinopteri; order Cypriniformes; family Cyprinidae; genus Sinocyclocheilus; species Sinocyclocheilus grahami. Next base: position 3,807,858 of record NW_015505181.1, read on the forward strand.
TGAACTTCCACACATTTTACTCTTACCATTAGTTCTTCTGGTGTGCAAGAGTTAAATTCTTAAGGTATGCACATGACAAAGAATCGTATAGATGCATGATGTCAGTGTGTGAGTTAATGTTTTTTTTTTTTAAGTTAAGAACATTGTGGTGGAGTTACCCGAGACTTGTGTATGTCAGCTGTGGCGTTGTTCCCTTGGGAAATCCACCTAGTGCTATCTGTCATCCTGAATCCTGTCGCTGAGAGGTTGATCCTGAAACAGCAAGCACATTGTGTGCAGTCACAACATTTTACCACGTAGCAAAAGGTGGCAGCTTAACCCCTGGTTATCATTGTTCTAAATCCTGATTTAACCCCAGGTAGAGAAATGTTTCACACACGTACTTTAGCAGGGTACCACTGCTTTTTTTAAATCCTGGGGTTAGCACCGTTTTTGCAGTGTTAGAATGTTACAGCTAGATGCTTAGCAACAGACAACAAATGGCATGTCTCCTATTCACATGCTTTGGACAGTCATTTCAACATTGAAGGGGAAAATGGCGATGGAAAGCGTATCAATAGGAGTGAAGAGACCATTTCATTCTTCCCTTTGTAGTCCGAAAGTTCATTCAGCAACAACTTTACGGTAAAGTCGGCAATATATATATATATTTATATATGTGAACATACATAATGAGTCTTTATGTAAACAGGTTACATTCTGCATTCATCCAATCAATAACCGACACCAAAAATATTAAAATGAAGACATTAGCAAGGTTTAGGAATGCACAGTATGAAAAGTCAGTGTATGAATACCCCCGGTTTTATAAAACCTGGCACAACGTATATTTCTTTAAGTCAATTAAATTTAAATTCCTTTTAATAAAAATGTATAAAAACGCTTTAAATCAAAAACAAAACTAATTTGAGAAATTATAGAAAACATTGTTTAGGGAAAATTACTCATTTTTCATTGGCTCAAGTAAAAAAAAAAAATAATAATAATAATAAATAGATGTCAATCATTACCCTACATTTTAATTGGATGAATGAAACGTGTAATTTCCAAGTTACATCTATATCAGTGGTTTTATTTTCCAATTTATTAAACTAAAAAAATAAAAAAAAAGGGCTAACAAAATGGAACATTCATGCAATTTTCTGTTTTATTTTGATTCCAAATGTTAATTTAAAAACCATGAATTTCTGAGAAAAAAAAATCCCCCAAAAAACAGTTTAACAAACTAACATAAAACAGTTTCTCAGAATCACAACAAACAGCATCAAAACTATGGTTTTAGTCCACTCAGAGTTCACAATATTGGCAGCACTGAATTTTAGAGGCTAACTCACCTTTTTCCGAGGTTGAACATTACCGGTGGAATAAACTTCTTTTCAAACACTCCAGGTGTTACGTCCTAGGAGTGTCTAGGGATTGTCTTCCAGAACGTAACAATATTAAAATGGTTGAAGAGCATTTGTCTGGGCCCTGCCACAGCACCACCACCACCACAACATCTCTTTTTAACAGATTTATTACAGGCTAGCAAAGTATAGCCGGGTTTCTTTTAAACAAAGTATAAATTAGGAGGGAAACAAAGGCTTCAGGAGGGGACAAGACCAAAACAACAAACAAAAGTTCAGTTTAACTAGGGAGTTAGGTCCTTACTAAATCTCTCAAAGAAAAGCAAAAATCAACAACAGAATGTACACTCACTCCTGGTCTAGCCACAAAACAGGAGAAAACGGGTTGATGTAAATGAAACAGTTCCCAATCATAAATTGAAAAAAAACAACCAGATGAATAACAATTTTAGAAATAGCAAAGAATTTAAGACACTGTCACAACAGAGCAACAGGTCTCTTAGCTTACGTTTAGCAGGACTAAGGCATTCACTAAAGAACGGGCAACTAGAGCATCAGCATTTTAAACCAAAGAGTTAAAATGTTAACAACCATACAGATTCTCAACGGATGCATCACTGCTTCAACGGACCGGACCGGACACAAATCATGCTCTAGAGAAGGATTCTCATCAGTTGAGAGTTGTGCTCTGCTTTTATGCTACTTCCCTCCTGGTTGGTAAGCAGGTGCAGCTGGGGGAGCAATCAGGCTACCTGCCATTTCCAGGAAACATGTCGTTCAAACCGGAAACTGTAGCAAAACGGTGCACACCGGTTTGAGTTTGAACTTGCCCCAGGCCTGTGTTCAGCCCCGACAAAACGGTGCAAAACTCATAGTGAATTTCAGACGGAGCAGCACTTCCTACTGATCAAAGAGCTGTGCTTCACGGACAAGCTGCGCATAAAAACATAATCGCATACTTTGCGATATCAGCATCACACTAGACAGGTCAATTTACGCGAGATTTAGTGTTAATCACAATTTATCGGGCAGCCCTATTTATGTTTATATATTTATGTTTATATTCATGTTTTTGTTTGTTCGCCTTACATGCAAAAGTTCCCCGGTTCAAGATTGGGCGAAAACAAGGTTTTTAGAACTTATTCTTTAGCCCTATTCAGATGATAATTGTTTCTAATGGGTATGTATTGTATTTTCAACATTAGCAGGGGCTAGTCTGTGATTTTATTGCTCTTCGAGCCCTGAATGTCAATACGTTTCTCCCACCATCCACATAAAAATTCCTGTCCCAATTATCTACTGTTATTTTGAAAAACACCATGGTTGTGTGGTAATTTAATTGCCATCTGAATCCACATCTCTGAGAGAGGATAAATCCAAAAGTTGTTTTGTGAATCCTTTTTGATGACAGCCAAGCTCTGTTGCATGTAACTGTCGCGCTTTGCGGTAATGTGCACACACTTTAAACATGGACACTTTTATTATTGAAATGTTGGAAACCGTTTACTAGAATAATATTAAAGTCCAAATGAACCGGAAGTTGGTACCTACTTTACCTCAGTATTGTGGCGTATTTCCAACTGAAACGGAATACTGAATATTTTAGCCCTCCTCTTCTCCATCTTTTGCTCGCAGCAGACTAATGGTTGGAGCGGAGTGGTTAAGGATAATTTGTCCAACCCGTTAGGCAAAACCCAATCAGTCCCAGACAATTAAAATTTTCAATACAAACACGTGCTGGCAAAAATTTGGGCGCTGGTCATCTATTTGGAACCTGAAACCATCAATTGATGCCTATTTTTTTTTTTATTTTTTTTTTTTTATAAAATCTTCCAATGTGACAGGTGAACACTCCTTATACTACTTAAAGGACTGTTTTTAGTGAGGTGTTTATTTCAAAAAGCTACAGGATATTTCTGTTGAGCTTAACTTCCCTTAACTTTTCCCATTCATTTTCTATGGTAGTGCTTAACACTACGGATGCAATATATTTTTGTCCACGCGTAGATTTCATGGCGCTGTTTCGCCGTTTCCGTGGCGGGGAATTTAAGAAGCCTAGTGTCATCTGTCAATCATTCGCTGTGAGTGGAGGAGGGGAGATCTCACGATCGGAGAGATATCCGTTTTTACCGAATCGTTGTACAAAACAAAACAAGTTTGCTGACAGGCATTTACGTTCATTTTCTATGGTAGTGCTTAACACTACGGATGCAATATATTTTTGTCCACGCGTAGATTTCATGGCGCTGTTTCGCCGTTTCCGTGGCGGGGAATTTAAGAAGCCTAGTGTCATCTGTCAATCATTCGCTGTGAGTGGAGGAGGGGAGATCTCACGATCGGAGAGATATCCGTTTTTACCGAATCGTTGTCCAAAACAAAACAAGTTTGCTGACAGGCATTTACGGTCTAAACCACCTTCACACAAGTCTTACCTCAGTTTTTACCCCAGGTGACCGCTGTTTTTACGTCAGCGTTCGAGATCAACGCAGTTAAGCTGTCAAACCGAGAAGGTAAGTTGAATGCTATACTTTAGCAATATTAACTTACTGTGTATTGTATATGCATTATCATATAAATTGCATGTATATTCTCATGTAATGATATTGTTAATTGTGTTGAATGGTTTGTGATGTTAGGAAACATTAAACCAAACTCATTGTTGAAAATACAGCTGTTATTTTATATAATTTTATAGTTTTTTTAGTGAATGTTTCATCATTGATCTCTTACTATGTACTTAAATTTTTTTTTAGAAAATGTTAATATTGCAATATGATACTCATAATGTAATTAATATGTATTACACACATATATTACATTTAAATTACAAAAGAAGAATTACAAAAAATTGTGTGTGCAATTTAATGGTATAATTTAAAATGTATGTGTGTATAAAACAACATTTTTAATTAGTTAAACTTGTTTTTATGTATACATACACACATTTTCATATGACATATTTTATAGATGTACTCACACATACATTAAGTGAATTAAATAATAAATATTAAATAACACAAATTTATCAAACACTACTTTAAATTTAAAGTATCTTATGCTCTAAGGCTGCATTTATTTAGCTAAAAAGCAGTAATATTATGAAATATTATGGCAATTTAAAATAACTTTTATATATAACTGCTGCTGATAACTGTCTTATTTCATTATATTAAGTATTTTCATGTGGCTATGATTTCAGAACAGCATCGTGAAGAAAACCCAGGGAGAGTCAAGATGTCTTTCAGGAAAGGCGCATTAAGGCCATTTACGCAGGGACCCATCAGAAGAGGCCAAAAGAATGAAAGACAGCCCTTCATTGCAGGACAAGTCAACACCTCAAAGAGAAGATCAGGATGATCTGACCTGGTCAGAATGAATGCCCATTCTGTGGTGTTACAGAGAGGAGGGGATGTCTCTGACAAGCAAGAGGTGTTGGGAGAATACATTCTTCAGTTCGGCAAGTACAAGGGCAAGTCTTTCTGGTGGTTACTAGAGAATGATGTCGGCTATGCTTTGTACCTGTCCGATAAGGTTGAGGAAGAAGAACAGGCTGGGCAGTTCAACCCAGAGGGTCCTTGCAAAGATAGCCTCATTTCCTTTCTTGAATACTCAAGAACCTTTAAGGAAATTAAGGATCTTAAACGGCATCTGTCTCAAAGGCCAGATCCATTGCCAGTTTTGATAGAGGATGACAATACTGTTGGATTTGGAACAAGAGCACAAGACACTTGGAGGAAAATTTGGGATACCAGGGCAGACGGATATGCTTTCTTTATAATGAAGCAGAAGTGTGTGCCAGGCAGCAAAATGTACAACTTGCAGCAGTATCTTTTAAAACAGCAGCAAAAACAGCTGACGATTTACACTCCTCCGTTGCCCTCACCACCAGCTTCCACTGCAAGACCACTTGTTCCTTCCAGTACTGCCTCTGATCAGCCTGGTAAGTTAATCAAATTCATGCAAATTTGCTTATATTGATTCTTAAAGCCTACTGATGCATTGGTTTTGTTTTATTGTGATGGAGGAGGATGAAAAACTGGAGAGGATAATGCTGAGTCTTTCTCCCAACAAAATATCTCACACAGCTGAGTAAGTGAATCTAGAATCATGTCATGTGTGTTATACAGAGACATGTCAAGTTCAGCATGTTTATGACGCATACAATTGCACATACTGGAGCAAAACTGTTCAAATTATAACGCTTAATTTTCAGGATCATCTGCAGCCACGGGATCCAAAGTCTTATCTACAGCAGGTTACTTTCCACATCAGATTTGGAGGCTCATTCTGTTACATACAGACTTATCATCCATTTCTGAATTTAATTATCTTATTTGTTGTTTTGGCAGTGTTCTTGCCTGTTCTAAAAAACATGTTATTTTGTTCTAACTACTGTTAAGGGTTGAACATACCAGTGGTGAGGGTGAGTGCACTTCATGAATTGTATGCATGGTATTTAAAGTTTTATTTGTTGTTATAAGTGGAATGTTTACTTACAGACTTTTGAACATTATTAGAATTTGCATTACTAGAATAATAGAATAAACAACGCTTCATGAGTTACATTAAATGAGTCATTTAATGTAGTCAAGACAATTAAATACACATCATGTACATTCAGTGTTTTAATATATTTTTAATTTCCTCCCTGTGTTGTTCCATGCAGGTCTGCCACAGCCTCCATCAACATCAGTTCCTGCGTGTAGGCCTTATTCACGGGGTGAAGGCTCTGTACCACCTGCAGCAACACAATCAACACCTGCACCAATGCCGCCTGTACTGACTGAAGCCCCTGTTCCCAGCTACTTGACCACAAAAGGTAAAGACAGTTAAATACACATCATGTGCAATCAGTGTTTATACACACACACGCACACATATATATATATATATATATAAATTTCCTTTACTTTGTGTTCCATGCAGTTCTGTCGACATCACATGCAGTCTCTAGTTCTCCCAGTCCCAGTATACTTTCTTCACAGATTGATGGCTCTGTACCACCTCCTGCTGCACAATCAGCACCTACAGCTCCTGCATCAATGCCGTCTGCACAGACAGAAGCACCTGTTCCTAGCTACTTGCAAGATATTAGCCGCTGGAACTGCTCTCTTCATCAAAGAATTTGGATGAAGACAGAGATGGAGTCCATGGGGCTCTGGCCAGGATCACACCCAGTAAGACACCTCATGAATATGGTCTCCTTGTGGCGCTATCCACCTCAGCCTGAGCTTATAGACACAAACACTGGCCTTCCGTCTCCCAAATACTTCCAGCTCCATCCCTTTTTCATTTGGAAACCTGAGCACAGTATAATGGAAAGGCTTAGGAAGAATTACATCCTGCCTTGTCTTTACGGCTGTCAAAATCCTAATGTTGTGTCCTCTGGTGTGGGAAGACCCCGAGTGATCCTTGGTACTACTTGGCAATATTACATCCTTGCTTCACGTCTGTGTTGTAAGGCATGCAAAAGATATTGGTTCGCTGATAAACCTCAGTGGCTGGACATGCTACCACAGCGATTCAGAAACGTCTTGCCAGCCTTCCTCACCTATAAGAAGGCAATCTGTAAAACGGTGATGGATGAACTGAGGCGCTCTGGAAAATCCCCTAATGACATGGCCAACCAGCTCTCTGAGGTGCTTCACCTTAAATATGAAAGAGCCCATCTGGCCTACCTTCTCAGTGTGCAGAATGTCAGGGATGCTGAAGCAGGGCTGTATGGTCAGAAAACCATCACTGGGGCACTGAGGAAGTATGACTCCCCTGCACCGTTTGGGGGTTACGAAGACACTGATGGGTGGCATGGGGTGTCTGTCTCTGCACACTATTTAGTAGAGTGCCTTCTTCATGAATATCAGCGGCAGGAAGCAGCTCTCACTCAGCTCCTACAAGGCCCTTTTGGACAGGTGTTCAGGTCAGATCACACACGCAAAGTTGCTAGAAAAGTGACCCTCTTATCTGGCACAATGTCATCCTATGCTGTGATGAACGAGACCTGGATGATTCTGTCCTGGGTGATGCTGCAGAGTGAAAGTGAGCAGTCCCTGGAGTCAATGTACTGTGGGCTGGCCAATCGCTACAGTGCTGCTGGTATTCCCAAGGCCAAGTACCAGTGGGTGGACAGGTATAAATCATCACATCTAATCACACATTACATTAAGTGGTGTAAGCAAAGTGGTTTATGTACCTAGGGACTGCTGTGCCACTTTCAGAGTGATGGACCCAGGACCTTATGAGCACCAGCGGTGGGAAGCCTGGATGACCACTGAAGCTATTGTGGCAGAGGTTACATCAGGAAACCTCAAGAATTTACATGCCGCTTGCCGGAAGTTCAACGAGGGCATGGTTGTTAAACTGGACTTGTTTCACTGTATGTGTCGGTTCACCAGGGAGTGTGTTTTGGAGCACCATCCTCTGTATAGCTCCTTCTGCCAGTTCCTCTCTTCTGCCTTCTCTGTAGTTGATCAGAGTGACCTGGAGAAACTGAAGAACGCATACAGATTCTGGTATCGAGCCTGCTAATCCCACCAAGCAGCACATCAGAGAGCACTGCAGGACAAAAGTGCCACATCCCAGAGAGCTGGTCAAAAGAGTGGAAGAAATGCTTCACCATTTCTATCTGGCAAAGGATCCCAACAATGGATTCAGCGTATCCACATCCTTAGAGGCTGCCTGAGTGACCCTGAGGTGGAGGAAGGAATCCTCTACAGACACGGTGGAACCCTACAGCTGAATCATGTCAAAGGTGATGGAGCTGCTGTGCCCATTTGGATCCCTGTAAGAGGCACTTCACAGGAGGGGTTTCATTTTCACCAGGCTCAGTGGGTAACGGGCAATTGCGTCTCTCCTGAGTTGTTCCAGGCGCAGGGTATGACTGGTGTGGCACGCTGGAATTATCAGCGGCTGGTGGACCTGAAGCAGCCTGGGGTTGTCTTACCTGGAGAGTTTGACCCTGTTTTGATGATGGAGTTAAACAGGGCATCTATAAGAGTGACAGGGCAACCCAAATATCCAGCCTTGCACATCTCCAGCAGGGACACAGGAGAGAGGTTTGGCCTGCAATATGTGGAGCCAGGCTGTCGACCTCTGCCTCTTGACTTTGACAAACACAAAAGCAGCAGGAAGACAGACCTAGGAGATGTGGAGATGCAAGAAAAGTCTTCATCTGGCGTTCCATTCTCATTTCCATCTCAGGTAAGCCTTTAAACTTTTTTGGATAACAGGCTTTTGATAAAATAAAATAAAAACTTTTATAATTCTCTCTCGCATATTACGCTCAATTTCAGGAATGCTTAAAGGATACCTCTTCTGCTAAGACCCCTCTTGCTGCAGAACCAGAGGCCACCCCACAGACTGTCATTTTTCACCAGTTTTCCACTCCAAGTGCTGTGACAGTGAAGGAACAAACATCTGATGAGTGTCTTTTAAATGCAGGTAATTATATTATACATACAGGCGTCAATGTGTGTAATCTGTCTGCCTCGTCTATGCACACAAAACACAAATACTTACTTACTTAGTAATTTTGTGAATCTCTTTTAGAACTCCCAAGCACATTACCACTGCCTGTAGCTGCTTCTCCCCTTGCTGCTCGCACTTGGACCCATTAAGACAGGTGGCCGAGTTTTTGTGTTGGACCATAACAGATGGACGAATCCAATGAGAAATGCCATTGATGGTTTCCTGGCAAAGCACTTTTATCAAGGTAGTGATGTTAAATACTTCTACTGCTCCAAGAAAGTATTTGACACGTATTCAGCAGATCTTTTAGGACCCGGAAACCGTCAACTGATGTTTATTTCTTTGTCCTTTTTTATAAAATCTTCCAATATGACAGGTGAACACTCCTAATACTACTTAACCATTTGAGCAGTACGGTCCCACATATGGGATTTAGAACGTTCAGTGACGTCACATAACTGCCAAATTCAAACTGTGCTTTCTCGCTTTAGCTGGCGCTGAGCCAGAGAGAGACGTCCACTGCGCTTGTCATATTATCACAACTATGCAGTGTTTTAACCACATAATGTTTATTTTATGTTTCAGACATTTAAATACACGTAAGTACTAGTAAAACAACACTTTTAGAGTTTGTAAAATACACATATGTCTATGGAAGCAACAATAACAATCCATTCAATGGATTCCAATTTAATTTGCTGATGTGTTTTATTCATATCAGATACACATAGTGTAAGTAACTATAAAGTTCACTCTATTCTTCACCCAGTTCACCGGCCACTTATTACTTGTATTTCGAGAGAAACTGATGAATTCACGTGCTGTAAATCCGACTGACAGGACTCTCTTAAAGGGGTCCTATTATGTTCTTTTACAAAGTCTTGAATTTGTTTTGGGGGTGTACTAGAACATGCTCTCATGCTTGGTGGTTCGAAAAACGCATTATTTTTCACATAATTTACATTATTAAAATACCTTTCTCCCCAGGCAGGCACAAACGGCTCGATTAGTTCCGGCTTTGATGAAGGTCCACCTTCCGAAAAACAAAATGTGTTGTGATTGGTTAGCTGTCCCAGTGCGTTGTGATTGGCGAACAGCTTAGACCGGCGCCCATCTCACATTACAGATCATGATCAAGATCATTTAGAAAGGTTTTTAAACGAATATCAGATTGTTCATATTTTGTAAGGTCCACGCACTTGGCCCAAGGAAGGTATCCAGTGATGGCTGAAGGTTTCTTGCGTGTTCGGTCTATTCAGCATGCAAAGTTATTCAATTTAGGTTAAATTGTAATCTGACTCCATTTTACTATCTAATCTGACTCCATTTTATTATGACTGTAGCGGCCTAAAAACGAACTAAAGCCGCAGGAGCTGAGTGAGGGAATAACTTGTGACACTTGTCCATGTAAAGTCCTTAATACTTTAATGTTAATGAGTGATTTTTAACTCAGTCATATCAATGTGTGAAGTCAATGTCTATAACAGTTCGATGTCAATGTCTATATTGATCAATCAAAAAAAATAAATAAAAGAAGGCAGATTTTCATCACTGGTCTATTTAAATAATTGGTCTTAGTTTTTAGTCGCACCTGACGTACGAAAGGTTTGGATCACTTTCCCAATTGTCCATGAATTACAGGGTGCTGAATCATTGACCAAAAGCACAATATCTCCTGGAATGAAGTTGCGGGCTGCCGCTGACCACTTCTGTCGCTCTTGCAATTGAGGTAAATACTCCTTTGTCCATCGTTTCCAGAACAGATCCGATATATATTGCACTTGTTTCCATCGTCGACGAGCATATATATCTTATTTTTGAAAGATCCCTGGTGGTAATGATGGTGCAGTCTTTAAAAGCAACAAATGATTAGGTATAAGTGCTTTCAAATCATTGGGGTCAGTAGATTCCTTAGTGATGGTACGTCCATTAATGATTGCTTCAACTTCACATAGAACTGTATGAAGACAGTCTTCATCAAGGGTTTGTGTTCTTAAGGTAGCATTAAGAACTTTCCTTACAGACCTAATCAATCTTTCCCACGTGCCTCCATGATGTGAACCAGTTGGAGAATTAAAATTCCACTTGATTCCTTTCTTCAGAAGCATGTTATTAATCTGAGATTGGTTCCAGTCTTCAATAGCTTGTCTTAACTCACGTTCCGCTCCAAGAAAATATGTATCATTATCGGATCATATTTCTACAACTTGTCCACGTCTTGCGAAAAAATCGTCGCATTGCATTAATAAAGGAATCAGTATCCAGTGATGACACCATTTTGATATGAATAGCACGAATGGCTAGGCACTTGAAAATAACGCTGTATCTCTTCACAATACTTATCGTGCTCTTTATCTCGAAGGGTCCAAAACAGTCAACTCCAACATACGTGAATGGAGGTTTATCTGGAGAAACTCTATCCAGTGGTAGGTCTGCCATCTGTTGATGCCCTGGTGCTGCCTGCAAACATTTGCAGATCACACACTTGGATAATATCTTCCTTATGGCTACACTAGCATCAGGTATCCAATACTTTTGACGCAACCTTGATAGCATGTAATTTCGGCCACCATGACCCACCTCTTCATGTATATGTTTAAGGATGATGCATGAGATGTGAAAGTCCTTTGCAAGTATAGCAGGATGTTTTGACTCTTCGGGCATAGCTGCTCTACTCAACCGTTCCCCTACTCTTAAAACACCATCTTCAAGGACTGGATTAAGTTTATAAATGAGACTGTTCCTTTTCACTTGTTCTTCCTTTTGCAAACTTGAGAATTCATCGGAGTATCTTTGTCTTTGGCAGTAACAAATAATCTCCAATTCAGCTTTCTTTAGCTCCTCCACAGAAAGCTCACTTCTTTCACATTGACCTTTCATTTTCTCCATTTCATCTTTCAGTTGTTGTCTTTGTTGGTTTTCATCCATGCCAGAATGTTTTAAAGCCATTTTCAATTATTTCCTCTTCTGACTGAGAATCCAAGCTACTGACTTCTTTAAATGGACCCAAGAGGAGAAATATTGTGTAACATACTCCAGATTTAAAATCATGTATATAATAAGATGTTTCATTATTTTCAAACACATTTAATGTAAAACGTTTCTGTTGTTGCGCTTAAATAATATATATTGATACGATGATGTCTCATATTTAGCAAATGAGGACACTCTCCCTTTTTGAGAGACAGACTGTGATCGTCCAATCAGTTTTCAGACAGGCAGAAGTGGGCTGAATCCAGAACGCGCAGCGACGAGGAAGAAGAGCGAGGAGAATGGTGGCGCAGTTGTTTTTGCACGCGAGACTGACGTTATCTGGAAATATTCCGATTAAGTTTAGTTAGCAAAGTGCAGAACAAGTGTAACTGTTAAATAGTAAATGCTTGTGGTTGCGTCTGGCGGTTTAGTCATTTTGGTTTAAATTCAGACGGCTGAAGTGATCGTTGTGGAACAGCAGGCCTGGAAAGTTCGAAACATGGCTACCACGTGAAACCATACGGACAAAAGCTAAGAGAACCCTTTTTTCCATTCTCTCCGCGGGTGAAACTGCAACCTCCTACAACTCTTACTGCCTTCATCCGGGATGACATCGTGGCAAGGAGGGATTCTGCCGGGGAAATCACTGTGTTGCTGAGTGAGATTAACATGTATTCGTGAGTAATGCAATTGAATCGGAATACACCTTATTGTTGTTGAACTGATGCCACATAAAACGTGCACCAACAGGAAAGGGCCCCAACGAGTAAAAATATCCGGGTATTTCCATATTAGTGACTTTTCTGTTTGATTTAACTATACTTTTGTTGATGTGCGATTCACTGACTGCTGATTTTAGTTCACCTGAGACTGATTGTTGCAATTTGATTTACCTCATTGTTTGTTTATACATGTAAACATTGGTCTAATTTTGTAACATGTAAACATTTGAGTCTAAAAGAGACTCAAGACAACAAATTCATTTGAGAATTGTTTTATTTCATAACGTGAAGTACAGTTAACAGGTCTTCTTTATTTCATTGTGAATATCTTATCTTTCTTTACATTGGTTACGTGTAATAAATAATTTTTGATAATCTAAGATAAACGTTCTGGGATTTATTGAGGATTTTCTGGTTAACTGTACATTTTGGAGGCACCGCCATATATATTTTTACTGCTCTTGAGTTATACGTTAGTAATAGAAATCATAGTTGAATTTCCAGCCTAATTCTAAATCTTTCAGCCAGGACATCAGGCTCCTGTGCACCAACTGATTACACACACCAATAGAAGGGTTACAATTGGATAACATGTGTCATAACATTCATATCCCCTTCTAATTGTACAGTATTGACAATGACACCTTTTACCTCCGGATCATCTTGTGAACATTCTCCCAGGTCAGTAGGATTGACTGGCCACTTCTTTTCAGGCAAAAGAAAAAACTGTGGTCCGAACACCCAACTCTTGTTCTTCAAAAATGATTCCACTCTCAGCCCTCTGGAAGCCATGTCTGCTGAATTTACTGCAGTGCTCACGTACCTCCATTGTGATGATCGAGACACCTTAAGAATTTCTGAAACTCTGTTGGCAACGAAAATTCGATACCTAGAAACTTCATTTCTGATATATTTCAGTACAGAAGTACTGTTGGTCCAAAAAACAGAGTCTTGAAGGCACATACAGAGTTATTTTCTCCACAATGAATCCATTCGACTTGCCAACGTTGCAGCAGTAAGTTCCATTTGAGGGATAGACACTGGCTTCAAAGGAGCTACACTAGCTTTCCCCATTACGAAAGCAACATGCACTTGTGAGTTAACATCATGGAAAAGCAGATAAGTAACTACTCCATAACCATTTTCGCTTGAAAAGTGGTGCAACTGTGCTATATTTACCTCTCCAAAACCCATAGGTTTGAAACATCTATCGATCTTGAAGCTTTCTAACTCACGTAATCCATCCAACCAATTGATCCACTCCTGAGCATTTGAAGCAGGAATAATATCATCCCAGTCAAGTTTCTTCCTGCACAGATCTTGTAAGATCCTTTTTGCACAAAGTCACTGGAGACAGAATTCCTAAGGAATCATAAACAGAACTCACAGTAGCAAGGATCCTCCTTCTGGTTGAAGGCTTCTGCTGCAACCCAATTTAGAACTTGAAGGCATCCGATTGTATACTGTCAAGGTCTGGCGTCTGGTGTTTCTCCCTCTCACTACCAGAGGTCGCCATTTCCCATCCTCCCGGACTCCGTTGCCTTCACTCCACTCACCTGTTCTCTCATTACCTTATTATTGATTAATTTGTCCCAGTTGTTTACCTGATTGCCTCTCCCTTATAAGCTCCCTGTTTTTTCTGTTCTGGGCTCGTTTGTCTTGGATCACGCCTTTGATTTGTGGCTGCCCTGTGCTCCGTTTATGTCTCGTGGTGAGCTTTTGTGTTACTCTGGCCTTTCAGTTTCAGTTATGTTTATTGTTTATTTTTGTGAGTGGTAAATAAAGACACCCCATCTGCCTGCACTTCACCTCTTTCGAACCGTGACAGTACAAACGAGCCCTTTGAGGACTCTGCAGCGATGGGAATATTTTTATACCACGCTCCCGGACGACAGAGGATCCATACCTTTGCCAATGGGCCACATCCCTGCACACAGGATAATCACCCCTTTGGGCTGTACGCCGAGGACCTCTTCGATGCAGGCCAGGGGCTAGGGCTTGAGGAGAACCCCCTCATCCACCTGTTTCTAGCGGGCCTGGACAAGCCCGTCATGTTCTTGAAGTGGCGGGGGCTGCTCACAATCCTCCCGAGGCGGCAGTGCCCGTTCACGATCCTCCCGAGGTGACGGTGCCCGCTCACGATCCTCCCGAGGCGGCGGTGCCCGCTCACAGATCCCCCGAGGCGGCGGTGCCCGCTCACAGATCCCCCGAGGCGGCGGCGGCCGCTCACAGTTCCCCCGAGGCGGCGGCGTCCGCTCACAGGGCTCCAGAAGCGGCAGTGTCTGCTCACAGTGCCCCCCAAGCCCGTCAACTAGGAGGACCTGGGAGAGCTAGATACGTGGTCCTAATGGGAGATGGTCGACCACATCATCTATTTAAGGGAGGTGGAACTGCTGGAGGGTGCCCCCCTTCCTGTCTGGGCTGCCTCAGGTCGTGCCGGCCACTTACAGGTTCTGGGGGTCATTCTTTGAACATCCCGGGCTGAGTCGCAGCGTGGAGGATCTGCCGCTGATGTCAGTGAGGCAGTCGATGGTCCGCTCACCATTCCCCCGAGGTGGCGGTGTCCGCTCACTGTTCTCACGAAGCGGCGGAGCCCGCCGTTGCCCGTTCCAATGCGGCAGCTCCACACACACCGCTGTGGTGGCCGCTGGTTCTGCCCTGGGTACCCATCCCGCCTGCTCTGCCCCAGTCCCCAGGTCCCCCTCTATCACACGGACCTGGGGCCCCCATCCCTCCCCCTACTCCACCCTCGCTCTGTCGTTCCTCTGGTTGGGCGCTCGGGAACGCACACCGCTGTGGTGGCCGCTGGTTCTGCCCTGGGTCCCCATCTCGCCAGCTCTGCCCCAGTCCCCAGGTCCCCCTGTAACACACGGACCTGGGCCCCCCATCCCTCCCCTACTCCACCCCCGCTCTGCCGTCCCCCTGGTTGGGCGCTCTGGAACATCTGGAAGCCGTTCCTTAGAGGAGGGGTTCTGTCAGGGTCTGGCATCTGGTGTTTCTCCCTCTCACCACCAGAGGTCGCCATTTCCTATCCTCCCGGACTCCGTTACCTTCACTCCACTCACCTGTTCTCTCATTACCTTATTATTGATTAATTTGTCCCAGCTGTTTACCTGATTGCCTCTCCCTTATAAGCTCCCTGTGTTTTCTGTTCTGGGCTCGTTTGTCTCACATAGGTGTCGCATCACGCCTTTGATTTGTGGCTGCCCTGTGCTCAGTTTATGTCTCGTGGAGAGCTTTTGTGTTACTCTCGCTTTTTCCCCTTTGGGGTGGTTTCAGTTATGTTTATTGTTTTATTTTTGTGAGTGGTAAATAAAGACACCCCATCTGCCTGCACTTGAGTCTTCGCCTCTTTCGAACCGTGACATATATACCATTGTATGCCTAACACTCTCTCTATGGGAAGTAAATCTTGGCCCAAATCCAAATCTTTTACGTTTTTTGCTCTGAGTTCCTCTGGGATTTTTACCAGCACATCTCGAATGTTACTTATCCATTTTGTCAATGTGAAACCCCCTTTAGCACAAATAGCCATCAGGTCGTGATACAGAGAAAGAGCTTTATCCTCTGAATTTACAGAGACAAGACAGTCGTCTACGTAAAAGCAATGCAAGATTGCATCAATTACTTCCTTGCTGAAGTCTTCATTATCTTCTGCGCAATTTCTGAGAGCAGAATTTGCAGAATTTGGTGACGAAGTGGCTCCAAAGAGGTGCACGACCATACGATACTCAACCATATCTAGAATAAGGTCACCATCAGGCCACCAAAGAAATCTCAGCAAATCTGCATCGCCTTTCGGCACCCTCACTTAATGAAACATGGCTTCAATATCTGCCATGATCACAACTCGTTCCTTCCTAAATCTGGTTATCACTCCAATCAATGAACTGGTGAGGTCTGGACCCTGTAATAACTGGGTATTCAAAGACTTCCCTTGGAACGTAGCTCCACAATCAAAAACAACCCGGAGCTTTCCTTTGCGGGGGTGGTAAACACCGTGATGGGGTATATACCATACTTTAACGTCGCTATGTCCCAAGTCTTCAGCTGGCACTCTCTCTGCATAACCTTTAGAGATAAGATCTTTCATGAAGACCGAATATTCAGTGTAGCATTTGGACCAATCCGACACACAACTATTTGTTATATTTAACAAATAATATCTAACACCCCACCTAAACAAAGGGCCAATTACGAGGGTCTATGGACCCTTCCCCCCGAAATTCATCTAACACCTCCGAAAGGCAGAACAGGCCTCTGGCTCCATGGCAACCAATGCTGATATCACTGGTTTTATTGCCCAAAGGAATGCGGGCAGAGAAACTCACTAATTTTCCTCATTGGAAAGACACATAATGCCCAGAGAAATGGACTGTTCTCTAATTAATTCATAGGAAAACCTTTCTTTGAATGAACACGCATATCCTTCAGGTCATTGTGTATGTTGTTACTGTCCTTGTATATTGTCTTTTATATTGTATACTGTTTTATGCAGGCTTATGATAGAACCACTCATTCATGTCATCTTACCTATATGTAATCCTACCATGTTTACTATCTATGAATTCATCTTCTGATGATCTAAATGAGAGTGTATATTATATGTTGGTACATAGGCAATATATTAGTGTTCTAAGAATCTTTAGTAATTTTGATTCAAGTTCCATATGCAAATTACCATGCTCTCACGCAAAGGGTCATAAAACTCCCCAGTATTTCCAAACTCCCTCTTGGAATTTGAGCCTTTCTCATTGGACAAGCTCATCCTGAGAGGCGTGAATCTTGTCAGGCCTTAAAGGCCTCACATCAGTGACCCGCCTCCAGTCTGCGGTTCTGTTAGATTCTGAGAAGATGAGGATGTGAGCTAGCACCCCTCTAAGGACACCCTAAGTCTGCGCCAGACCTCGGCCTTGACTTTCCATTCACCAAGATCATCTGACTCAAACTGTTTTTTTTTTCATCAGCCAGCTTCAGCAAAGATCAACTTGAGCCTTCAGATTGCATCAGGACTCTCTGTCAGACAGACAAGACGTGCAAGTATCAAACTTAGTCTTCTTAATTGATACATTAAGTATCATTTGCACCTTTTTACAAAGGTGTGTTTGAACTAAGAAACTGATGTTTCCTTCAGGCTGTAGATCTGCTGAATATCCAATGATACCATAGCTTCATGTTTTATTTCTCTTCTCTTTACTGCCTAAGCTTTAATCCTGTTCCTATACCATCTGTATGGATGTGTGTGTGTGTGTGTATGTGTATGTTAGACTAGTTTAAGTGTTTATGTAGTTAATAAAGTCTTACTTGTATCACACCTGAGGTTGTTCATTGTTTGCTCATAATTGCAGTCCCTAATCATGCAGATTTTTGCTACATGCTCTGTGTAGTATTGTACAGTAGGAAAGTTATTTCCCTTAACCAGGAAATTAACATTCTTAGAATTGACAGACAGTTGACCCTGAGAGGTCAAGTAAATACTTACAGCGGATCTAAATATTTATAATTAATTATAACTAGTTATGATTAATTATGCATATTCCCCCTTTGAGCTGATTCGCTACATCAGAATGAAATGAAACATCCTTTTTCAATCTTTTCTTTAGATTCAGAGCACACTGTTCTGCGATTATCTTGTTGTCTGGCATACGGACATCTTTCTTCCTCAAAGGCAAGCCAATAGAATAATGACCATCTACCAGCTTTAATGAGTCTGTTACCATCGCCATAAACTTGTGATCTTCTCTTGAAAATCCAACTTTTTTGTTACATTCAGGAAAATCAACTTTAAATTGTTGTTGCCAAAGCTCTCCCAAGTTTGAAACTGAAATCCTGTTAACTGTAACATCAGGGAACTTAGAAGCAGACTGGTCACCACTATCTCAATCCATCCTAACCTTGTTTTAATTGCATAGGGTCCGTTATTAACACTGCGGACCACTTCAATCGGCTCCATAACCCTTGGGGCATTTATTCCTATAAGCAATTCGATATCAGAGTCAATTTCAGGTAGATTCACATGTTTCAAATGTGGCCATCCCTTCAAATCCATTTGTCTTGGGATGTTTCCGCTATGCACAGACATAGTCTCTTGTGTATAGGCATCAGGTAACTCCCAAAAATCTTCTTTATTCAAACCAGCTACCTCCAACCCAGAAACAACATGGGTAGTTGTGACTTTCTGCTGACCCATAGTATGCAAGAGAATAATTGTCCTTTTACCTGAAAGACTATTTATCAATCCAGATGTACAAAACACTGCTGTGCTGCCTTGGTCCAAAAACGCATAAGTAATCACAGTCTTGTTTCCTTTTTTAGATTTCACTTGCACAGCAACTATAGAAGGTTTACATTCATATTCACCAGCCCCAATAAATCCACTGGACTCAACAGATTCTGGAGCACTGCCCATTACGTTGTCCGTCTGCTTCCTCACTTGCTTTGAATCACTCACATTTTCTCTTGGGTAGATGTGAAGTATACTAGGGTGTTTAAGGTTACACACTTTACATGAAAGGCGATTTCTACAATGTTTACTGATGTGCCCTGTACACATGCAGCCAAAACAAATGCTGTTCTCTTTTAAGAATGAAATCCTTTCACAACGACTCCTCTTTTCCAATAGAGGGCACAATTCCAAAGTGTGTCCACATCTTCAAAACAAACAACTCTTGTTGCTGGCTGAAATTGTTTCTTTTCTATTAATCCCAATTTCTGATTTCCTTTCCATTGATGTGACAGTAGTAGCAAAACTGCGTCTTTTAGTTTTAAACTTAGACTGAGACTTGCCTTTGTTCACTGATTTACTTCCTGTTAATGTTGGGGCATCCAGTATGTCTCCAAAAACTGGATCACCCATTATTTTTACTTGTCTTTCGACAAAGTTAACAATATCGCTGAAGGTAGCTCTTTGACTTACAGCTTCCTGCAGTTCACAGACCTCTGATCTCCATTTTTCCCTTAATTTGTATGGTAATTTTTTCACCACAGTCAACATATTGGAGGGTGTATCCATCTCATGCAAATACTGAATATTTTCCATGGAGTTACAACAGCTTCTTAGGAACAAACTATAATCTTGTAAAGCTCGGAGATCTTCACCTTTGATGTTTGCCCACAAAAGAGCCTTTTCCATATAGGCAGACACAATTTTATACTTTTATACTACTTTTGTAGTAAAGCTTTGGCCCTTAAATACCCATGATCGGCTGGCATATGTTGGCAAATCTTTATAATCTCTCTTGGATGACCCCTGGTGTACTGTTCAAGAAAGTATAAGCGATCACTCGGGCTTTCAGTTTTAGTCTCCACAGCACTTTCAAAGGATTTCATAAAAGAATGGTATTGCAGAGGGTTTACATCAAACACCTGAATTTCCCTTTTAGGCAAAGATGACAGACACTGTTGTTGAATCAGTAAAGATGTAATTTCATTTTGTTTATCCATAATATGGAGAATTTGATCAGTATTTCCTGAACCAGCACTTGAGCCACTTCCATAGGGGGCACTTATGTTCACATTACCACGCTGACTTGTTTGACTTGGGTTTGAAATTGTCTGGGAATAAATGGTTTGGGAAATGTTCCCCTTGTTTGCCTTTGCACCTGTATTGCCGTAATCCTTAGAAGAAACCATTTGTTGAGCTTCAGTTCTGGGAGTAAATGATTTTGCGTCAGCATTAAGGGTCTGGGTTGTCTGTTGTCCTTTAGAATGATGCGTCACTTCACTTTTAACTAAATGCCCGCTAGAGTCCTTAAGCACTTTCACTTTTGCCATAGTTGCAGTAATTTCCATTCGCAACCCAAACTCCTCTTTCTGTTTTCTTATGTTTTGTTCTTTTTCTTCAATTGCATATTTTTCCTCCATTAGATTTTGACTTACCAACAGAGCTGCTATATCGGCCTCTGCCTTAATGTGTGCTGAAGAGGTTGATGAAGTTGTTGAACGTCTTGAGGTGGAGCTTCGTTTACTTGATCCTTTACTTCCAACATTAGAAATGCTGTCACTTGGATTTATATCATCTTGGTTATGCATGGAAATTTTGGGCATATTCTGGTCTCCCAAACCCTCTACAGGACACTCGGCTTATTCCGACTGTTGATCTTGAGCATTATCACTTGAGCTTTCAATTCCATTTATCCACTGCTTTGTGTTTTTTATAAAGGTGTCACTGTGCTTATATACACTCGAGAACCACTCATTCTGTTTGGTTTGCTCATCACTGGGTAATAATGGGATCAAAGAATCGTGAAGTTTGATTGTCTCTTCAAAAACGTGCATCAAGCCTTCAAGTTCAGACCACACAGATGAAATGTAATTTGTTTGCACAAGTTCTTTGATGGCTGGTATAGAACTTTTAATTACATTCACATTTCTTTTTCGTTCTTTCTGAAGTTGCTCAGTCTTATTAGCCATGGCTTTTGCGGTAAGCTGAACATTTCTTTTGCATTTGTCCTGTTCAGGTTCAAGTTCACTCATGATTGCAGCATTCGCATCTCAGCGCATCTAAATTCAAAACACAAGCGCTACCCAAAACAAGCAAACACCTTTCGTGACAAAGCACATCATAAAAGACGCTACTCAACAGATTCACAAAAAGTCCAAACAACAGCTTAAAAATACCAACAGTGCTACGTCAACGGCAAACAAACAGAAACCGCCAAGCCATTTCAATTCATCCGTAAACACAAGCAAAGAAATTACCACCAATGTCCTACCGGTTTGATGTCAGCGAACATCATCCAAAATCATCGATCCAGTCGTTCTGAAACCAATCATGCAATAACCCTTCTCATTAGAACGAGCGAGAGTAGGTCCATATTCAGTCAAATCAAATCTATAAATAATAGGAATAAAGTTACCAAAACATTATCAAAAATCAACAAATTTTGTATATTTGAATTTTTTGTATTTGACCAAATAAAATACATAATATGTCAACTATATTAACTATATAGCTGTATGTTAACTACACTCTTAAAAATAAAGGTGCTTCACGATGCCATAGAAGAACCTTTTTGTCTAAATGGTTCCATAAAGAACCTTTAACATCGGAAGAACCTTTCTGTTTGACAAAAGGTTCTTTGTGGCTTCTGTTTACAAAAAGGTAAGAAAGAGATGGTTCTTTAAAGAACCTTTGACTGAATGGTTCTTTGTGGAACCAAAAATGGTTCTTCTATGGCATCGCTTGAAGAACCTTTTGAAGCACCTTTGAATAAAATATCTCCTTTTGAAGTGGAGTTTGAGCTTTATAACTTTGCAGATCTTTTTTATGCTCAAACAGCAACATTACAGACTAACTAAAGTTGAAAAAGTGAGAAAGCATAATAGCACCCCTTTAAAGAGCAGGTCATATGGTATTTTAAAGTGTCCTAATATTGTGTTGGAGTCCTTTACAACAGGTTTAAGGTCAGAAAACATTGTAATTTTCTCAGAATATACACTTAATATTAGCGTCATTTGCCAATGATTTCGAAACAATTTGTTCCAAGCAAGTTCGGAGAAAACCCTGCCCTTCCATAAGCCTACTCTGCTCTGATTGGTCAGCTGGTTAAGCCTGTTGTGATTGGCACAGAGAGGAGTCCTTGAGCAAGGAA
>NW_015505181.1:3830150-3833608 GCF_001515645.1 Sinocyclocheilus grahami
ATATATATATATATATTATCCCTAATATAGCTTTACAGCAGAGGTGAATAATCTGAAAACCTTTCATTTCTACCACTATATGGGCAAAAATTTAACTACAGGGACAAGCATTGTAATTCACTGTGCTGCTGCTGCTACTGCTAATTCATTGTTACTCACAAGAAGGACTGATGCAGGATTTCTGTTCCTCAGGTTTGGAGGAGGAGGGACATTTTTCAGAAACTTCACCCTCTGCTGTGCTGATATACACTGGACTTGTCTTTCTGTCCAACCACTTCCACAGCTTGCAGAGCACTAATATATAAAAAAGAAACAGATGTGCAAACATCTATTTTAAACAGACATTATGGGTTTATTATTACATTTAGTAATTTAGTATAATTTTGAATATTGTATAATTATTTAATTAGGTATATATTATTATTATCAGTCCAGATCTAGGCTCTGATTGGTCAGCTGGTTAAGCCTGTTGTGATTGGCACAGAGAGGAGTCCTTGAGCAAGGTAGCGAGTGCTATCATCAACAAAGCACCTTTACATAATGCTCCAATCCGTTCTTAAAACAATGGCATAAAATAAAAAAAACACTTATGCAAGCGAATCGTGCCCACAGCTAAAGTTTAACTGCTAAACTATAATCACTTAAAACAATAATAGTGGATACATTAGCCGAGTGCTAATGTGACTAACGTTAACTGATGAAACGATACAGTTTGTAAACCAAAATATGTCTACTGTAATGTTTGAAGAACGCCAGACAAAAGACACTCTGTGTCTTAACTTTTAATCAGAACACAGAACAGCTGTATCACAGGCGCACCAGCCTAACTAACTCGCTGGTTGCTCCCGCATTAACCCTATAACTGCCGGTGCAGCAAAATAAACAGCAATATCACTATGATTATAAAGTCTGTGCGCTACACTACATTCTTTATTATTAAACAAAGTAATTATTAGAACAACGTCAGTCTACATTAATCGACACATTCATAGGAAATAGTGGGTTCACAGTGAATTATCAGAACTATTTCAGTAAGACAGTATAGGATCAGATTCCTGCCAAATGTATTGCAGTCACAGCTAAAAAAATAACAAGTGTGAAACCAAAATTTAAAAACGCAAGTAAAATGATATTGCACAAAATTTTAAAAACGAAAGCAAAGTTTTCAGAATAGCAAACAATGGTCACGGATCAAAAAATAATAAATTTAAAATATAAATAAAATATATAAAAAATAAATAAAAAATTTAATAACACATTTAAAAAAATAATAAGCACGAATCAAAACTTTAAAGTCACCATGAAATCAAAATTGAAAATTCTTATTTTTTTAATGGAATACTGTAGTGTTTATTATAAATAACCGTGCACTTCATTTTTTTTTTTTAATTCATGTGCCCTTGTAAACTTTAATCAACAGAACAGCTGTATCACAGGCGCACCAGCCTAACTAACTCGCTGGTTGCTCCCGCATTAACCCTATAACTGCCGGTGCAGCAAAATAAACAGCAATATCACTATGATTATAAAGTCTGTGCGCTACACTACATTCTTTATTATTAAACAAAGTAATTATTAGAACAACGTCAGTCTACATTAATCGACACATTCATAGGAAATAGTGGGTTCACAGTGAATTATCAGAACTATTTCAGTAAGACAGTATAGGATCAGATTCCTGCCAAATGTATTGCAGTCACAGCTAAAAAAATAACAAGTGTGAAACCAAAATTTAAAAACGCAAGTAAAATGATATTGCACAAAATTTTAAAAACGAAAGCAAAGTTTTCAGAATAGCAAACAATGGTCACGGATCAAAAAATAATAAATTTAAAATATAAATAAAATATATAAAAAATAAATAAAAAATTTAATAACACATTTAAAAAAATAATAAGCACGAATCAAAACTTTAAAGTCACCATGAAATCAAAATTGAAAATTCTTATTTTTTTAATGGAATACTGTAGTTTTTATTATAAATAACCGTGCACTTCATTTTTTTTTTTAAATTCATGTGCCCTTGTAAACTTTAATCAAAAACGTTAACCTCCCCTCCCCTCAAAACGACTCATCTTCTCTTTCGGTCACAAGCTATGGCGCAAGGGTGGAGCTAGTGTCGTGAGGGGTAAATGCTGGGATAAACAACAGGGGGAAAAAACTGAAGCTGATGCTTCACTTTATAGAAATCAATGCATTGACCAGTGCTGACGCAAGCCATGGGGGAGTACACTACCCTTAAAATTAAAAGGATATTACCACAAAATTACACTTAGGACATCGCAAACTATTTTTTTTTTTATGAATATGACTTAACCTTGATGGAGCAATTTCTTTAGCAATTTCACTATGATTATAAAGTCTGTGCGCTACACTACATTCTTTATTATTAAACAAAGTAATTATTAAAACAACGTCAGTCTACATTAATCGACACATTCATAGGAAATAGTGGGTTCATAGCGAATTATCAGAAATATTTCAGTAAGACAGTGTAGGATCAGATTCCTGCCTGAATGCTCAGTCATTCAGGCAGTCTCTCTCTCTCTGTCGCACGCGCTGTTAGGCATGTTTTGTGCCATTGATCGTCTTCGTCTTCGTCTTCCTCAATAAATAAAAAAATTCTTCATGCTTGGGTGTCGGCGGTGAATCCAGTGGAGAGAAATCCCCCCACAACTAACGGCAAACTGGCATTCAGATCTGCCTACAAACAGTAGCTACTATCTCACAATATTACAGCAATCCTATCGCATTTATGGCAAATAACATCACAAAACCCATGGTGACCCTGCAGACAAAAACAGTAGAAACCATCACAGAAATGTGAATGATTTCCACTACAAATGCCATTACAAACATTTCAAACCATCAACTTTTAACCATTAAATACAGGTGCATCTCAATAAATTAGAATGTCGTGGAAAAGTTCATTTATTTCAGTAATTCAACTCAAATTGTGAAACTCGTGTATTAAATAAATTCAATACACACAGACTGAAGTAGTTTACGTCTTTGGTTCTTTTAATTGTGATGATTTTGGCTCACATTTAACAAAAACCCACCAATTCACTATCTCAACAAATTAGAATATGGTGACATGCCAATCAGCTAATCAACTCAAAACACCTGCAAAGGTTTCCTGAGCATTCAAAATGGTCTCTCAGTTTGGTTCACTAGGCTACACAATCATGGGGAAGACTGCTGATCTGACAGTTGTCCAGAAGACAATCATTGACATCCTTCACAAGGAGGGTAAGCCACAAACATTCATTGCCAAAGAAGCTGGCTGTTCACAGAGTGCTGTATCCAAGCATGTTAACAGAAAGTTGAATGGAAGGAAAAAGTGTGGAAGAAAAAGATGCACAACCAACCGAGAGAACCACAGCCTTATGAGGATTGTCAAGCAAAATCGATTCAAAAATTTGAGTGAACTTCACAAGGAATGGACTGAGGCGGGG
>NW_015505181.1:3833882-3835102 GCF_001515645.1 Sinocyclocheilus grahami
TGTGTGTGTGTGTGTGTGTGTATGTGTGTGCCTGTTTTTCTATTCTGGTGGGGACTTAAACCTGAATACACACAGACTCATGGGGACTCATGTCACGGTGGGAACCTAAATTGAGGTCCCCACGGGTAAACAAGCTAATAAATCAATTCAAATAAATGCTAATAAATTCAACGTTTTTTGAAAATCTAAAATTGCACAAAGTTTCCTGTAAAGGGTAGGTTTAGGGGTAGGCTTGGTGTAGGGCAATAGAATATACGGTCTGTACAGTAGAAAAACCATTACGCCTATGGAGAGTCCCCACAAGGATAGCAAACCAGACGTGTGTGTGTGTCATGTTAATCAGACTAATCACCTTATAGGCTACTTCATTTACTCAATTTTCTAACTCAATAGCTCTCAAATGTAACCCGTTGTAGAATCGCTGCTGTCTCTTTATGAATGAATGGAATATTCATGTCAGACAATGCAGATTGATAAATGGCAGTGGACGCTTGGACCTGGGATTTTACTATAGTGCCATAGGCTACATGCTGTGTATAGTGAGAGAGACGGGCAATGGTAACCTGATGTAACTGTTCGCTTTTTATTTTTCCTTTTAGCTTCTCCCAACCGCCTTTATCTTCATGTCTTTTGCTTGCCATCACGAGCCCACTCTCCTTCGCGTCAGTTTCGGATTCTTATAAGCAAAAATAGATTGCATTAGCGCCCCCTTTTGTCGACTGTCAACGTCACTTAATCTGACACTTTTTCTTTGATGATGAGTCAGCCAGGCCGACGGCCGTTCTGGACTTCTCCAGAACGCAGAGGCGGACTTAACCATTAGGCAAAGGTAGGCGACCGCCTTGGGCCCCCAAAAGCCAAGGGCCCCCTAAAATGCTTTTTATATGCGAGATGCGCGTTTAGTGGGGAAGCACAAGTGGTTGCTGTGGTGTTCATTACCACGACAACCGTCTGTGCGTCCGCGTTGAACGTGCTTCTTCTTCTTGAATGCGGAATGTGACGGAATGAACGGCGCAGACGCGCGTTTCGTTTGCTAGTTTGCTATTTAAGCACCTGCAACGCTCGCAGTTGTCGTCTGTAGTAGCTAAATAGTATTTTTGCCATTTAAAATTCACATACACTAGTCCATATCGCGGTTTGATTGGAGTGTACTGAAGTGCATTTGATTTATTCATTCAATATTTGATGAATTCCGTGACATTGCTCGTTACACAGTAAAC
>NW_015505181.1:3843724-3844705 GCF_001515645.1 Sinocyclocheilus grahami
TCATTACCACGACAACCGTCTGTGCGTCCGCGTTGAACGTGCTTCTTCTTCTTGAATGCGGAATGTGACGGAATGAACGGCGCAGACGCGCGTTTCGTTTGCTAGTTTGCTATTTAAGCACCTGCAACGCTCGCAGTTGTCGTCTGTAGTAGCTAAATAGTATTTTTGCCATTTAAAATTCACATACACTAGTCCATATCGCGGTTTGATTGAAGTGTACTGAATTGCATTTGATTTATTCATTCAATATTTGATGAATTCCGTGACATTGCTCGTTACACAGTACATTTCTGTTGTGTAGCATTTTGAATGTACAAAAATTAAAGGGTATGTTTAATTTTCATTGGAATAAAAGATTGATTCATGTTTTTGCCTTCATTTGATTACCAGAAAAATGAAAATACACAACACAGAATTTCTAAAAAAATAAGTAAATAAAATTTACATTTAAATTTCATGGGGCCCTATTATTGTATACAAAATTAATAAATTAAGTTGTTTTTATGAATTCAATTCATTAGATATGTTTTTGATTAAACCATTAAAATGGAATACAGAAAAATTTAAATGGAAAGCACAGAATTTGGGCCCTAAGAATGTAATTTTTGTTAAACTTTTAATAGGCCTAAATTGCTGTTAAATTAAACAAGTTTCATGATTTTAATTAATTAGACATGTTTTTTGTTCAAATGTAATATAATCATCCAGAAAAATTTAAACGAAAAAAAAAAAACTGAATCCAGAAAAATTTAAACAGAAAAAAGGATTTTGGAAAAAATAAAACTTAGGCTAATTTGGGAAAAATAAAACGGATTTCATAGGGCCCTACAAATATCATGCATCTGAAGCTATAATTTTAATACTAAGCAACAGTGCATATTATATAGGGCCTATTTTAATTTTTTTAAATGGCGCTCACTCGTTTTTGTGAATGACCCAAGAAGGACCATGCACAGTCACTTTCCACACAGGCACACTTCA
>NW_015505181.1:3845703-3877466 GCF_001515645.1 Sinocyclocheilus grahami
ATTTATAATTTCCTTCAGTTTAATTTAAATGTGCAATTAAAATAAATAAAAAATAAATTTATATTTTAAAGTTTAGAATTAGACAGCCTTGCGTTGTGTAGACAATTGCATAGTGAAAATTACCCCAACGCACCACCTAGTGTCCAACCTACTCTAGTACTATTATAACCTGTTTAAATATGAACAAGGGATTTACAACATTAAAGAAATCCTTTATTTATTACATGTACATGAAAACTCTAAAAGATTGGACACAACTATGGGACACAGTCGTGCAGCAGCAAGCAACAGTGAAAGAAACCTCAAGGTTGTAGATGTGTGAAATTGCATAGGGCCCCATTCCTGTATTTTGCCTGGGGCCCCCAAATCACTAAATCCGCCCAGAACGTCCAGATGGCCAGTCCGCCCCTGGGTGCAGGTCACTAAGGTGCCTGTTATAATGTTATGATGGAGGCTCTGGACTCTGAGCATAACTTGTTTTTCTATAACAAACTATAAAATAAGGAATACTGCTGTAAAAAAGCACCTTATTTGTTTAAAGTGTTTGCAAACCAAATGTTATTGCACCTTTGTTCATATAGCAGTACTTTTTTAAAAAAAAGTGCACAATACACTACTTTTGAATGCATTATTGAATTTTGTGCATAATGCGATTAATCGCAGACAGATTAAAACATTAGCTGGACTGGTTTTCAAATTCATTATTATTTCTATGCAAATTTGAACACCAGGCATTGGGGATAACTGCCAACAAAAAGTTAGCTTGGCTTCCAGGCTCCTGCATTGTATTCAAGAAGGAGCCTGACTGAAGTCTTTTATATTGTGTGTTTGGTAAGGGGGAGAAAAGGGGTGAAGGCCCTTAAGAGAAATGGACAGATAGAAAAGGGACTGAAGAAATAAAAAGACTGAAATTGGAAAAAATGGCACATTTTCTCTAAAGTTCATTAAATGGACAGAAATGGACTAACCACACATTTTCAAAACTGTAAAAAACAGTGTATTTATAACAGTGTTAAAATTCCTTAAACAACAGATTTTAGTGATTAAACTTTATGAAGAACATGATACAAGCCTACAAAAGTATAAAAGGCTGTCTAATGCTAACAAGCAAGTAAAAAAAAAACAGAACTAAATCAAATTTATAATGTATGCCCAAAATGTAAAAAAAAAATTAAAATAAATACGGACTAAGAAATATGACAAAAAAATGTTTAATCGTAGCCCAGCACTAATATATATATATATATATATATATGTGTATATATATATACACACTATCATTAAGGTAAAATTGAGTAAATGTCTGAAAAAAATGTCAAGTGTCAAGTAAATGTCTGAAATTTATTTTATGTTCCACAGAAGAAAGAACAACCCTATGGGTCTGGAGCAAAATGAGGGTGATTAAATTATGACAGATTTTTAATTTTTGGATGAACTATCCCTTTAAAGAAACAAAAAACATACAGAACCGAGGACACTAAAAAGTAGGCGGTCACTATTGTGCTCTATTACAATTTGCCCGTATAATCTCAGATGTTTGAGATTACATTCTTACCTACATTCTTATGGTCATGCACACTCATTTCATTCTCACTCTTTCTCACATATTCACCTCTTGCCAGTCCTCTTTGCCCCATCTGTAGTGGGAGACACAATCAGTGACCCGACAAGGCTGGGTAGAGGGTGAACAAATGAGACGAGAACATTTAGACTCCGTCTTGCGCTCGTCACCACTGACACAAGAAACCTCACGATGCTGCAGGCCATTTCCACACGATGATGAACACTACGGAGAATGACACAGGTGGGTTAATGGAACTCATCAATTCTACATTTCTGTTATCTGTTTACATACTGTAACAGCCTTAACAAATCGCAGCTGTCCTCTAGTTTGTTCAGATAGTAATTACTTCCATTGAATGTCATAAATCAAAATGTGATGACAGGTATGGGTGGGATTACAATGAAGAGAATACCCAGTCTGTTGAGAGGTTTGCACAATCCTGCTCTGTTAAAACTCAGAAGAGTGCTGCTGTACCTGAATGTATGTTTTTCAGCTGAGGCAACTGGAAAACCAAGAATGAGGTAAAAGTTGAACTAATGTCTGTATCATGCATATTCTATTGTGTTTTACAGACAACGTTTTGTAAATGTGACACGTCTAGGTGGGTTGAATGCCATCCAAATGCAGGCAAAAGGTAAAAGAGAGTCTTCCATAAATATAGCCAACTAGTATTTTTGGCAAACAAATCCTGCCAGTTTACTTTAACTTTCATTTTACCGTATCATCAAGTCTGCTTGTGGTTAACACAGAAGATGAAGTTTAAAATTTAGCCAAAATATCGGTGAAATTTAATGAAATGAAACTGATAATTACATAAGATGGAATTGGGCTCTCCATTCATTTACATGAGTTTAAATATTGGTCGTAGTGTGTAGATCATGCTGGGTCATTTGTTCATGTGTATTTGGTTGTTGATTGGAAAGGTTGTTGCATTGCATAATATCAAGAATATTTTAAGATAACAAGCAGAGATCTTCCGTGTATGGGAGTAATTTTCATAAAAAATAGAGATTTTGAGTGCTACTATGTATCCCATTGGGAAATATATTAAAACTGTGAGTGGACTCTGAGCACATCTCACACAGAACAATATTCATTTTAAATTGCTTGTTAAATATATTATTTTGGTTTTGGTGGAGCAGTATTCGAATGAGCAAATGAATAAGTATGCATGAATGAGTGAAGTAAAGAATAAATGTGGGCTTTTAATAGTTTTCTAACTCTGTGAAATTGGGACATGCTGTGCAATACAAATACATATACTTTTCTGCATATCTGCTTTCCTTCTCTCAATTATTTACTACACAGTCTGCTCCTGTAAATATCCAAATCTTGATGCTGCTGATGATCTTGAATATAGATTTACTCTACCGTTCAAAAGTTTGGTTTTAGTAAGCTTTCTTTAAAGAAATGAATACTTTTATTCAGCAAGGCAATGCATTATATTGATCAGAAGTGACAGGTAAGACTTTTACATTCTTACAAAACATCTCTGTTTCAAATAAAACAAAAATGTTTGTATTGAACTTTTTTTTAAATTAAAGAATCTTGAAAAAAAAGTATGATGGTTTACACAAAAACATTAAGTCTTCAGCATTCATATTAATATATTAATTATAAGTATGAATATTATATCAATATTAATATATAATAATATATTTAAAGATGTATTAGTAAATTAATATAATTTTTTTAAACATGTTATTTTTAATATATTATCAGTATAACTGATAATAATAATAATAATAATAATAATAATAATAAATGTTTCTTTGAGCACCAAAACAGCATATTAGAATGATTAATGGCTTTGTAATGGCTGCTGAAAATTCATCTTTAAATTTACATTGCAGTACTTGTATCCTCTCCCACAGGACGAGCACTGCAAGAAGGGGAAAAAATGCTACAGTGAAATCCAACTGCTTGATAAACACAAGCCTAATTAGTGTGTCATTTGTGGTGATTATGTTTGATTATGTCCAAATATGTGAATTTATGGTTATGTCAAAGTAAACAAAAGAATAGATCAATCCTGTGGTAATCATTGTAATTACGTTCAAATGTATTACAATTTTGACAGTACATCATGTTATGTGGAGAATTAGTATATGGACATTTACAGGATAAGATACCAACAACATAATATATTATATACAATGGGAGCAGCATAAAAAATAATTTGTTTTACCTCAAATATTACTTGCAGTATAAAAAGGGGAAAGAAAGTGTCTCTGAATCATAATGAATGGCCATCGCTACATCTGGTTTCTGAGCCGAAGAAACAGTGACATATTTTCTGGCACCAGTGGATGAATAGAAAAGAGAGAGAGGCTTCCCTGGACCCCAGGAAAGGAGAGGAATGGATAATCAAAGGGCCCGGAGAAGGAGGATGGATATGATGCGACAAGTCTGAAGTTGAACGAGTCCATTCCCAGCATGCATTCATGAAATTCAGGAACTAAGAGAACAGAAACTCCCCAATTGGATAATGCGTTCCCAGGGATACTTTTTCAAGCAAGTCAGTATGTCACAGTAGTATTTAAGGTGATGAAATTTATTTTGAAAATGGAACAAAAAAGGTCTTGGGCAATCGGTTTAACATTCATATATATATTGCTTTTACAAATATTTACAGTACCAAAATATATACAATTGGTTCAAATGAATACATATTATACAAAATGCAATACCAACAACATGGACAGCTGCAGCAAAATAACTAAATGAAAAAGTCACAAAAAATAATACAAAAGTACACATTTATCGTTAAAGCAAAAACTGCATGTACCATTGTTATAATGATCCACTTTAATAATTCATCCAAAGCCCTAGATATTGATTCATAATAAATCACACACTTGCTTACTCTGCCTCAGAATGTTACAGTGTGTGTGTGTTTATGTGTAATATATATATTCTTTTATGAATTCTATGCAGTTACAAGTATAAAAGATGCATACTTTTAGTTTAATGTGAGTGTGTGAAGGTCTTTTTAGTTGATATGAAACATCAGTAAACTTACATTTACTAAATTGTATCACACTCTTGGTGGTAATTTCTGTCATCAGATCTAAAGCATTTAAAATGGATGTTATTTTAATTATTGACATTTGAAATGGTTTTTACATACAGCAATAATGTGTGTGTGAATATTTAGGGGCCATATCAATCATTTAGTTTATATATGGTGAGACATTTATTTCAGTCGCAGTTAAGGTGAGGAAAGCTGTCATACTGTTGTTCATAATTTATGTACACTCTTAAAAATAAAGGTGCTTCAAAAGGTTCTTCAAGCGATGCCATAGAAGAAACATTCAGTCATAGGTTCTTTAAAGAACCATCTCTTTATTACCTTTTTATAATCTCAAGAACCTTTTTTCGCCACAAAGAACCTTTTGTGAAACAGAAAGGTTCTTCAGATGTTAAAGGTTCTTTATGGAACCATTTAGACAAAAAGGTTCTTCTATGGCATCGTGAAGCACCTTTATTTTTAAGAGTGTACCTTGTTAAACGAATGCACCACTGATTTAAATAGCACAAATTACCAACTTTTCCACTCAAAAGGATTCCAATGCAGGGTCCTTTACTTAAAAATTCCCTTCATCTAAAAACCACCCACAATCTTGAAATGCACAAGCTTTGCTTCCCAGAGTGAACTATTTCCAAATTTCATCAAATTGACAATGGAAAACTAAAATACAAATGATAAATGTATATATGAGATTTTTTGTCAAAAATGAACAAAACATCTCTGTATATTTGTGATGCTAATAAAACATGTTCAAAACAAATATTCCAATTCATGACATCTGAATGCATCTGAATGGGGGGAGGGGCTTTTTGAACTATGCAAAATTGCTTTGTTCTTCTTTCAAATTATTGCCACAAATGATCAGTCCAGGCATAGCAATGTACTTGGCCACGTGCAATGTACTTGGCTACATTCCAACGTTAGAACTTCCAAGTATCAAACTGCACACAGATATCCAAGCCGCAGAGGCCTCCATGCTATGTGGGGCCATTGCTCTTGCCGTTCATTTTTCCTATAAGAATAAAACTCCTTCTGAGAAGTGCGTCCATTCTGATTAGATGAGCTGGGAAGGCCGGTAAAGACCTTCCCACAGATCAAAGGCCCCCCCATGCTCTTGCCATTGTTGTTTTGATGTATGCTCATTCAGTTGACTGTGACCATAACATGGCCATCAGGGCTGGTTAATATCTTGTACCGTCCAAAAGGAAACAGACAGCGGTAGTAGACTTCTTCTACAGGTACTGAGATGAGTGAGCACCAAAAAAGACCCCCATTTAAGGATAATTAAAACAGGTAATACAGATGTTCAATACTCAGATGAGAAATTAAAAAAAGCAGCAGGATAACACAAAAAAACCATACAGAATTAGAAGTTTGACACAAAGAAACAACAGATATTAAGTTCAGTGATTTTGTACCTTCTTTGATTCATTACATATTCAGAAAATATGCTTAATCGGCAGATTAAAATGCTGTCTTTAAAAAAAAAAAGGTTCTGAACACCTTCAGAATAATACAAGACTCAACATTCAAAGCCATTTTCTTTCCTAGATAACTAATTCACAAATCTACTAGTATTATTAATTACAAAAATTTGCCTAGTTTTCCAAACCACATCAATAATAATAAGAAGAAGAAAAAGAAAAAGAATAACTTGTTGTTTAATTTGACCATCATCATTAACAGGTTCAAACAAATATGGACAAACATATGGCAGCAGAAATAAATACAAATACATACAATAACATACAGAAATGTTCATGTACACACCTTCATTAATACTGCCATTTGATTTAAACCGCTTAATTTTCAGTCTGGTTACATTAACAGACCATGTCATGAAAGAGAATAGCACCATAGACACTATAGCACCATGACAACTTTGGAAAAAAAAGAATTGTATAAATACAATGCTGTGAGAAAATAAGTACACCCCATGAAAAGAGTCGTTTTTAGGACAGATATTGGATTACATTACATCAATGTTAATAGACAAATTACAATTGAATAAATCCTACTTAGAATGGACATTTTATAATTATTTGTGCCATTTCTTGTGCTGGGAAACTTTTTTACATCACTGTATGATTCTTTAAATATATACTACTATATCCATGAGAGATTAGAGATCAATGTATGTGGTAGGGGTGCAACGGATGATGCACGGTTCGGCACGTATGTGATTCGCGGATTAACTATTAAGTTTAACCATCATAGAGTGAAAGTTTATCATTTGCACATGTTTTGTCTTGCCAGCTTACACATTCAAGCAGTTTTAACTTGAGCGCTGTTTTCTGTGCGCTCGGCCGCTGCCACACACACGCGGAGAGAGAGAGACACGGCGTGAACACCGAATTGATTCCTCTTTTACATACACACAAAGTTATGTTAAAATACCCGTTTTGGCAAGTATTCTAGTAAACACAGTCGGTTATGTCTTAAGTGAACGTAAACAGCTGAGAAAGAAACCGGATGTGTGTCAGTATTAGGTCCGTGCATTTGGTCTTAAAGAGACAGCAGCCAGCAGTTTCTGTCTGCTAATCAAATAACACCACAGCTCTAACAAAGATTAATCTGTATTTAACTTGTGCAGTGAGTACTATTTTATTTCATAATTTTTTTTGCTGATCCAAAAAATGATCCGATCCGTGACTCAAAATCCGTAATATGATCCGAACCGTGAGTTTTGTGATCCGTTGCACCGCTAGTATGTGGGACTCTTCATTGAGAATGAGGTAGACACAAGTAGCTGGCCAACAAGCAAAACAAAAAAAACTGGCCTTCCCTGGGTCTGAGGGAAATACAATAAGAAATTTTACACACTAGACTAGAACATGGTTTTTGTTGCTTTAGACACAAAATTTAAACAATACTGATCTTGTAAATAAACTAGAAAAATATTACAATTGCAGAACAAATCAACAGACATAAAATGACACACAAGTACATTTGATTTCAGTTTACGTCACAACTTTTTGTATTTACTTAAAAATGTACTGTACTTCTGTAAGTTACCTTAAATATAAAAAAATATAGCAACTATACACAGATTGTCACATAAAGTCTCCCTTGTACTGAAAAAGCACCATCATAAATTTGAAAAAGGTCAATGACTAGCTGAGTTCATGTGAGATATAGTTGAAAAAAAAAAATCATGAGAAACTAATTATGAAGAGCGATAGAAAAACACAGGGAGATAGTTTCAATATAATAAAGTAAACTGCCTGTGGCCAGATGTTTCAGCTCTAAAGTGGAGCAAGTATTGCTGCCCATGTATTCAAAATACTATATTATATACAAGCCACAACAAAGGGCATCACAATGATTTGTATTTATCCAAAGTACAGTTGCGTTGGGCAAAAGAAACCTAACATAGAAAATTAAATAGGGAAAAAATCTAACAAACACATCGGCCAAAGAGATGCTCACTTTTTCAGTCAGGAAATAAAACTCTAAAACAATATTTGACTGCATGTTTGGTGGATCTTTAAGTGCAACCGAAACTCGCTGATAAGCAGAAAACGTTAAAACCAACTATTTGCTTACTCAAAAATCAAACCATCTGAGTTTCAGTTTGTTTTTTTTCATGTCTTGAGTGTAAAGAAACATTGGCATGTTGTGAGAATGAGAACTTATGAAGGGAGAAAGTTAAAATAGTTACGAGGGTACCGAGCTCTGTTGGTCTGTGCTCCAGTCAGGGTTAATAGAGCAGGACTGAGTATTGCACCGTTCTCGGTCGGGTGGTTTGTCAAGAATTTCACAGCTCAGATCGTTAAAGTGCTCCCCGTTGGGCCGCTGACAAGCGACCAACCGGGTCTTTATCCCTCCTCCGCAGGATTTTGAACACCTGTATGATTCTTTAAATATATACTACTATATCCATGAGAGATTAGAGATCAATGTATGTGGTAGGGGTGCAACGGATGATGCACGGTTCGGCACGTATGTGATTCGCGGATTAACTATTAAGTTTAACCATCATAGAGTGAAAGTTTATCATTTGCACATGTTTTGTCTTGCCAGCTTACACATTCAAGCAGTTTTAACTTGAGCGCTGTTTTCTGTGCGCTCGGCCGCTGCCACACACACGCGGAGAGAGAGAGACACGGCGTGAACACCGAATTGATTCCTCTTTTACATACACACAAAGTTATGTTAAAATACCCGTTTTGGCAAGTATTCTAGTAAACACAGTCGGTTATGTCTTAAGTGAACGTAAACAGCTGAGAAAGAAACCGGATGTGTGTCAGTATTAGGTCCGTGCATTTGGTCTTAAAGAGACAGCAGCCAGCAGTTTCTGTCTGCTAATCAAATAACACCACAGCTCTAACAAAGATTAATCTGTATTTAACTTGTGCAGTGAGTACTATTTTATTTCATAATTTTTTTTGCTGATCCAAAAAATGATCCGATCCGTGACTCAAAATCCGTAATATGATCCGAACCGTGAGTTTTGTGATCCGTTGCACCGCTAGTATGTGGGACTCTTCATTGAGAATGAGGTAGACACAAGTAGCTGGCCAACAAGCAAAACAAAAAAAACTGGCCTTCCCTGGGTCTGAGGGAAATACAATAAGAAATTTTACACACTAGACTAGAACATGGTTTTTGTTGCTTTAGACACAAAATTTAAACAATACTGATCTTGTAAATAAACTAGAAAAATATTACAATTGCAGAACAAATCAACAGACATAAAATGACACACAAGTACATTTGATTTCAGTTTACGTCACAACTTTTTGTATTTACTTAAAAATGTACTGTACTTCTGTAAGTTACCTTAAATATAAAAAAATATAGCAACTATACACAGATTGTCACATAAAGTCTCCCTTGTACTGAAAAAGCACCATCATAAATTTGAAAAAGGTCAATGACTAGCTGAGTTCATGTGAGATATAGTTGAAAAAAAAAAATCATGAGAAACTAATTATGAAGAGCGATAGAAAAACACAGGGAGATAGTTTCAATATAATAAAGTAAACTGCCTGTGGCCAGATGTTTCAGCTCTAAAGTGGAGCAAGTATTGCTGCCCATGTATTCAAAATACTATATTATATACAAGCCACAACAAAGGGCATCACAATGATTTGTATTTATCCAAAGTACAGTTGCGTTGGGCAAAAGAAACCTAACATAGAAAATTAAATAGGGAAAAAATCTAACAAACACATCGGCCAAAGAGATGCTCACTCTTTCAGTCAGGAAATAAAACTCTAAAACAATATTTGACTGCATGTTTGGTGGATCTTTAAGTGCAACCGAAACTCGCTGATAAGCAGAAAACGTTAAAACCAACTATTTGCTTACTCAAAAATCAAACCATCTGAGTTTCAGTTTGTTTTTTTCATGTCTTGAGTGTAAAGAAACATTGGCATGTTGTGAGAATGAGAACTTATGAAGGGAGAAAGTTAAAATAGTTACGAGAGTACCGAGCTCTGTTGGTCTGTGCTCCAGTCAGGGTTAATAGAGCAGGACTGAGTATTGCACCGTTCTCGGTCGGGTGGTTTGTCAAGAATTTCACAGCTCAGATCGTTAAAGTGCTCCCCGTTGGGCCGCTGACAAGCGACCAACCGGGTCTTTATCCCTCCTCCGCAGGATTTTGAACACTAGGGAGGCAGAAGCAGAGTATTGGTGAAAGAAAAGAAAGAGTGAAAGTCTTGTTTCATTAACAGATATCATTTTGGACAGTTTGGACCACATATGTAATGTCACAGCACTGTCCTGAGTAAGGACACTTCTAAAGATTCGTTCAAATAGACAAAATAAGATATTTTGGTCTATCCTACTCAAATCCTTTGAAACCAATTTTATATTATAATAAATATATATATATATAAATGTACAAATCAGATACAAAACACATTTGAATGAGGTTGTAAATGTGATAAAAAATGTAAAAGTGTGATTAAAATGGAAATTGTGTAATGTGACCAAAACCTTAATCTTACTTAGTTAATGGATAGCATCTACATACATACACCAATTCAAACTTTGGGGTCGATACATTTTCTTTATTCTATATATATACATTTTAAAATGTAATTTATGGCATTGCTAAATTATCCCAGTCTTCAATATCACACGATCCTTTATAATCATTATAATATGCTGATTTGGTGCTCAAGAGACATTTCTTATTATTATCAATGTTAAAAGCAGTTGTGCTGTTTAATATTTTTGTGGAATTTATTTTCAGGAATTTTTAATGAATAGAAAGTTCAAAAGAACATATTTGAAATAGAAATCTTTTGTAACATTATGAATGTCTTTTCTGTCACTTTTAAACATTTTAATGTGTCCTTTCTAAATAAAATATTAAAATATTAATTTCTTGAAACAAATCTTACTGACCCCAAACTTTTCAACAGTAGTATATATATATACATATTTGATTAAATACAATAAAATTAATTCAATTCAATTCAATTCAGAGTATCTTACCTCACCCCAGCTGCCATAGAACCACTGAGGGCAGGGGCCGGACTCACAGGAGCGCTGCTCTATGGGTTGAGTGCTTTCATCACAGCTGTTGGCAGGGTTGCCGTTCTCATCCTGACACACCACCACACGCCTCTGGAATCCTCCAGCACAGGTACTTGAACACTGAGAGATGTGAAAGAGAAACAGAAGCTACATAATGAGAGAAGGGCCACACACAATCACAAACACTAGCAAGCACATTCTCAATGGACCAATTTCACATCCCATTAGTCTTGACAGAAAATATTCGTCAATACATAAACATTGACCAACACTGACAACTTTGATGGAAAAGATTATGACTGGGAATCAAGCAGCAGGTTTTTCCATTTTTTTGAAAATGATATTTTGTTTTATGCACTTATGGCTAAAATACTCTTGTCTCTTGATGGTATGGCAAAAGAAATAATGTTTTAGATAAGTTCTGAACAGTCTGAATTAAATGTGATGAGAGAAACACAGAACGGCAAAAACAATACATAAATAATAATTAAAAGTGTCTTTATGTTGTTTTGAATTCACTACCATATAAACTACCATTCAAAATTTGTGGTCGGAAAGATTTATTAAATGTTTTTGTAATAAGTCTCTTATGCTCACTAAGGAAAAACTGTATTATTGTGAAATATTATTAAAAGGTAAAATATAATTTGAATATATTTAAAAATGTAATTTATTCCTGTGATGTAGAGCTGAATTTTCAGCAACCATTACACCAGTCTTCAGTGCAGTGTTAATTTCGGTATGAATTGCGAGTCCGAGTCGAGTCTCAAGTCATTTAATGGCTCGCTAAAAAATCCCATTCAGAATCCTCATGTATTAAAATCTTCTTATTTACGAAGCTATTTTATAGGCTATAGACAAAATATATGATCTATGATCTGCTTTTTTTTTTTTTAAGATGTAAGGTTAATGTACATCCAGCCTGATACTTATATGTTTTAATCCATTACCATGTTCAAAACAGTTTTTCTGTAATCAAATTCTATGATAAGAGTCCTATCTACCATGACACATAAGGAAATATGTGACAAAAACCATACAAATAAATTATTTATTTTTGATATAAGTCAGGGGTATACAATTAAAGTTCCAATAGGTGCGGCCTCTATATTTTCTTCCAAGCAGAGGTCCAGACAAAAAAATAATAATTACACGCAATGTATTTTTACATTTAGATACATGCGAGGCCATGTGACAACAAAACAAATACTGTTTCTGTTCAGGCTTTTCCTCCTGAAATCTATACTATTTTAATATTTTACTTAAAGGCATTATCTACTAAAAATGTCTACAATAATCAAAACGTTCTCATCTTGAGCAGAAAAGAAAGATTACCAGCAGTTTCAAAATTTAAGTTCTATCCTAGCCATCTAACAACAATTTCCCAATTTTAATTACATGATTATTTTTAAATGTTCTTAGCCTACAGATTAATCATGCTAAATGTAGATCAGAAACGTCTTGCCACATCTGGTTTGAACAGGTTATGGATAGATAAATAGATAGTAAGAAAAATAACTATATTTGCAGCATTGTTTTTTTTCTGCTGTGTTTTAGTGAAAGTAATCTATAATTTTGCTGCTCTCCGTGTTTCTGTTGTTGTTAAAATAACCGTGTCATCCGCGCTGGGGTGCGTCCGGAGAGAGAGAAAGTGCATGGAGCTGAAAGGGCTTGAATAAAGCGCGTTTGGCTTTATAATAATAATAATAATAATAATTCATTACATTTATATAGCGCTTTTCTAGGCACTCAAAGCGCTTTAAATTTTCAGGGGGGATCTCCTCATCCACCACCAGTGTGCAGCATCCACCTGGATGATGCGACGGCAGCCATAGTGCGCCAGAACGCCCACCACACACCAGCTTATTGGTGGAGAGGAGACAGAGTGATGAAGCCAATAAGCTTTAGATAAAAATACTAGAGTAGCCTATAGCGCTGAAAGATATCTACCATAAACGACCCTGAGCGCTTGTCATGTGATCCGCTCTGCTGTTTTGACACGCTGGTCACTTAAAATAGTGCTGCTGTTACGGCTCACAGTCCGGATGGATGCTGGGGTGCGGATGCGGTCTGCCTTTTGAATATCAGTTATATAAATATTAAAGGGGTCATATGATGCGATTTCAATTTTTCCTTTCTCTTTGGAGTGTTACAAGCTCTTGGTGCATAAAGAAGATCTGTAAAGTTGCAAAGACTAAAGTCTCAAATCCAAAGAGATATTCTTTATAAAAGTTAAGAGTCAGCCACACCTACCTAAAACGGTTCATTCTAACACGCCCCCACATACCTACGTCACAAAAATGCGACTCGAGTCCGAGTCACTAACTCGTATGTTTTAATCCATTACCATGTTCAAAACAGTTTTTCTGTAATC
The DNA here is from genome assembly GCF_001515645.1 of Sinocyclocheilus grahami. Classification (NCBI taxonomy): domain Eukaryota; kingdom Metazoa; phylum Chordata; class Actinopteri; order Cypriniformes; family Cyprinidae; genus Sinocyclocheilus; species Sinocyclocheilus grahami. The sequence continues at coordinate 3,859,162 of NW_015505181.1, forward strand.
AAATTCTATGATAAGAGTCCTATCTACCATGACACATAAGGAAATATGTGACAAAAACCATACAAATAAATTATTTATTTTTGATATAAGTCAGGGGTATACAATTAAAGTTCCAATAGGTGCGGCCTCTATATTTTCTTCCAAGCAGAGGTCCAGACAAAAAAATAATAATTACACGCAATGTATTTTTACATTTAGATACATGCGAGGCCATGTGACAACAAAACAAATACTGTTTCTGTTCAGGCTTTTCCTCCTGAAATCTATACTATTTTAATATTTTACTTAAAGGCATTATCTACTAAAAATGTCTACAATAATCAAAACGTTCTCATCTTGAGCAGAAAAGAAAGATTACCAGCAGTTTCAAAATTTAAGTTCTATCCTAGCCATCTAACAACAATTTCCCAATTTTAATTACATGATTATTTTTAAATGTTCTTAGCCTACAGATTAATCATGCTAAATGTAGATCAGAAACGTCTTGCCACATCTGGTTTGAACAGGTTATGGATAGATAAATAGATAGTAAGAAAAATAACTATATTTGCAGCATTGTTTTTTTTCTGCTGTGTTTTAGTGAAAGTAATCTATAATTTTGCTGCTCTCCGTGTTTCTGTTGTTGTTAAAATAACCGTGTCATCCGCGCTGGGGTGCGTCCGGAGAGAGAGAAAGTGCATGGAGCTGAAAGGGCTTGAATAAAGCGCGTTTGGCTTTATAATAATAATAATAATAATAATTCATTACATTTATATAGCGCTTTTCTAGGCACTCAAAGCGCTTTAAATTTTCAGGGGGGATCTCCTCATCCACCACCAGTGTGCAGCATCCACCTGGATGATGCGACGGCAGCCATAGTGCGCCAGAACGCCCACCACACACCAGCTTATTGGTGGAGAGGAGACAGAGTGATGAAGCCAATAAGCTTTAGATAAAAATACTAGAGTAGCCTATAGCGCTGAAAGATATCTACCATAAACGACCCTGAGCGCTTGTCATGTGATCCGCTCTGCTGTTTTGACACGCTGGTCACTTAAAATAGTGCTGCTGTTACGGCTCACAGTCCGGATGGATGCTGGGGTGCGGATGCGGTCTGCCTTTTGAATATCAGTTATATAAATATTAAAGGGGTCATATGATGCGATTTCAATTTTTCCTTTCTCTTTGGAGTGTTACAAGCTCTTGGTGCATAAAGAAGATCTGTAAAGTTGCAAAGACTAAAGTCTCAAATCCAAAGAGATATTCTTTATAAAAGTTAAGAGTCAGCCACACCTACCTAAAACGGTTCATTCTAACACGCCCCCACATACCTACGTCACAAAAATGCGACTCGAGTCCGAGTCACTAACTCGAGTGCCCATCTCTGCCATTCTGTTCCTGGGTTTGCAAAAGGTCTCTAACAGGACTAGATTTTGGAGTAAATCAAACATCATTGACATGCAGAGATATAATAATTTTTAAAGGTACTTACCGCCCCCCATGGTCCAGTCCTCCATTGATGAGACTGAAGTCTGCCAGTTCTGTTACGGTCAGTTCGTCCGACGGGAACCCTTTTTTTCCGAGAATCAGGGTTAGGTAAAAAGCCCCCGTGGTCGCTGGAGCGAGACGGACACTGGGGCATGGCACACTCCTGCTCTGTTGCTGGTTGATCATCTGGGTCACACTCACTCATATCCACAACTTGATCGCTGATGTTCATGCACACTACTTGCCTTGTAGTTGTACCCTGACCACAGGATACGGAGCACTGTAAATACAGACAGATACACACACCAAACACATAATTATACAGAAAACACACTGAACAATAACACCATATATTAAGATGATAACCTACCACACTTAATTTGAACCTTAAAATGACTGCCAATCTATGTATAGGCAGGATTTGTATTTTGATATGAACTATTACTTAAATTGAAAAAGAAAGTAAAAAAAAAAATAGTCCCCTTAGTTTAGCTTGCTTGACTTTTTCAGATATTTCAGATATTGGAAAGTCTCGATTTAAAAGCCTAAAGACAGGAGGACTTTGGCTAAAGCAATCCAGTTACTCCATAGTAATTCTTGTCTTCCTGTATAAATGTGACCAGTATGCACACCGAACCCCATCTGCACACAAAATCCACACAAAATGAACTCTCATCAGTTTCCAATTACAACTGAGCTCTAAACACCAGAATGAGAGCAGAATGAGAAAGGTCAATGGTCTATGATGTTAGACTGTAGAACAGCTGTGAATGAAAATACAAATACTTTCAGTGTTGAAAGAATGTTGGCTAACACAGTGGAATGTTAATATTGCACATACCTGTATACACTGAATAAATACAGTGGGGTCCAAAAAAAAAAGTAATCTAAACTTGAAAATAATAAAATATTTTAGCATTTTGAAATATGCATGCAAATAATCAGGACATTACATTAAAATAAAAAAGGTATATTCTATTTACCGCAGTCCATTCCAGAACCTTCCACTGTCCGCACGCCACTATGGAGCAAACCTCACTAGCAGGAGGTTTTGGAAGATGGGAGCAGGCTGATTCCTCTGCTACTCCACCATGCTGGTCACGGCAACTTACGTAGCGCATCCGGGTGCCCTTCCCACAGGTGGCACTGCACTATTGTAAAGAACAACTATTACTAACTAGGATATCTACAGAACCTACTACAGCGTCTAGCATAATAACTACTAATAATAATTCATATACATCACATTATCAAGAATGTACCTGTGTCCAAGATCCAAAGCGCCACTGTGTTTTATGACCAGGATATGATATCACTTTGGTCTCTGGGGCAAAAGGATGAGTGACAGGGCACTGCGAGAGTTCACAGTCCTATGGAAGGGAGGAAGTGGGGAAGGACAATCAATTTTCAGTAATGAAGATCCCTGCCTCTAGAGGTGAAGCTGGTAGGGCTTCATGGCTGGAGCCAGTGCGCTTGATTTATGCTTGACTGGCTGGAATCACTTGTTATGGGTCATTGCGCCTTATGGCAAATAGAGGATTTAAAACCAGGGGGCCTCCTGCTTTCTCGTTCTGTCTGCCATATCCCTCCTTTTGGTTCCTGACTCCCTCACACTCCCGCCTACCTCTACTTATCGTCTCTTGGTTTCTGCCTTCACCAATCATTTTACATGTCTCTCTGAAATACCTGACTCACATACCTACGTCACAAAAATGCGACTCGAGTCCGAGTCACTAACTCGAGTGCCCATCTCTGCCATTCTGTTCCTGGGTTTGCAAAAGGTCTCTAACAGGACTAGATTTTGGAGTAAATCAAACATCATTGACATGCAGAGATATAATAATTTTTAAAGGTACTTACCGCCCCCCATGGTCCAGTCCTCCATTGATGAGACTGAAGTCTGCCAGTTCTGTTACGGTCAGTTCGTCCGACGGGAACCCTTTTTTTCCGAGAATCAGGGTTAGGTAAAAAGCCCCCGTGGTCGCTGGAGCGAGACGGACACTGGGGCATGGCACACTCCTGCTCTGTTGCTGGTTGATCATCTGGGTCACACTCACTCATATCCACAACTTGATCGCTGATGTTCATGCACACTACTTGCCTTGTAGTTGTACCCTGACCACAGGATACGGAGCACTGTAAATACAGACAGATACACACACCAAACACATAATTATACAGAAAACACACTGAACAATAACACCATATATTAAGATGATAACCTACCACACTTAATTTGAACCTTAAAATGACTGCCAATCTATGTATAGGCAGGATTTGTATTTTGATATGAACTATTACTTAAATTGAAAAAGAAAGTAAAAAAAAAAATAGTCCCCTTAGTTTAGCTTGCTTGACTTTTTCAGATATTTCAGATATTGGAAAGTCTCGATTTAAAAGCCTAAAGACAGGAGGACTTTGGCTAAAGCAATCCAGTTACTCCATAGTAATTCTTGTCTTCCTGTATAAATGTGACCAGTATGCACACCGAACCCCATCTGCACACAAAATCCACACAAAATGAACTCTCATCAGTTTCCAATTACAACTGAGCTCTAAACACCAGAATGAGAGCAGAATGAGAAAGGTCAATGGTCTATGATGTTAGACTGTAGAACAGCTGTGAATGAAAATACAAATACTTTCAGTGTTGAAAGAATGTTGGCTAACACAGTGGAATGTTAATATTGCACATACCTGTATACACTGAATAAATACAGTGGGGTCCAAAAAAAAAAGTAATCTAAACTTGAAAATAATAAAATATTTTAGCATTTTGAAATATGCATGCAAATAATCAGGACATTACATTAAAATAAAAAAGGTATATTCTATTTACCGCAGTCCATTCCAGAACCTTCCACTGTCCGCACGCCACTATGGAGCAAACCTCACTAGCAGGAGGTTTTGGAAGATGGGAGCAGGCTGATTCCTCTGCTACTCCACCATGCTGGTCACGGCAACTTACGTAGCGCATCCGGGTGCCCTTCCCACAGGTGGCACTGCACTATTGTAAAGAACAACTATTACTAACTAGGATATCTACAGAACCTACTACAGCGTCTAGCATAATAACTACTAATAATAATTCATATACATCACATTATCAAGAATGTACCTGTGTCCAAGATCCAAAGCGCCACTGTGTTTTATGACCAGGATATGATATCACTTTGGTCTCTGGGGCAAAAGGATGAGTGACAGGGCACTGCGAGAGTTCACAGTCCTATGGAAGGGACACTGCCGGACCCGTTCCATATCTACTGCTGCTACACATGCACTGCTGGTGATGTGCGGCTACTGTACTGTACATTACACATCCAGTCTCCAATGCAATGACTGTAAAATATGCACAAATGAGTGAGAACTGACACTGAAGTCTGATGATGTTCCATACAAGCAAACTTAAACATGCATATTTCCTGCTTATAGCTGCCTATTCAGCGTATCCCGTAAAGGGAATCAGCGCACAATGTAACACGCAAGTTAAAGGTGCACACACACACGGTCCCACACAGTTTGACCAAAGTATTTCTTTAATCTTTACAGTTGTTAATGATTAAATGATTAATTATATATATATATATATATATATATATTCAGATAAATGAATCATTATTAAATAGATTTGTGTACCTATTTGGCCAATTCATTGAAGTAAACGGATTCAAAACACTGATTCACTCACAAAAATTACTTCACTAAAGTTATTTGTGAAGTTGTATCAATTGAAGATTGTACCAATTGTCATGACTTTTTCAGCTCTAAAAAAAAAAAAATTTAGATATTCCAAACCATTATTCCAAAATTATCCTATTAATGACCTGATGCAGCGTGTGTGTGTGTGTGTGTGTTTGCTCTTCCTTCAGACAAGGCCTTATTGACTGTAGGTCATAAATATGCTGGTTGGGAAACTTCCTTCCTGCCTTTCAGGCTATACATGCATGCACTTTCTTTTCTCTTTTCCAGTTTCTCATTCCAGTATGGTGTCACATTCTGCTCAACTGTATGATTGGCAATAGGCACAAAAAAAGACTATTATATTCAATACTCTGAAATTACTTGATTTTCTTTTCTTTTCTTTTCGACTAAATGTTGTTCTTTTTAACTTTCTGTTCATCTAAGAATCCTGAAAGAAAAAATAACAACAACCATGGTCTCCACAAAATATTCAAGCAACTGTTTTCAACGTTAATAATAATTATCATAATCATAAATGTTTCTTAAGCACGAAATCAGCATAGTAGAATGATTTCTGAAGGATCATGTGACACTGAAGTCTGGCGTAATGCTGCTGCAAATTCAGAGTTGCCATTATGAAACAAATGTAATTTTTAATTATATATATTAAAATAGAAAACAGTTGTAATACTTCTTCAGTATTCTCTGAGATGTTTCAGACTTTTCATGGCCTTGAATTCTGAAAAGCAAATGAAACACATTTTTAAACCTTTCAAGGATCCACAGACCTTATAAAACAGCATAGTTATGTTTATTTTTCACATGTGTTACACACCGGCACAAAAGTACCAAATGCTGTTCTTTGTCTGGTCCCTAACCTTGTTCAATTTTTGTGGTTGCTTTCCACCCACACTGCAGCTGTGATAATCTATTTACAATATCTATGACTGCACTGACTCCTGGAAATTACATTGCATTCATCACAATACACTTGAATTTCCATTTCACAGGCATAAGCATCAAATATACCTCATGTAATAGCTGACACACCTAAACATGAAGCATCAAAACAATGTTTTATTCACAGCAATGAAATAAATAGTTTCTCTCACCTGTCCCCAGGGTCCCACCTGCCAGGATGCACATTCTTGCTGTTGGCAGGCCTGTACCGACTCTGGTTTGGATGAGTCACATAAACGGTTATCCAAACGCTCTTCTCCAAACTGACACCAAGTCTGGCGGTGCTTATAGCCCTTGCCACATGTCACTAAACACTACAAAATGAATTCCAAATTAGCATTAGGATAAGTCGTGATGGACGACTACATTTTTACTCTGAAGGTTTAAGCATAGTCTGCATGAATTCAGATTAAATTTGATGCTGCCCATATTTTCAAGGGATGCTTTGGTCAGTGTTTACCTCAGACCAGTCTCCAGTTTTCCATTGAGGACACAGGAACTCATTACAAGGCTGGACTGTGAGCTTTTCTTGTGGGTTGCACTTGCTTTCGCCATCAGTTTCTGCTGACTTTCCACATACCGCACTCCTACGACGTGTTCCTCCTCCACAGCTCCTGGAGCACTAGATAACCAAGAAAAAAATACTCATGGTAAGTTATATGTCAAATATATACAGTCCACATTTTTACAAGTACATCAATATGTTCAACAAGAGCTGATTTGAGACCAATGAGGTTTTTCGCACCTCAGACCAGAGGGAGTACTCCCATCCACCAGGGTTGCAGTCTCCATGGCACACCTCCTTGTCTTCAGGCTTGTTCTGGCTGCTGCAATACCGGTCGTCAACCTTCTGGGTTTTCCCATCCAACCTGCTCTGTTTGATGCAGTAAATGTACAAAGTCCGGAAACCCAGACCACATATGGCTGTACACTCGCTTTTGCGAACAACCTGCCACCTGTAAATTGAAGAAATGCAACAAGGTTAAACACAATGTTGCATATATATATATATATATATAAAAAAAAAACTATCATTCAAAATTTTGGGTGAGATTGTTTAATGTTTTTTTAAAGAAGCCTGTTATGCTCACCAAGGCTGCATTTATTTGATCAAAAAATAAAATACAGTAAAAACTGTAATATTGCAAAATATTATTACTATTTCAAATAACTGTTTTCTATTTTTATATATTTTAAAGCGCCATTTATTCCTCTGAAGGCAAAGCTGAATCCACAGGAGCCATTACTTCAGTCTTCAGTGTCACTGATCCTTCAGAATTCATTTGAATATGCTGATTTGGTGCTTAAAAAACATATCTTAATGTTTTGCTGCTTAATATTTTTCTTTCATGATTCTTTAATTAATAGAAGATTTAAAAGAAGAGCATTTGTTAGAAATTGAAATCTTTTATAACATTATAAATGCCTTTACTGTCACTTTTGATCAATTTATTGTGCCTTTGCTGAATAAAAGTAATAATTGTGACTTGTGCTAGCAAAATGAGTCACAATGAGTAAATTTTCAAAAATGAGTTATTTTTATGTTCACATTATCCATTAAGAGACCTTGAGAATGATGTATGATTTGTTGACATCAGACGAAAAATGACTGAGGTACACCCGTTTGATGTTGATAGAGTCAGCAAAGTCAATTTTGAGAAAAATCGAGTTAAAGTTTTCTGAAGGTACCAAAGCAAAATCGCGCGCAGTCGGAAGTGCCTTTATGCGCACGCTTTGGATGAAAGTCAGCATGAGAAGCGAGCAGAGAAAAGGTACTCCTCTCAGAAAACCTACAAATAAAGGTAATTAAACATCTAAAATTATTATTTGGTGCATTGGGATTGCTAGACAAGGGCTTAACCTTGTTTTTTGTGAAAACCTCAAAATCTACTAAAATCAACATTTATCACTTTTTTTGCCTGTAGCTCAAAATTAGCCCGTGCGCATTCCGACTCATTTTGCCAGCACGGGTCACAATTTATTTCACACATACACACACACTCTCACTAACTCCAAACTGTTTGACATTAGTGTATATTTTGGTTAAACAAGACACTAAAAGTTTATAAAACTAGTCAATGTGGACATGTACCTGAGCTCACAGTCTGTGTTGCATGGCTCAGAGATCACAGCTGGTTTGGGAGAGCCATGGCACCGCTGATCAGACACAACCACTCGATCCGACTCACGACTGCACATGATCTTCCTCTTGCGCTCTCCTGATGCACATAACAAACAGCACAAGACATACACAAGTTCAAACACATGTTTGTGATCTAGACAAAGAACGAAAAAAGAAAGTTCCTCATTGCATTTTCCAAATTTCCAAGAAACACTGAACTGGATGACCCAGCCAGCATTCAACGTCTGGTTCAAGTTTACCAAATTCTAAACTGACATTTCTAGCAACTGTTTCACAAAACAATATGTGTTGCTTCTTTCACACCCACCTTGGCACAAAAGACTGCAATCCTGCCATGGGCCGTACGCATCCCAGAGAAACTGCTGAGGTTTGTCCTCTATCGGAATATTGTAGGAATACCTGACATCAGGGTTGTAGAGGTTACCTACGGATAGCACCTAGTTGGAAAAGATCACATATAGACCAAAAGTATGATGTTACAAAGAGTTCAAAAATGATTGACACGTTCTTAAAATGTGAAGTTGTACTATTTCACAATGTAAGACAACATAAAATTTTAAATTGAATTCACTGAAGCCATATTACCTGGATAATAATCTCCTCTTCTATGCGGTCAGTGCAGTTGATTCTCTCAACAACATGGTCAGAGCCGCTGTATTCAATAACAGCATTCCCTACTCTGACTTCCCCTTTAAACATACTGACCACAAAATCTCCATTGAGTAAATATTCTCCACGGCCGTTGGACAAGGCTGCAAAACAAAAATGAAACAACATGCATGCTTTATTTTCTTTATATTCAAGCACAAAAAGCAAATATATATTCAGGCATGTGACAGGATCAACAATCGAATAGCATTAGCATCCATTTGTTTTAAACACAAATTTGATTCACTACAAGACCTGCCTGACCTAAGGAATAAAACATTTTCATTTACAGTCAGATTTAGCAACGGTCAAGGCAGATTAGGCTAATCGGGGTAAAGAAATCCAGTCTTGCTCTACTGAAGTCAGTATGCTTCAAATATGCACACTAATGTGATTATGTAGCTAATTTCCTGAGTTACTTTCCTCCCTACTTTACACCGGCCAACCCTTGTTTCTCATACATAAACACACACATATAAGCCAAATACACATAGGCATGCACAGATATCAATAAACACACAAGCACAGCTCAGTAATCTGCTGAAAACAGCACACGTTTCCTTAGGTTTGTAGAGTTCAGAAGCATTAATACAAAAATGTCTATGAAAACTCTTGCAAAAGCCTCTTGAAAAGCTTGCAGTAAATCTTGACATCGGTTTACTTATGGCACATCAAAGCAAATACATAGGATTCATTTTAAAATAGGATTGTTCATAATCAGTATGCATATCAATTCATCATTTGACAATTGTCATGTAATGATGCGTAAATCATCAGCACAAACTGAACTCTAACATGCTCTATAGACTCCTGACAAAAATATTACATTTTTACAAGGGATGCATGATATTTTGATGCCATCCATTTTGTTATCGGTTTATTTTAGATGAATAAAATTTTAAATTGTATCGTGCAATGTTGGATATTTAATTATATACTCGCTTGTCATTACTTTTGCCAACATCTAATGTTCATTTAAAGTAAATCTTTAAATAATTAAACTAATAACTTAACTTTTAAAATGCAATATTATCTTAAAATCAAATCTCAAAATAACTATCTATTTTCATACTTTACATTATGATGTTGTACGATGCCCTTGTAGCATTTAGCATTTTATAGATGTATTTTATTAAAAAATACATAGGTTTTTAGGTTTTATTTTTTATTTAATTAAACAAAATAGTATATCATTGAAATTTAATATGAATATAACATGAAAATAAGTATCAGCATCCGTATTGGCCACAATTATCAGTGCATCTCTAATATTTATTATTACATTGTCAAGTTTGATTTCAATCCTCTGAACTACCATTGAACTACAACTGAAATGAAAAAAAAAAATCATATGCTTTTGTATTTAACGTCTAATATGATTTCTTGCCTTACCGAGGTAGTTATCGTCCTCTGGTTTCCCTGAATAGCTGTGTTGTCTCACATCTATGTTTGTAGCACCGCTGGGAATTCGCACCACAACATTGTAACCTATAAAAAAAAGCAGGAATCAATAAAATGCTCTTCCAAAATGATTAATATAGAGTAAATATATTACTGTTCTTTTGGTCTGTAATTGGACTGAACTGCTTGGACCTGAAGTGAATTTAAGTTAAATTTGAATTAAGCTACTCTGGGTTACTTTGACTAACATGAAAAGAACTGATCTGAACTGCACTAAACTGACAACCTGTGTCACCTACCATAATGCACTATGTTGAACGTTCCTGGCACAGTCTTGCAAGATGAGTTATCCCCACCACACACTCCACACTTATCTCTCCTGGCCTTGGAGTTCAACACGTGGTCACATCCTGCTTGCTGCAGAAACAGGATGTGGAATTAATTCAAAGGACACTTGAACAGGATTATACAGAACTACTTCTTCAAATTCTGCAGGATATTCATTGATTTAAGGTGCCTTTTCACACCATACAGACACACAAATGCACCCACCCTGCACAGGCCTTGCACACAGATGTCGTTGGTGTCAGGCCCGCACTGTGTGCCATCAATAACTCTGTCCCTGAGTTGGTAGTAAGCTGTACTGCCCGCCACACGACAGAATAGCGTACAGCGATCCTTCATCAGAACTACAGCACACAGAGCCATGAGAAAGCGTTAATACCATGTGACTTCAGCCTTACTGTATTTAGGACAATGATAATATGTTTCTCATCATAGATATTGTACTACACAATTCCCAAGGTAATTAAAATGTAATTTGGTTTGGTAATTTAATTTTGAAAGTATGGAACCTTTGAAATCATTGTCTCCACCATGTCTCAAATAATGAGGGAATTCTGGGGAATTGTTTAATATGGGTTATACATACTGAAAGCAATTATATATTAGTTTAACAATTAGTTTAAACTGAAACAATTAAGAAACTTATTCTATAGGGACATCCTCAACAAATACTGAGGCCATATGAGCAGAAATTACTGGCAAACATCAAGTGAGAAATCTGCAGTGTTGTTTTAGTATTATTTATTTACTATTATTATTTTTTAAATATTTCTAATTATAACTGTTTATTTACAAGTTGTTTCAGTGGAACACATATAGAAGATATATGGAAGAAAAGCAACAGCAACAGACATGACTGCCTTTTTTGGTCATTTTTCAGAGTTTAACATGGTCACTATGATCTTTCATTGTTTTAAAAAAACCTGCGTTAATATTTTTCAAAACCTATTATATTTTGTGTTCCACAGAATATGGTCATAATGGTTTGGAACAACATGACAGTGAGAAATAAATGACAACATTTTAAATTTTGAGTGAACTATCCCTTGAATTTGTGCCATTTGCAATCATTGGACTAAATCCCTTACTTCCGCTATACTTTGGCACCCAGCGAACATTTGGAGTTAGACCATTGATGTTGAAGTGCCGCCCATCAAAGCTGGCACACTGTTCCTCCCTGAAGTCTTTCTTTTGCTTGGAACATGGCTCAGAGTTACAGGAACGTAATTTCATTCTGCGTCCAACACAATACTTCCCTCCATTTCTGGGCCTAAATGTCATAAAAACACATAAACAGAGCACATAGTCACATTGAGAAAAAGTAACTATAAATGGTAACTGTAAATCCTTTCTTAGAAAGTCCTTTCTATTTTTTTTGATGATGTTTGTGTCTGACTGCAATTTAAATAGAGCAAAACTTGCTGTCTACACATGTGCATTAAGCATACAGTCTCTTTTGAAGAATATTCTTCTTCGGGATGGCTGTGATGCTGTCATTTGTCAAAGAACACTGAGAAACCTGGTGCCAATTCACAGTCCAGTGAAGATGCAAGACTACAAAGAGCGGCAGCTTACACAGGTCGGTTGCACTCGCGCACAGCGATCTTGATTCCCCCTCCGCAGGTCCTTGAGCATGTGCCAAAGGGACTCCAGACACCCCAGGCCCCTTCAACTGGAACAGATGCATGCTCTTTATGGATGCACAGGCCATGTTTACAATGCTGCAAACGAAAAGCAAACACAGAAAAGATGTTATAAAGTCCACCAACTAGAATGACAAGGAATGATGTTGATACACAGACAACATGACAATTCAAAGTGTGTTTTGTTTCACTCAAAGCCCTCGTCAAGCATCTGTTTGGCTGAATTACCTATTCTACTGTCTCATCTATTTTAATTTCAACAAACAACAACAAAGTTTGTTTCGGGAGTTAAAAACAGCTTGACAAAGTGAACTTTCAAGGAAAAGTTTGCTCCAGTTGGTAAACGCCTTCAAACTACCATTGGTCTATGGCAACTGAACAAACTGCTTTATAGCAGAAATTACATTTGTCATTTTTACTGAAAGTCACACTTCTTTTTACCTCATGACAGAAGACAAAAAAAATTAATCTGTTCCATTTGCTACTGATGACGTTGTTTCCATCTCAATTGAGAATGTTTAGAAGAAAACAAATGAATGTTGACACTGGAGATTGAGAGTTGAAGCCAACATCACAGGTGTACATACTCGAGAAACTCTGTGATGTATTTCCGACTACATTTGGACCACATCCATGGATTGGTGTAATAGTTGAGCGTAGGGGCCATCACATGTTGCAATTGGTGGCTGACTAAATACTTTTTTGCCCCACTGTATATCGTGGCCTTTAGAAACCCCTTTCATATGATTCATGACAATGTTTTTCAATGCAATTAACTTTATGGAACGAAGCGCAAAGCTTCAGCACTATTCCGCCATCAAACTGCACATGGGTCAATTAAATAGCGTCCATTTGTTGAAACACAAATATCTCTCACTACAAGACCTGCATGACCTAAGGAATAAAACATTTTCATTTACAGTCAGATTTAGCAACAGTCAGGGCAGATTAGGCTAATCGGGGTAAAGAAATCCAGCATTCTGTGTAGAGGCCACATCTTGCTCTACTGAAGTCAGTGTGCTTCAAAAATGCGCACTAATGTGATTATGTAGCTAATTTCCTGAGTTACTTCCTCACTACTTCACACATTACAACGGCCAACCCCTGGTCCTCATACATAAACACACATAAATGCACCAAATACACATAGGCATGCAAAGATATCAATAAACACACAAGCACAGCTCAGTAATCTGCTGAAAACAGCACATATTTCCTTAGGTTTGTAGAGTTCTGCAGCATTAACACAAAAACGTTTATGAAAACAATTACAAAAGCCTCTTGTAAATAAGCTTGCAGTAAATCTTGACATCAGTTCACCTATGGCACATCAAACCATAGGATTAATTTAATTAAGAATTGATCATGATGAATATGCAAATCAATTTTCCATTTGACAACGGTCTTGTAATGATGCATAAAGCATCAGCACTAACTGAATTATAGCATGCTCTATAGACTCTTGTCTTGACATAAATATTACATTTTTACAAGGGATGCATGGTAGAGGTCTGCGCGGGACTACTTTTTTAGTCCTGTTCCCGCCAGGTTATATTCCGCTCCCACCCACTCCCGCTATATATTCACTCTTTGTTCACCCGCTTAGAATAATTTTCTTCCCGACCCGACCGTTCCCGCAAAATTTAGATCTCGTTTCCAGAATCTCACATTTAAATTTCCGCTACTGAAAGAAAGAGAGATATGCTAACACATAAAAGTGTAGTCTGCACAAAATTGTATGTTATTTTATTAGTCTTTTATTAGTCGTTATTTGTATTTAAATCCTCTGAACTACCATTGAACTACAACTGAAATGAAAAAAAAAAATCATATGCTTTTGTATTTAACGTCTAATATGATTTCTTGCCTTACCGAGGTAGTTATCGTCCTCTGGTTTCCCTGAATAGCTGTGTTGTCTCACATCTATGTTTGTAGCACCGCTGGGAATTCGCACCACAACATTGTAACCTATAAAAAAAAGCAGGAATCAATAAAATGCTCTTCCAAAATGATTAATATAGAGTAAATATATTACTGTTCTTTTGGTCTGTAATTGGACTGAACTGCTTGGACCTGAAGTGAATTTAAGTTAAATTTGAATTAAGCTACTCTGGGTTACTTTGACTAACATGAAAAGAACTGATCTGAACTGCACTAAACTGACAACCTGTGTCACCTACCATAATGCACTATGTTGAACGTTCCTGGCACAGTCTTGCAAGATGAGTTATCCCCACCACACACTCCACACTTATCTCTCCTGGCCTTGGAGTTCAACACGTGGTCACATCCTGCTTGCTGCAGAAACAGGATGTGGAATTAATTCAAAGGACACTTGAACAGGATTATACAGAACTACTTCTTCAAATTCTGCAGGATATTCATTGATTTAAGGTGCCTTTTCACACCATACAGACACACAAATGCACCCACCCTGCACAGGCCTTGCACACAGATGTCGTTGGTGTCAGGCCCGCACTGTGTGCCATCAATAACTCTGTCCCTGAGTTGGTAGTAAGCTGTACTGCCCGCCACACGACAGAATAGCGTACAGCGATCCTTCATCAGAACTACAGCACACAGAGCCATGAGAAAGCGTTAATACCATGTGACTTCAGCCTTACTGTATTTAGGACAATGATAATATGTTTCTCATCATAGATATTGTACTACACAATTCCCAAGGTAATTAAAATGTAATTTGGTTTGGTAATTTAATTTTGAAAGTATGGAACCTTTGAAATCATTGTCTCCACCATGTCTCAAATAATGAGGGAATTCTGGGGAATTGTTTAATATGGGTTATACATACTGAAAGCAATTATATATTAGTTTAACAATTAGTTTAAACTGAAACAATTGAGAAACTTATTCTATAGGGACATCCTCAACAAATACTGAGGCCATATGAGCAGAAATTACTGGCAAACATCAAGTGAGAAATCTGCAGTGTTGTTTTAGTATTATTTATTTACTATTATTATTTTTTAAATATTTCTAATTATAACTGTTTATTTACAAGTTGTTTCAGTGGAACACATATAGAAGATATATGGAAGAAAAGCAACAGCAACAGACATGACTGCCTTTTTTGGTCATTTTTCAGAGTTTAACATGGTCACTATGATCTTTCATTGTTTTAAAAAAACCTGCGTTAATATTTTTCAAAACCTATTATATTTTGTGTTCCACAGAATATGGTCATAATGGTTTGGAACAACATGACAGTGAGAAATAAATGACAACATTTTAAATTTTGAGTGAACTATCCCTTGAATTTGTGCCATTTGCAATCATTGGACTAAATCCCTTACTTCCGCTATACTTTGGCACCCAGCGAACATTTGGAGTTAGACCATTGATGTTGAAGTGCCGCCCATCAAAGCTGGCACACTGTTCCTCCCTGAAGTCTTTCTTTTGCTTGGAACATGGCTCAGAGTTACAGGAACGTAATTTCATTCTGCGTCCAACACAA
Organism: Sinocyclocheilus grahami; assembly: GCF_001515645.1. Taxonomy (NCBI): domain Eukaryota; kingdom Metazoa; phylum Chordata; class Actinopteri; order Cypriniformes; family Cyprinidae; genus Sinocyclocheilus; species Sinocyclocheilus grahami. Next base: position 3,874,925 of record NW_015505181.1, read on the forward strand.
TACTTCCCTCCATTTCTGGGCCTAAATGTCATAAAAACACATAAACAGAGCACATAGTCACATTGAGAAAAAGTAACTATAAATGGTAACTGTAAATCCTTTCTTAGAAAGTCCTTTCTATTTTTTTTGATGATGTTTGTGTCTGACTGCAATTTAAATAGAGCAAAACTTGCTGTCTACACATGTGCATTAAGCATACAGTCTCTTTTGAAGAATATTCTTCTTCGGGATGGCTGTGATGCTGTCATTTGTCAAAGAACACTGAGAAACCTGGTGCCAATTCACAGTCCAGTGAGGATGCAAGACTACAAAGAGCGGCAGCTTACACAGGTCGGTTGCACTCGCGCACAGCGATCTTGATTCCCCCTCCGCAGGTCCTTGAGCATGTGCCAAAGGGACTCCAGACACCCCAGGCCCCTTCAACTGGAACAGATGCATGCTCTTTATGGATGCACAGGCCATGTTTACAATGCTGCAAACGAAAAGCAAACACAGAAAAGATGTTATAAAGTCCACCAACTAGAATGACAAGGAATGATGTTGATACACAGACAACATGACAATTCAAAGTGTGTTTTGTTTCACTCAAAGCCCTCGTCAAGCATCTGTTTGGCTGAATTACCTATTCTACTGTCTCATCTATTTTAATTTCAACAAACAACAACAAAGTTTGTTTCGGGAGTTAAAAACAGCTTGACAAAGTGAACTTTCAAGGAAAAGTTTGCTCCAGTTGGTAAACGCCTTCAAACTACCATTGGTCTATGGCAACTGAACAAACTGCTTTATAGCAGAAATTACATTTGTCATTTTTACTGAAAGTCACACTTCTTTTTACCTCATAACGAAGAACAACAAAGAACTACGTTCTGAGTATATCGTGGCCTTTAGAAACCCCTTTCATATGATTCATGACAATGTTTTTCAATGCAATTAACTTTATGGAACGAAGCGCAAAGCTTCAGCACTATTCCGCCGTCAAACTGCACATGGGTCAAGCTGGGTGATGCAAAGCTCAGATGTAAAACAGTTTCACCCAATGATTACCAGACAATCCGCATATCATGGGTGGTCCCAGTGTGAAAATCAAAACAAGCTGCACGAGACTGATCCTGTGCATATCTAGATACATCAAGCTGTTTGATACCACACTGAAAGGATATGACATTCAGAGAATAACAATGCATGGCAGCAATTCAATGTTGAGATACCTGGCAACCATGTAAAATTGCCCTTCTGTGATGCTATCTGCAATGCTTTTCATATGGCGGTCATGAGAGATGCACTGACATTCACAATCACTACCACCATGCAAATCTGACTTGAGCTCACAACCTGGGAAACATTGTAAAAGAGAGAACGGGTCAAAACAGTATATTAGTGAGGACGAGTGTCATTATGCAAGGGATTTGGTCGCTATTTGGAGGAAAAATGTGTTTGAAGTTGCACTGATGAATCTGCTTTTCATCTGCTTTGCAACTGCAAAAAACATCTTTTGGACCTACACACAAATCACATATTGCACAGCAAACTCAAGCAACCAGCCAAGTGTATTATTGCTTCATAATAGAAAACGCTGTAAATCTTCTTTTTAAATGGACAGTTCACCCCAAAACCTCACTCATGTCATTTAACACAAAAGAAGATATTTTGGAGTTTGTTGTGGTCTAAACAAAATTGGAGCCCAGTGGCATTTTTCTAAATATTTTCAAATTTTATGTACTGAAGTGCTTGCCTTTCCTGGAGAACACTCCGTCCCATCGGCCCATGGCATGTGGTGGGTCCGACAGCCACGCTGGACTCCTTCTGGACTGGTGCACCACAACCTCCTGCACTGTGTCTGCACAACATCCAAACACTTACTGTTAGCTTAAACAACACTTAAACACTCACACACAGCATTTGCACCGACGCCTGTTTTTTTCTGCACATGTAGCAATGTCACTTATATTACTAACAAGCTCTACTACAGACTCTCTTCATGGTGTTTTATTAAAAACATCTCCATAAATAATGTTGTGCAATTCCCTGAGGGATCTTCTCACCATATATGGGCACACCTGTGTCCCAGACCCAAATATCAGCTCACATTGTTTATTGACACTGTATATCTGTCCTGGCAGCTGCTGGGACAAACTGTATGGCCTAGAAACTGGCTCATCGAGCAAGCACTCACCATACCCTGTGCTAATGAGAAATGATAAACAAATGAGTTGAAGAAAAACAAAACAAACAAGACACAAACAACAGAAATGTTCTTAGTAAGTGACAGAAGACAAAAAAAATTAATCTGTTCCATTTGCTACTGATGACGTTGTTTCCATCTCAATTGAGAATGTTTAGAAGAAAACAAATGAATGTTGACACTGGAGATTGAGAGTTGAAGCCAACATCACAGGTGTACATACTCGAGAAACTCTGTGATGTATTTCCGACTACATTTGGACCACATCCATGGATTGGTGTAATAGTTGAGCGTAGGTGCCATCACATGTTGCTGGTTCTTGACTCCCCCCTCTTTGCATTTGTTCCTGTCATCGTGAGG
>NW_015505181.1:3877713-3896894 GCF_001515645.1 Sinocyclocheilus grahami
GCTAGGGCTAGGGCTAGGGCTAGGGCTAGGGCTAGGGCTAGGGCTAGGGCTAGGGCTAGGGCTAGGGCTAGGGCTAGGGCTAGGGCTAGGGCTAGGGCTAGGGCTAGGGCTAGGGCTAGGGCTAGGGCTAGGGCTAGGGCTAGGGCTAGGGCTAGGGCTAGGGCTAGGGCTAGGGCTAGGGCTAGGGCTAGGGCTAGGGCTAGGGCTAGGGCTAGGGCTAGGGCTAGGGCTAGGGCTAGGGCTAGGGCTAGGGCTAGGGCTAGGGCTAGGGCTAGGGCTACGTGATGTAGCTATCTGGGGGAAGATAAGCGCTAGACAATACTCGGCAGAGGGAAGGGATCAGAGTGAGTGTTAAATAGTGAGGGAGTGATATGAAACAGCTGGGTGCAATCAGTGTACAGCTGTGTGCAATCTGTGCTGAGTGCAATCAGTGCAATGCATGATGGGAAATGTAGTCCGGGGTGATGTGCAACAGTGTGTAGTGCGAGAGTCAATGCAATAGGAAAGGGTGACCTCTGATGGCTAGCAGATGAAAGTTCATGGACCGGATTTATTTAACATTTACATAATAATTGGCCAGCTATATATATATATATACTGTATATATATGGTTGATGTTAAAACACTCAACACCATAAATTTAAAAAATAACACATTTCAACTAAAATCAATGCTACAATTTAATTTAAGCTTCGCAGCATTATGATGTACAACATGAGGAATGGATATTTATTTTGGGATTAGTTAACAAATTACATTACTGTACATACATTATTACATTAATGTTTTTTTTAAAGATTAACTTCAGATGAGTGTAAGATAACGGCAAAGTAACCTAAATGTAAAAATAGGGGAAGTGAGACTGTGCAATTAAATATCCCAAACCACAAAGGATAAAAAAATATATATTTTCAATATTTTAGTAAATATTTAGTAAGAACAGTGTAAAATAAGTGCTCATTTTAGTTCAGTAACATTTTTTCATTTGTCATCAATAAATTGTATTATTTATATCAGCATTAAATAGACCATTTGCCAACCTGCTCTCAAGATATTGCCAGCAATAGTGGCAATATTAAAAAACTCATAACAGTTGGCCACCAGTAAGGAAAGTAATCATCCCATGAGCAGCAGCACATATCAGATTCTGTGATGGCCATAGCGGAGAGAGGTGGTATGCGCTGCATAGCACTGTATAGCACCAGGACTAAATCCCCATTCAAGCGCACAGCACTGATGTCACCACCTGCCACCGGATAAGAATGGAATTCAAAAAGAGAGTTCATTTAAATGACTGTACTGTACATGCAAATTTAGGTGTAGATGCATTTGCCATAATTGTGACATAAATGTTAGCCTTTAAATTAAGATTTTCGCCAAGCTATGACTGAAATAGGTACAGAGAGACACTGACAGAATGTTTGTTTTAATGTGCTTGACCATGATGCAATCGCTGTATGTGCCATGACATAATTTATTTAGATAATTTACCGCCAAGAATCTATTAAGCTAAAAAAAGGCCCAGAGTCATTTCTGCAGTGATAAACAGAAGACCTTGAGAAGTTGCATATCAGACACAGACACACTGTTATCGAGCTTTTACAAAAGGCAAAGACATCTTCCCAAAATAAAAGAAACCCATCTAAAAAATAGAAAAACTGTAGTGAGGAGGCCTGAGAAACTTGTGGACCTTGAAGAAGTGGAGTATTTTAGAACACAACCGTAAATAAATGATTTAAAGACAATTTAGTTCTGGGTATAATAAAAGCACCTCTCCAGCAAAGTCAACATGACAAGAGCATTTGAGGACAATTCAGGAGACGTTACAGCCCAAAAAGTATTTGAACACTTAAGCCACATTTAAAACATAAAAATGCATGACTGTCATTGTGCTAGATAGCAAAAAATGAACTCAAGTGGCATTTATTTTAAAGGGGAAAAGTACGCACACATTTACGAAGCAAAATATTTCACAAAAATAGTACTCACACATGGCCAAGCTCATGAGCAATGGTGAAAGCAGTACTGAGTCCATTATCCTCATTAATACTGCAACTTCTGTAGGGATCACAAACTGTACCCAGTTCAGCAAGACCTGAGCATGAGAGAACAAAGTGGTTATAGTCAAAATTAAAGGAATACTATTATTCGTAGCTGTTGTTGTAATTCTCATCACTGCCATCAACATCATTCTCATTGTCGACATAAGTGTAATCATAATCACCATTTTCACACAAAGATGATTTACCTAAAGTGTCACACTTGCCCCGTGCTCGACAGATGTCCTGCCTAAAAACAAAAAAAGGATAAGGCGTCACAAATTTGGATACCCTTCTATCTTGCATTTGTGTCGTTGCTGCCCATTGGTTTCTTCTTTCTGCACTCATAGCCTTGAAAAGTATGACCCAAGTAGTTGTAGCACCATAAATAATCACTTTGTTACTCAAATAATTTTCATTAAACAGATTTTTGCCATTTTCAACGTTCACACCAAGTATAACGTTTCTGTGTTGCCACATGAATGGCACTGAAATCACACTGTGGAGAGAAGACACAAAACATCACACAACTAGACTTATCGTATGTTATGTATTCTACAACAACTGTGAGCAATAAGACTAGGTAAAGAAATATCCAAAATCGAAAGCATCCCATAAAAATTGCTTTCACCTTGTGATTAGAATAGCGGTGTCATGATGTGAGTGATGGTTGTCATCCAGATGGTTCTGACTCTGCTGCCATATGCAGAAGTTTTTCAAACTGGCTTGTGCATCGAAAGAAACAGTGGGACCATCCTATAGAAGAAGAGACAGATGAGAACATTCAAATACATTTAGCCATATGGAAATAATTAAGGCCTTACTGTAATAAACTGCTTAAGTACATGAAGAAAAAAAAAGTTACATTTCAGGTGTCCGGTCACTTTTGACCGCGAAGACCATGAGTGTGACTCCCAAATGAGGAGCGCACAAAGAGTTCTTAATGCAACCATTAATTGCCACACTTCCTCAAACAGAACTCTTACCAGCTCATTCTTTATGATGACCAGCTTCACAATAACAATGTTAATCAGGTTTCCAATGCTGGGATCCATATAGATGGAGGAAACCTAAGTGAGAGAGCACAGACAATTGGAATTCACTGTCAAAGCTTCTAATTACTTTACAACAGGGGTATCAATCTACCAGCCTAAACGAGTTTCAATAGTTATTATATTATATACTACTGTTCAAAACTGTTTGAGGTCAGTAAGATTGTAAGAAATTATACTTTTATTCTGCAAGGATGATGCATTAAATTGATCAAAAGTGACAGTAAAGATATTTACATTGTTACAACAATATTAAGCAGCATAACTGTTTTCACCATTGATAATAATAAGAAATGTTTCTTAAGCACTAAATCATCATATTAGAATGATTTCTGAAGGATCATGTGACACTGAGGACTGGAGTAATGATGCTGAAAAAGCCATCACAGTGAATTGCCATCACAGAAATAAGTTACATTTTTAAAATATATATTAACATAAAAATAGTGGTTTTAAATTGAAATAATATTTCACTTACATTTTTTTTATTTCTGAATTTCAATACACACAGACCTCGTTTAACACGTGCCATTAACCTCAGCTGTTGAAAAAAATTAAAGTTTATTGGCCATTGAGAACTAGCTTGTGCTGCCAGATCCTGCTGAGAATGCAGTCTTTGCCAAGATCAAAATATAGGCCATCTAACCTCCCTGTGAGTTCCAACGAAAAAGCATCTAAAGCATGCAGTTCATGCAACATACCTGATTTTATTTGTTTTATATTCACATTCATCAAGTCTGTCAGACACATTCACCTCATGCTAATGATCTGTCCCATAAGAGCATAGTAAGAGCAAGTATCTCTCCCCCCCCCCCCCCCCCCAACCTAAAGAAAAAAACACAAACCCCCCCCCCCCCCCCCCCACCAGACCTAAAGCAACAGACACAAACCCATCAAACCAGGAGACTATCGTTAACTGGGCAGAACTTACGATGGACATCAGTGTAAGAATGTAGTGCTGGAGGTTGCTTCCATGATGTTCTACCATCTTACTGTCTGCCACAACCATGACTTCAACAAAACGGGGGTAGGAGAGGAAACGCTTTGATCTCCGGTGTGGCTTGGAGTCACTGCTTTCATTAGTGGAGTTGTGCTTGTTTTCTGAGGGGAAGGGGGCAGAGAAGAGTTTGGAATTAAGAGTCTCCAGGTTGGACAACCAGCTTGAGGGCAACTTTCTCTTCAGTCTGTTCCTGTGTCTGCGGTGTGGCTCTTTATGTCCTGCATTGAAGGATTAAAACAATACATGTTAAGAAATATAAAGAAGTGATTATGCATCCAAGGAGGGTTCATCATGATCTATATTAGATGATAATATGGATTGTAGACAGGTGAGCCTCCAGAAAAGTAAATATATGCCACCCTTTAGTGTCAGTAACTGAAGAATTGAGCACCAATCAGCATATTAGAATGATTTCTGAAGAATCATGTAACACTGTAGACTAGAGTAATGGCTGATGAAAATTCAGCTTTGCCATCACAGAAATAAATTAAATTTTAAAGTATATTAAAACAGAAAACAATCATTTTAAATTGCAATAATATTTCACAATATCGCTGTTTTACCGCAATGTTTACAAACATTATACCTAAACTTTTGAATGCTAATGTACGGTATGGAATGGAAGTTTTATTGTAAGCCTGGCAACCTGCTAAAATAGTAAAAGTTGCATAATGACTCCTCATCTATGGACAGTCAAATCTTAGGTCACAATAGATGTTTATAGAGCATCATTATGATTTCTACTTAAATGCAATAACTGTATAGTTTTAATTTCCCTAAGCTTAAAATAGCACAAAAATGCAACATAACCCAGTCCTTATATACTCAACGTCAAACAATAGGTAATTGATTTAACACAAAAAAACACTTTGCAAAAAAAGTGTGCTGGGAATAAAAATGTATCCTATTCCACTAGACAAAAAGAAAGCCACAATAGAGCTTTCAATAAAACTCTTGCCATCTAAAATAAGTTCATCTCCCAGCAATTTTGTTGGCCAAACGTTTCCTTAACATAACACAATACCAAAGGGGTAATTCAAAAAACAAAGCTGCTGTTGAGTGTTATTTATACATGGCAGCGTGCATTATTTTTGTAACAATTAATTTACAAACACCTAAAACTGGCATTACTTTACTACAATGCATCTCACCACGTGGCTTTCATGGTATTGGGCCTCTTGAGTTTCCTTATCTTCAGACCACAGGAAGTGCAAGAGTCAACAGGATTTTGTGTCAGTAAACTAAGATTGGAATGATACCAAGAACTTCCAAAATTACTTTTTCTGTTCCACTTACTCTACTCAATGACATTTGAAAATAGAAAACCGAAGGATGTAAATGATACCATGAATAGCACTATGAGTATTTGAACGTCAATGATAGCATGTTCGTTTCCGTGCCTAGAGGTGCTGTGCTGTACATATTCATAATCATATTTAGATTTACAGAATTACAACTGGTCGAGTTAGATATGCATTAACAAACAGTATACCATTTGCATAACTATACAGAAACAATATGGTAATTTAACGCTTCTAATCTTGAATAGATTGAGTACAATGCACTGGGAGTCACTGGGAGGCAGTGAATTCACTGCATTGATGAAAGATTCAGTACAGTATCTAACAATGAAGTTCCGTTATTGTGAATATTACAATCATTGATTTACTTTAATGTTTAAAATCAAATGTTTTATCTAATCTTAATATTTCCCATTCCAAAAAAGTAAGTGTCTTCCTGCTTACCTGAAGTTTCACATGTAGTTGAATCATCTACAGTCTTTTTTGAGGCATCTTTTCTGTACACGACATGAGGTTTGATGTGTTCTTCTTCATAATGTTGACCATTGTAGCTATGAAGGGGCTCTACAAAAAACTCCCCTTCTTGTGACCTGAAAGTGCCAAGCTAAAACAAATAACAACAATGTTTAAATTGGTCCATGGCCAATGAAATCTATAGACACATTCTGTGTGTGACTGTAAATTGCCCTCACAACTTTCCCCTAATATTTTACTTTCGTAGAAATCCTAAGTGGCTGATGGAGTGATAAAGTAAACATATATTGCATGCATATAAGTGCACTGGCCTCTGGGGGGGTAATGAATGCAGAATGTTACTGAATACTGATAACTATCAGAACATTCAGCTACACTTATGATGCATAAAGATTTGAAATGTGAATTTCCTAGAAGCCAGCGAGAAGCACATTGGTAAATCCTCTTCTTATCTTCAAGAAGAAACATATTGAACAGGTTTGAGGCTGGTTATTATATTACAGAAAACAGATTTTAGACAAATTGTTTGCATAAACCTGAGTATGAAGGTATACAAACTGGCCATCACAAACTAGCTTGACTAATTTACTAAAATTTGCCTGAGATTCTGAATAAGAATACATGTGCAATAAATGTAATGTTAAAATACCAAATAACCATATAATACCCAGGCTACAGGCCCTCTATGCTAATTGGGGCGGCACAGTGTTGTCTAGGCAGGAAATCCAAACTTCATATGTTCAAACCCTTAAAGAAGCAATAAATGAATCATGTTATGTCAGAATTTTACCAGTTTCTTCAATATGTAGGTTTAAATGGAATAAAGGGTAAACATTTCATTTTCTCTTTCAGGTTTTGTTAAATGACCTGAATATTTTAAACCAATATTATCAGTTGTTATGGTGCCTGAGGACAATCAAGAGCAAACTTGACTGCAAACATCAAATTTATTGAAAAGACAGGTAACTAGGGACACACATCCTTCCATATTTCAATACATTTAATGAAAGCCTACCGCTCTCATGATAGCACATTTTAAAATAATGGACTTCTAATGCCTTCTGACAATATTTTATGAAATCTAGCCAGAAACTCCTATGAAGATGAAGGACATTAAGGGGACTTGCAGGCCTAACTAATAAGTTTATGTGAGTTTGTGTCCTCCATTGACATTCAATCGACACATAAATTGCAAGCATCTCATTACATTATTGCAGATGTTTTACCAGTAACAGATTGTTTTTGGAGGGCTCCGGATAGTGTGAAATTGATTTTTCCCTGTCTGCAACCTATGAAAAGCAGTCAGTCAAATCACAAATGTTGCTGGAACTGAGACAATCTCCAGGTCGTGTACAAGTTCTGTTTTAATTAAGCAAGCTAAAGCACTTTCAGATGAAAGATATAAATTAATTTGTGTAGTGTTTAATGGAAGTGTAAGTTATAGTTTCTTAATTAACTGAATCATGACGGTCTGCATGCAACAAACTGTATTGGGAAACAAGAAATCACTGGGAAAAAAACGCTTTTTAATGTTTTAGACTGGATGTCAAGGACCAAGTTACAACCAAAAAGGCTCTAAATACGGGTTTGAAGTTGAAACATAGACTGTATAAAGATTTGAACAGGTTCTTTGGAACAAACGATTCTAAAAAACGATTCTCTAGTTCCCATGACTACTTCTGGTCTGTGAGAAACGGCGTTCCATCATGGCTCGAACTCACGTTCACATCAAGATGACATCGGAGTCCCATATATGGACTGACACTAACGTATGCTACTGAAGAGTTGTGCGTCAGCCGGTTCATGTAGGCTACAGAGCGTAATCTTGTATGATCGCTGACTTCATATGTTGAGAATATACTTTCTAAGTGATCTGCCTCAAAATTGGTACGCATGTATCCGACTAACTCGCGCTAAACTTATTTTTATGTGTGAGTAATTATGTACTCACATAAGAAAGGTCTGAAGTGCATATGGACATTTGTAAAGTTTTCGAATGCTTACTGCGACCTGTATCGCATAAATAATGATTAAGATAAGTATTGTTAACAATAAACATGTATTAAACTCACCAAACCGGAGCAGAGGCTGATTACTGCAGTATGCTCCTGCCCAGCGTTCACATGTCCTTTATAAAAGCAGTGCTGATACTCCGTGTCCTCCTCCTCCTCCTCTTCTGAATTATTACCTTCACTGGATGCTCCGAGTATCGTGACAGTGTAAACTGGCGCAATAAATCCCGACTCGAGTGTAAGATTAAGGTAATAGTCCTGCCCAAAGGCAGATATTTGATAATAGATGTGCGGTGAGGTCCAATGATGGGTGATGTTGCCGGTAACTGGGTCGGTACTCCGCTTTCTCCTCTTGAAGTGCACGCCCGTTGGCAGTGTGTCACCGGCTTCATTCACTCTGGCCGGAGTTACAATCTCATACGCGACAAACTGCGGCAGTTTCACTGTGGACGAAAACAGAGATTGAATAGTAAAATTCAGAAACAATACTATTCTATAAATATCGTTTGGAGTGTAATATGATTTTTACATTTGTACAAATGTTTCAGACAAATTGTCTAAATGATCGAATACTGCACTGCGCGTCTATGTAACAAACAGGTAACAGGGTTGACAGTTTTAAATTGTAATTTGACATTAGCGAAACTACACTTCATAGAAAGACAACAATGTCGATAATTCTTTAAATACCTGTTTTTTTAGTTATCAATGATCGTGGTAACAGAGTTGACACTGTAAAATCGTTCCCTACTTAAAAACATAAAACATGATGAAAAAGATAATACTTAAACCTGTCCTTGAAGAGTTCACATTTTGAAGAAAAAAACTCAAAATTCTCAAAATAGAGAAATATAATGGTAACAGGGTTGACAGTTTTAAATTGTAATTTGACACTAGCGAAACTACACTTCATAGAAAGACAACAATGTCGATAATTCTTTAAATCCCTGTTTTTTTAGTTATCAATGATCGTGGTAACAGAGTTGACACTGTAAAATCGTTCCCTACTTAAAAACATAAAACATGATGAAAAAGATAATACTTAAACCTGTCCTTGAAGAGTTCACATTTTGAAGAAAAAAACTCAAAATTCTCAAAATAGAGAAATATAATGGTAACAGGGTTGATGAATAACCTAGGAACACAACTTTAAGTTTTCTTTAACAATTCATAATGTCAGCCTACACTACATACAAAAAAAAAAAAATGAAAATCTCCATCAAATACTTGCTAACAGTGTTTTCTCTAAGACTCTACGAAATAAATCAGGTGTCAAGTCAGTTAGCCTACTATTACTCGAAGACTCTTCATACAGCGCGCTATGAGCTCTGAAGCAAGCAAGGACAAGTCATTCATTCTCCGCTCCTCAAGGTACAGAGTTGAATGAGAGTAAAAGATCACGAAAGGAGCCCGTACCCTTTTCTGATCCTCGCGGTCTCCCTGCAGAAGCTAACGCATTCATAAAATCAGAGAGCAATACTAAAAATCTTAGACCCCAGAAGAACAAAAACATGATTGTCCACGTTTAAAAAAAATGAATGCAAGCAAGCCCGAATTCACTATTCCGCTGTCCCTTGAAGCCGCGCTCAGCCGGGATTTCTGCCGCACGGTTGCCACATCCAAAGCGTTTCTTCTCTACTTAATAGAAGTGACTTCCATGTCGCTAACAAGCGCTCGGTCAGAGCTCTTGGTTTGCATGCATAATACCAGAAAGGGGGTCGATGCAACTGTGGTGGTCTCCAGTTTGCTGATTACTTAGCCGAGACTTGGGCGTACTCTTAAGAGACACCCCTCTCTCAGAAAGCCACTCCTGCCATTTGTGTCGCTAATGTAGCGTGCAGACTAAACTTAATTTTAAAATCACTGAACATATTACTCATAATGATCAATCACACTTGCATTATGTTCTTGTTCCTACTTCAGATTGTGCAGTTAAACTGTACATTCAGTTATTTCCTTTGCCACTAAAAATCTTAGACCCCAGAAGAACAAAAACATGATTGTCCACGTTTAAAAAAAATGAATGCAAGCAAGCCCGAATTCACTATTCCGCTGTCCCTTGAAGCCGCGCTCAGCCGGGATTTCTGCCGCACGGTTGCCACATCCAAAGCGTTTCTTCTCTACTTAATAGAAGTGACTTCCATGTCGCTAACAAGCGCTCGGTCAGAGCTCTTGGTTTGCATGCATAATACCAGAAAGGGGGTCGATGCAACTGTGGTGGTCTCCAGTTTGCTGATTACTTAGCCGAGACTTGGGCGTACTCTTAAGAGACACCCCTCTCTCAGAAAGCCACTCCTGCCATATGTGTCGCTAATGTAGCGTGCAGACTAAACTTAATTTTAAAATCACTGAACATATTACTCATAATGATCAATTACACTTGCATTATGTTCTTGTTCCTACTTCAGATTGTGCAGTTAAACTGTACATTCAGTTATTTCCTTTGCATCTCTCTCATAAGAGTTCTTAGTCAAATTGATGTTTACATTAATACAAACAGCTTTGAGACAATACATAAGTAAAGAGCAAGGAGCATAATCTTGAATAGAATATGACAAGATATGCTATTACATATAAAGTCTCTAGGAAACTAATGTTCTCTAGGAAACCCCTTGTATATGGTAGTTTCCCTCTTCTTAGTCTATTTTTAAGCATTTGTGTCTGTCCCAACACCTGTCTCAGCAATGTGCACTTATATGACTGATAAATGTTTTTCAGTGGCCAATGGTGATAGCAGTTATTAGGCAGCAGGGGTGGCGGAATACCAATACATCATGCTGATGTGATGTTGGCTATAATAAATGAAAGCAATTAAGACATATCCCTATATGCTAATATTAATCATTTTACACAGGATTCATTAAAATATATTTTAACAACAAATGTTACTTTGCACTCTAGTAATTATGAAAGAATCGTAAGAATACTTTGATTTGCTGATTTTTTAATCACTGCATATGCAGTATAAATATCTTGGATCAATACACATTGCTCCTTAAAGCCACAAAATCTTTTAGAAGTATTCTTTATTTACAGTTACAGTATCTTCTCTGAAGTGACTATAAACCTGCCACTTTATGGGATTCATTGAGTTATAGATTTGGACAGAAGGCTACAAACAGTTTTCCATTAGGTTTAGATGAAAAGAGTTGGCGATTAGATCTACACTTTAAGATTAATTCCTGGAGTGAATATGGATTTATGCACCAGCTGTAAGGCTCCTGAATAAAAAAGTATGAATGAGGGAGAGAGAGGCTGACTGTAGCGTTTTGGACTTGCAATCGTGTAATAATGGTGACTTCAAGTCAGTGTAAACTTCCCTTCCTCTTGGCTCTGATGAGATGATAAGAACTAGAAAGCTTGAATGGATGCTGAAAATTGGCTTGAGTGTTCAAAGAAGGGTCAAGATAAGTCACTGAATGTCCCTACACCACTATGCTGAACTTTACCTCACAATCAACTGGCAATCAGACATAATGTCTAGATTCCCTGGTTCTGGATTACTTTATTTCTTCTTCTTTCGAGTTTGATATATATATATATATATATATATATTCTGACTTGTACCTCATTTCCAGGTTACAGTGAGGCACTTACAATAGAGAGTAAATGGGACCAATTTTTGAAGCCAATAGCAGAAACCTGGAAATTATAATTTTAATAAAAATGCATTAATTCTTCTTTGAAAACGTGAGCACTATTTGAGCCATAAAGCTGTCATGACAGCATAAAAATTAAATTTTGTCACAGTAAAATCATGTTAACACACAGTTTACGTCTTGTGGCTAAACAATGAGTATTTAACATTTACAAATTGCTCCTATTTATTTCTAAGTGCCTCAAAGTAAAAAGGGGCAAGTGAAAATACATTTTGTGGTGATCAGCATTATTCCACAAGTGCTGTCAATTAAGCTTACCTTGCATTGCATATTAATTTAAGCATAGTTTCTGAGAAGCCAATCACATTATGCCTCCCCTTTTCTTACACACAGGAAAATACTATCTCCAAACTGTACATCTTTACATCAAAGTCATGTGCCTGTAGGAAGAAGAACCATGGGGAAATATGCTTGCCCTCTCCAGATGCAGTTGCCTGGCCTTTTGTCATAGCATTTAAAAACTGCATTTTGTATTTACTTGCAATATCTTTGTGTAATATTAAAATTAGTTTGATGATCTGAATCTTTTAAGTATGACAAATATGCAAAAAATTAAAAAAACAGGAAGGGGGCCAACACATTTTCACACCACTGTAGTTTAGAATTCTGGGTCACAAACTCCATTCTCTGGTTGTCACAGGGATGAGAATGGCCAGGCTAGAGTCCCGCTGGCAGGAGCTTGGAGACCTGGGACTCACTTCAGCTCCTCAGTGTCTGACAGGATCGCAGCGGTGCTCAGAGGGGCCCCCGCTGGAGAAAAACGGCAGCCCAAATTACCTCTATGCTCCTGCGTGAACGTGGGCATTCACTGAAAAAATACGAAAGGGGGTGGGGGCGGGGGGCTTGAGATTCTGAAAGAGACTGAGAAAGAGTGAGAGAGACATGCTGAGAGAAATCTTCTAGATTAATTACAAAAACTGCAAATTTCCACAAGCATATTTTAATAATACAGTCAAATGGACAACCTGGCTGAACTTCAAGACATCAGTGATAATGATTATGAGCCTTCACTCTTCATTCTTTACAAATAGCATAAATTGTAGCTTGGCTGTCTGAAACATGAGCAGATTATTCATCTTTTGTGAAATTGTGCAGTTGCAGTGCTTCTAATCACTATGATTGACAGTTTTTCAGTCCAAAACCTCAGAAGCTGTTGTTGCATGTCAGATGATCCAACAATCATAAACGGAAAGTTTGACAAACTTGAGGGAAACGTGATTTATAACTGCAATCCAGTGGAGCTCCTGCATCTGAGTAAACTTGCCTCATTAGTCAAATACCTCAATGCAAATTAATTTGCAACCACAACAGAAACAATTGCTATTACGTTCAAGCTTATCCTATTTTTGAATAACAATAAGTTTAATATTCCAAGAGCATTAAATAAACCAAAAATGTCAAAACTTGGAATTTCCAAAACTCTGAAATGTCAGATATTTCTATATCAGTAGCTCTTTGTAAAACTAATCTCAACCAAAATATTTCCGACAAGACATCTTGGGCAGAAAATCACCATGGATCTTCTCTCTCTTTCCCAGAAGAAATGACATACTGGCCACAGATTGTCTTTTGTGTATGTTTCAGTTGTGACCTGGATGGCTGAAACAGTCACTCCTCAGGAAATGGCAAGCGAAGCACAGCACTTTATTAAAAAGCAAATCCTTTGAGGCCAAAAACATTACATGAAACACTAAATAGCCTGTTTTTATAGCGTAAGCCTTGTCAGGTATAAGAGGAATGTTCTGATTAAAAGAAGTAAAAGAGGGAGGATGTTGTGCCCCAAAATTACTATTAGTAATAAACTGCAATCAATCATATACCCTTCAGAGTCTCACCGGGAAACAATGAGAGCCTACAGATTAAAACATGCTTTTTCAGAATGTCACAATCACAAAGTCAAGTCAGTGCAAGATGCAGCAATTTGAGTGTGCTAATAAATGCTGAATTTCAGAAAGAATGATCTGTGAAGTTCATATGTCAAAGGTCCACATGCTGTGAGAGTCAGCAATGGCCAGATGTTAAGAGGCAATTTCCTAACACTGTTGTTGCATCATCTACAATATCGTCTATTGTTTTAACCAAGAAAACATGTATTCTAAGGCAACAATACTTCAATGTCTGTTTCTCACATTTTCAACAACCTCCTTCCAATTTTATTTCCTGTTCCTGCTGAAAGGATCATTATTATTTCATCAGACTGAACAGTTCCAATTGCATTTACACATGAGTACTGCTCAGGTACGATTGCAAACCTGTGGAAAAAGAAACCTTGTTTAACATTTCCACAGCACTGAGACCTTTCACTGTTTGTATCACTCCGATTGCCTTTGTGCGTTCCAGACAGACTAGACTGTGTTTAAATTATGGATATTTTCAGTGAATCTTTCTGCAGGTTACATTGTTATGTCAGTACATGGCGTTCTCTATGAGTGAGTCATTAAAGTCATCAAATTTGATGTTTATCTGCTTACCCCCAGGGCATCCAAGATGTAGGTGACTTTGTTTCTTCAGTAGAACACAAACGAAGATTTTTAACACAAACCATTGTAGTCTGTCAGTCTTGTAATGGAGGTGAATGGGAATCACGGCTTTGAGAGTAAAAAAAAAAACATACACAAACAAAACCCAATTAAACCCTGCGGCTCGTGACGATACATTGATGTGTAAAGACACAAAACGATCAGTCTGTGCAAGAAACTGAACAGTATTTATATTGTTTTTTACCTCTGATTCACGCAATGTCCAAACTGTTCGAACTGTCCTGAGTGGTGGCGCGTCCTCCTGAGCACTTTCTCAACAGCAGGCGCGTGAGGCGTCTTCTTCTTCTTCTTGCTTTACGGCGGATCGCAGACTTATAAGTGCATTACCACCATGTGAATCAGAGGTAAAAAACGATATACTGTTGAGTTTCTTGCACAGACCGATCGTTTTGTGTCTTTACACATCAATGTATCGTCACGAGCCACAGGGTTTAATTGGGTTTTGTTTGTGTATTTTTGTTTTTACTCTCAAAGCCGTGATTCCCATTCACTGACAGACTGACAGACTGCAATGGTTTGTGTTAAAAATCTTCGTTTGTGTTCTACTGAAGAAACAAAGTCACCTACATCTTGGATGCCCTGGGGGTAAGCAGATAAGCATCACATTTTCATTTTTGGGTGAACTATCCCTTTAAATTACTAATTCAACCGATTTGTTGAAACAGACTGATTCATTGAGGAATTAAACAAATGAGTGAGTCATTGAATCATTCATTCGAATAATTCGTTCAATGGCACTGATTAATTCAGGTACAAAACACTTTGCTTGGATATGCTCAACGGTTAATTTTGCTTTGACTTTGTCAAATTAACTTGGAAATACTATGTCTAAAATGTAAGACCGCTACAACCCAATATAGCAAGAATGCTTTCGTTTCAAGACAAAGGGATGTTTCCCTCCTAATTTGTTGTTACAGTCATTTCCCAACAAAGAGCACAGTGTAGGCATGTTACATTCACGTGGCCATGTACCATTCATTATTAGACTCTGCATCTGGCCTGAAGAAATTGTTTAGGACAGGTAATTATCAATGATCAGGCGAAGAAATTCCACAAACAATGCCGTTGTAATGAGGCTTTGAAACTTGGCAGGAAATCAAAGAGCAAATAGTTGCTTACCCCACAATTCAGATGACCCACCTAGTTCAAAAATAGTTCCTCAATAAATTCAGTCCTAAAGGTTTGCTGCTCATACCATGATGCAAATCTGAGAAAAAAAAGTTAAAAAATCTTAAATTAAGGGCAGATTCTGTCTTGTGGCACACCGCATATAGTCAGTCTATGAGACATCCTATAAGCCTTCGATTTTATTTCAGCTTTATTTTAACTCTTTTACAAGGGTACACTGGTGTTCCCCCTGTGTAGTTTTGCACACCAAATGCTATGCCAAATCCCTTCTGGGCTTGCAGTTTCCTGCGACTATCCATCTGTACAAGATCTGCAATGGACTCAAAAGGAAAGTACAGATGAACTGATGTCAATTTGAGCTGAAACAATATGTTTTATCTCACAGGGACGTTTAACTTGATTGGGCTGCACATCAGCCTTTGAGCATATCACATGCAATCATGTTTTACTCTTTCTGAAGTTACAGAAAAATTTAATTTTGTGTCTTTAGAGAGGTAAAATGTTGCATAAGAAAATCCCAACTACCCTAATGACCTACTTATCTCTGTTATAAGGAGGGGACAGAAAATGAGAGGAGCAGTGAACTCAATGGAAGATACTGCAACTGATAAAAACATGAAAAAGGAAATATTCTGTTTTATTACCCACTGCTATCAAAGCTGCACAGAGTCTTGCTTGTTGGCTCCTCACCACTTCAATTCCAGCAACATGACCTGGAAAAGAGAAATGAAAAGATGCCAGCTATGAAACATAACATCCAAACCTAAGTATTTGGACCTTCCTTTTTTCTTTAAGTCTTTGCACTAGATGTTGGATCATAGATACATGAAATTCGCTCCAATTCACTGAGGTCAGGCACTGATGTTGATGTTGGGGGCTTGCATTGAGCATTTCAGTTCACCCTGAAGGTGTAGAGTTGGGTTAAATTTTTGTCTTTGAGCAGGCCAGACGAGGTCTTCCAAATCAGACCCAGTATACCACACAAAAGGCCCCTTTCAACTAAAATGTTTGTCTAGTGGGATTGTTTGGTTGTATACTTGATTATATGCACCTGTTAGTAATGAGTGCAGCTGAAAATGTCAAATCCGTTAATAAGAATGGAGTGTTTACATACCTTTGTCCTATTTTATTGCACAGAGAGGGGCATCGTCTTATTCTGAAGCAAATTAACTGCATTCGATGGAAGATCAGAGCAGTGTAGTCTTTAGTTATGTCAAAGCACTTACCCTAGATCCTGGTCATTTTGTTGTTAAGTCAGTATATTAACTAGCTGCACATGGTCAGAGCAATTCTGGCCTTGCTGTTATGCATGCTGTGAAAGAGACAATAATGATTTTAAATGGCATTCTTTGAACTCTGAATCACCATTTCCGCATCAAGAAAACTGCTCGTAAAATGCTTGGTTTTTGTTCCTAAATTACATACCCCATCATTTTGTTATTCTTAGTCTAAATTGAGAATTTATTTGAAAGCCACAGCAAAACAATCCCAGTTGCGAAGAAAATAGCCTGAAATGTTTTATAATGTAACTTTCCTTCCCATATATTCCTGCCTGGAATTTCTGGAAATAACGAGAAAGGGAAATTCAAAAAAGGTGTGTAATTCAAATAAAATATTAAATCAATTTCAGATATATACTTTTTAAACTTTCTATTCATTCAAGAATCCTGAAATAAATATCATGTTTTCCCCAAAAACATTAAGCAGCACAACTGTTTTAACACTGATAATAAGAAACATTTCTTGAGCACCAAATCAGCATATTGTATCCTTGATTTCTGAAGGATCATGTGACACTGAAAACTGTTATAATTGCTATATAATTATATATATGTTAAAATATATAAAAATGGAAAACAGTTATTTTAAATTGTAATAATATTTAACATTATTAATGTATTTTTAATCAAATAAATGCGGTCTTGGTGAGTATGAGAGACTTCTTTCAAAAACCTTAAATCTTACTGACCCCAAGCTTTTGAATGGTAGTGTGTGTGTGTGTGTGTGTGTGTGTGACAAACATTTCAGGTGAAGGATAATCCACTTCTTACCTCCGAGACTGTTATGATCTATATGACCTTATTATTTTTATTGTTAGTATTAGGCTTATCATTATTGCTGATCACTGTTGTTGTGCTATGATATTGTAGTATTTACCATTATATAATCAGAGGAATATAGAAAAGTGTATGAAAGTGTCACTCCACAATACAATAGCAAAATATATAAATATGTATAGTATTTTTATGTTACATTAATCAGTGTCTAGCACACCTTCCTAAGGAAAGGATATGGACCAGAAGACATTGCAATTACTAAATGATATTTAGACAGACTTAAAGAAGTTCCAGATCTATACATATGCTCTTATTATTTCAGTTATTTTGCCTTTAATGTAAATAAACATGTGCCAACAATATACTTGCTTTTGTGAATTTATTTTGATGTTAATTACATTGTGCCAACTGTCTCTTTAATATCGTGGTTTACAAACATGCTGCTGCTGATTGGCCTGACATTTTTGACACACCCACCAAACAAGACAAAACTTGGGTTTTTGTTAAATGTGAGCCAAAATCATCACAATTAAAAGAACCAAAGACTTAAACTAATTCAGTCTGTGTGCATTGAATTTATTTAATACACGAGTTTCACAATTTGAGTTGAATTACTGAAATAAATGAACTTTTCCATGACATTCTAATTTATTGAGATGCACCTGTATATATAAATATCATCCCAATGGTTTGAAAAGTTTATCTTTGGGGTTTGTTTAAATAAATATACTAAATTAAAGCATACAGTCTTTGAGACATACCTGAAGTGTCTTGCTGTCTGAATACTAAAAAGAGGCCACAGGCTAAATTTAATTGCCAAGACAGCAATACAGTTTTTATGAGAGCTGTTTTCCAAGAGTTTTTTAAATATAATGTACTATGATAACTACCATTCATGCAATTTCAGTGAAATTATGCTGCTAGAAGCTTTTTAGCAGTTTGGTTAAAGCATGGCTTTGTGCCTCATAAAATGTGAGCTGGGTAATCGTTACAGGGAAAAGCAAAGTGCATCATAAATAAAAAAGGAATTACTGCATTTAGTGGAATTTGACCCATTTAACCTCTTTTAAACACACTGCTTCTTATTTTTTAAACAGAACAATCAAAAGCATCTGGCTGAGCACATTTCTGTAACCCTACGGAAAGCCAACCTGACTGTAACCTTTACAGAAGAGAAGGAAAAAGATAAGTGCTTAGTTCACAATCTCCCAAAACAGTGCGTAATGTTGGCCTTGGACCAACTGCTTAAATTATCATCATGAAGAGAACCAACAAAACTGTTCTGAAATCAATATAAAAAGGCAACATTCCAAAATATTATTTAATATACCATGAGCAGAGGTACCAGATGAAACCATATGGATTACTTTGAGAGCTATTTTCAAAACATACAGCTCTTTGAATGATGCCACAGTTATTGTGAGTCCGTACAGGCTTATCCATTACTACACATGATTATGACATCAGCTTTTTCTCTTTAAGTATAAAGAGAGCTGATATACTGTGTCAACATGCAGTCTAGACATGTTACAGTAAAAATACATGGTACAACAAGCTCATCAGGGATACCAATGTACATTTAAAAAGTCTGCTGAATGTATTGTGGCTTTGGGAAATGTTCAGTCAGTGTTTAAAATCATATGTTTTTGCTAATTATGTGCACCACGGAGTATGAATTGAAAATGAATTCATTCTTTTGTTCCTCAGGTTATGCAAAAAACAGATGTTTGGATGTTTTTTTGGACATTCTACTGTATGATGTCTGATGATTATTGATGCCTCAGGGCTTAATTAAAGAGGATATTTTGGTTTAAGGAGTCAGTAACAGTCGTGCAATTAGCAGAGGAGTTAAAACTTTACATTTTATAGATTTTAGTAAAACAAAAAACTTTTTGTTTTTTTCCAGTCAACAAATTATT
>NW_015505181.1:3897572-3897847 GCF_001515645.1 Sinocyclocheilus grahami
GATAGCCAGCATACCGCACACAAAGCTCAGCACACCAGCACCTCATTTTGAACTTCAGGTCAGATACAGACACTTCAAACAAAAATAATATGCTTAAGTGCAGATATTCTGTCTCCCTAATGCATCCCTTCTGTAGATCCATTCAGAAATGGAGCTTTTTAAATCACTGTAAATAATCTGTAATATCTATATTCAGTTGTTGTGAAAGGAAAGGAACTGTAAAATAAATAAATAAATAATATGTTACATTTTCCAGAACTACACACACACACACA
>NW_015505181.1:3899423-3924715 GCF_001515645.1 Sinocyclocheilus grahami
AGTGAGAAACTGCAGAATTGATCGACTACATTGTGGGAGAAAAGATGAGGAAAAACAGCATGTTTGTGGTAAAAGATGGTTAACAGAATGTGCATGTTTCAGTTTTTAGTGGGTCATGGTGAATAAACATTCAGGAACTGCTTTAGAGAATGAGAAAGCATCGTGAACTGACACAGTCTGATGAATAAAGTCGAGAAATTGAACAAACGGATGTGTTTGCATGCTAATCGTTTCCTCACTATGTGTTCTTGATGCGGATGCCGCGGATGCCGTTTCCCGTTCTCTGCTTGCATTGTGTGAAAGTTCTCTCAATCAACAGGGCTCGGCCCACAGGAGTGCATTAAGGTGGTGATGCAGTGAGTGCTTAACATCACTGGCTCAGGTTCAAGGTCGCTGCCTGGGTCATTTTGAATGTTGGGTTCGAGAAATTGAACAAACGGATGTGTTTGCATGCTAATCGTTTCCTCACTATGTGTTCTTGATGCGGATGCATTATTAATTGTTCCTTCCTGCCGTTTCCCGTTCTCTGCTTGCATTGTGTGAAAGTTCTCTCAATCAACAGGGCTCGGCCCACAGGAGTGCATTAAGGTGGTGATGCAGTGAGTGCTTAACATCACTGGCTCAGGTTCAAGGTCGCTGCCTGGGTCATTTTGAATGTTGGGCAACCACTTTAAAAGAGCTGACATGCAGAAGGTTCAAAAATCCATTGCTGTGGGCTCTTGGACATGCTGACTTTCTAAAAAGTAAGACTTTTTTTTTAAAACCCACTTCTCCAGGTTTATTTCCTGTCACTGTATGGCGCGTGTTAACATGGCATCTTAATAGCTTGCACAGCAGTAGTTTCTAAGTGATAAGAAGCCACATACCAGTTTTCTTGAGAATTCGCTGAATTCTTTTGGTTCTTTTTGGAAGGCCACAGGAATACCAGAGCTGACTCAAGAGGTCAGATCTTTTCTGAAACCATCGACTATGTGAGAAAATGTCAATCCACTTTGAATCAAAATCAAGGAAATGCCTTAACAGTCACTTCTAAGGCACATTTTGCATGCTTTTTCCCTTAGCTAGGTTTTGGTAAATGATTTTATGTCACCGTGAGATGGTTTAGAGTTGTTCGTTTTTGGTCTTCAAAAATAGCCATTGTTCAGCTTCATTTGGGCAAAAATAATACCTCATCACACTTGTGTGTGTTTATAGTGAGAAACTGCAGAATTGATCGACTACATTGTGGGAGAAAAGAGGAGGAAAAACAGCATGTTTGTGGTAAAAGATGGTTAACAGAATGTGCATATTTCAGTGCAGAAGGGTGATGTCAGAACGCAGCCACATTTCATGTCAAGAAGTGGTTAATCAAAAGAAGTGACACATACACAAGTGTACTATATTCAGCAGGGTGGAAGACAAACCACAAACAAAACCGCTGAAAAGACAGTCACACTAGACTACATGTCCAACTTGAGGCCAGATTATTTGCAATTGATTATATGCAATTATTATATGCAATGTTCCTGTGGCAAATGTTAGAGCAACGGGGGCAGGTTAAGGGGTCTAAAAAAATCTAAATTGCGTATTTATAAAATGATAAAAATGCATATTCGCTATAAAATGGGTAGGTTTAGGTTTGGGGGCAGGTTAAGGGGTCTAAAAAAATCTAAATTGCGTATTTATAAAATGATAAAAATGCATATTCGCTATAAAATGGGTAGGTTTAGGTTTGGGGGCAGGTTAAGGGGTCTAATAAATCTAAATTGCGTATTAATAAAATGATAAAAATGCATATTCGCTATTAAATGGGTAGGTTTAGGTTTGGGGGCAGGTTAAGGGGTCTAAAAAATCTAAATTGCGTATTTATAAAATGATAAAAATGCATATTCGCTATAAAATGGGTAGGTTTAGGTTTGGGGGCAGGTTAAGGGGTCTAAAAATCGAAATCGCTTATTAATAAAATGATAAAAATGCATTGATATGAATATCTAAATGATATAAAAGATACGTAAATATTTTTACGTTTTTTAGCTAAAAATACGTAGCGATTTGTACGTTTTAAACGTTGAAATACGTCTAAATTGTACGTTTTAGCATGACTGAAAACGTACAAAAGTGTACGTTTTGTGCTTGTAAATGTTACGTATTTATACCTACGTATAAACATGAGACCAGGCTGGTTAGAGATAATAGTTCAAATGTATAGATGAATGGAAGACAAGAGGATTAAATAAAGAAAAATCAATATTCAGCTGTTTAGCATGTAGGATTTTTCCCCAAACCAATTATTTCCACCGAAATAAGAAAGTCATACAGTTTTGGAACTACATAAGGGTGAGGATTACATTTTTTTTTACAGTATCCCTTTAAGTGTAAACTCCGCCCATCAGCCAATTCTAATGATTTCATTGGGCAGGTGCTTGTGTGATTATGCTGATCAATGAAATCTGCTGCAGGGCAGAGTTTGCATTTAACTGGTTGAGAAAAATAATTCACATGATTAACATGGATCACACAGACACAAACCAATAGAAAGCAGGACCCCAGATGTGCATGCATTTCAACAGGGGAAAAGGTACACTTGTGGAAAAGATTCCCATGGAGAACCAAAATGAAGTAGCTCACATTCAAGCCTGCCCTCATTCTCTCTTACATCTAAAATCAGAGAAATGGACAAACTGACTTGCAAAATCTCTACCTCGGTTTTCTCTTTTTTGGGGGGGGGGGGCATGCATTTCAACAGGGGAAAAGGTACACTTGTGGAAAAGATTCCCATGGAGAACCAAAATGAGTAGAGTAGCTCACATTCAAGCCTGCCCTCATTCTCTCTTACATCTAAAATCAGAGAAATGGACAAACTGACTTGCAAAATCTCTACCTCGGTTTTCTCTTTTGTTGAATGACATTTCTCTGCTGAATGTCATTCAACACCTCTAAATTATGTTCTTTGTTAAGAATGATGAGAATGAGGTGTGTAAGAGCTTCATGTTGAGTTTGTGTGTGTGTGTGCGTTTTTGTGACAAATGAGGACATACATTTGTATAATGACAAAGGTATGACATAGGTATTACAAGGAGAAGGTGACTTTTCCCCACTTTTAAAAACACTTATAAATCACACAGAATGGAGTGTATTGAAAATCTGAAATAGCACAAAGTTTCCTGTGAGGGGTAGGTTTAGGGGTAGGGTTGGTGTAGGGCAATAGAATATACGGTCTGTACAGTATAAAAACCATTACGCCCTTGGGATATCCCCAATTTTCACAAAAACAAACCTGTCTGTGTGTGTGTGTGTGTGTGTGTGTGTGTGTGTGTGATAGTGTGATATGCATTGAGGGCCTCCAACAGCTGGTACCGCTGAGGTGGCAAGCACTTGGAATATGTCACTGGCATCTGTCAGTGCGTGACAGCGTCTCTGGTAAATCCTACAAACATATGTTTACCTCAACTTTTAGTCACATACTGAAAATTAACCACATCTCATTATTCCATGTCACCCCCCAATTCTAAACAACCCACAGAGTCTCAAATAATTCATAGAAGCATTCTAGAAAAATCTCCTCAGCTCTGCTCATACAGACTGTGTCTGTAAAAATTGTTAATTTCATAATAATTTAACATAGATAATAAGAAATAAAACTGAATCAGTGCTATGGTAATATCAGTATAACCGCTGAGTGTGTGTGTCTCTCAGACCTCGATAACAGTGTGTTAATTCTTCTCTGTGCGTGTGGCAAGTAGACAATAATTTCCAAAAATCTTTGAAGGAAAAATAGAGACAGATGGAGAGAGAAAGAAGGAGAGTAAGGGGGGTGAAAAGAAGCAAATGAAACTGATAAGAGTAGCCAGATGCCCCACAGGGAATTTCAACATAGTAATTCTTTTCAAAAACCTAGTGAGTTGCACCTACTAGCTATATACACAGCTGCCTTCTAAAGTAGAATTGTAACTGAAACAGAAGCTCATAGTCATCACGCATTAGTGATTTGACGTGCTCTACATAGCATGTCACACAAATAGTGCTCCACACAGAAGATTCAGTTGACAGTTGTTTACAGCAAAATTTGATGTTAGCATTTTGCTCATGACACGATACTCGAGTAAGCAAATGCACAGCAAACAGAAAAAAATACTAAGTAAAACTACACTGAACTATTTTTAAACTGTACTTTTAAGTATTAAATTACAGACCTAATTAAGCCAATGCTGGCTCATTTGGTGGCTTTTCTTCAAAATGATGACTTTGTTGCTTCTTGCATGTTTTGCGACACTTTCAAAGTGAAATGATGAATGTGACTCTTGCAAACTTTTTATTATATCGGTCCTTGTATGTACCCTGGCAGCTCGGAAATAAAATGTTCAGAGAGTGATGCAAAAAGTTTGAATATACACCTACACTAACCCTAACCAATGCGTTAACAAAAGCAAACTTGAGATAGAACACATTTGCTGAAGCAACCAAATTTTTTTTAGCTTGCTTCTACAACTCTTTGATCTGTTTTTATAATGACTCATTTTACAGGACTTGTATCCGAGCACTCTACATCAAGTGCAACGCTGTACCAGGTGATCAAGTTTACTACGACAAAAAGCCATACATATGGAGGTGGTTATGTAATTCAGATGTCAAATGTATTAGTTTACAAATCAAGCATTACAGTAAATTACATTTTGAGGTCATAACATAGTATTGTGCAAGGAATTGTACAAAAACAAGTTTTTATTCATTGATAATTTGACCCATAATCCTAATTTGTGTGAACATGAATATAAGATGTTGTCGTTTTACTGCTATTTCAGCTGGATACCGCAATGAATTGTATGTATAGGTAGTTTTGTAAAAATGTAGGTAGAGGCATGTTTTTCCAATGAGCCTAGGTTATAATATGGTGGAACTTATTCTGCTATATTGTGCATGGCACTTTCTCCTATATTCATAGTAATAATGAGAGAACCATCTCAGAAACATCTTAGTACAGGCTTTGTCACAATGCATTCTGGGATTGCCTTCTCTGAGAAAGATGCATGCAGTGCTACTTAATGAGCTGTTTTCAAGCAGTTTACGGTTATGTAAGTGACAAACAAAGTTGAACGAAGCTCAACTTTATGTATATGTGCCGTGATGGGACTTGGGAACCATCAATGTGAGTCTGATACAGTGCAGAAGATATGGGTATACTGCCTATACGTACTTGTGCACGCAGAGCACCAGGGCTTACAGGAAGTCTTTTGTGACTCGCTCTCATTCCTCAACAACTTAAGTAAGATCACACTGTGGTTTGGTGGCTGCTTGTTGTGGAAATGAAGCAGCTTCAGTTTTCCCATGTTACGGATACTAACATAGCATGTGCAAAATGAAAAGCAAAATCACACAGGACTGCATTCATCCATTTTCATTAGTTTCTGAGAAATGGTAGAGAAACATCAGTTTTAAGTATAGCAAGAGTTAAGAAAAACTCTGATTTGCTCAGTTGCACATCCTGGACAACCTGGTACAGCAAGAATAGCTACTAGCAACCAATAGCAGCTGTAACGAATCAGCTCATGAGGAAATATGAATAATTAATCATAACTATTTATAATTAATTATGAATATTTAGATCCGCTGTAGATATTTAGCTGACCTCTCAGGGTCAACTGTCTTGTCAATTCTAAGAACGTTAATTTCCTGGTTAAGGGAAATAACTTTCTTACTGTACAATTCTACAAAAGCTTGTAGCATAAATCTGCATGATTAAGTGACTCCAGTTATAAGCAAACAATGAACCACGTCAAGTGTGATACAAGTAAGGTTTTATTAACTACATAAACACTTAAACTAGTCTAACATACTACATAAACACATAAACTGGTCTAACATACACATACACACACACAAGGAGGTCGTAAATGTATCGGGTGTCAGGGTTGCCATGGAACCAGGGGCCTGTTCGGCTTCCTGGGGTGTTACAGAGTATTTGTTAAATCTAGCTAACAAAATATATATTGTGTGTTTGAGTGGTCCAGACGCTACACAGCATAGGCAGTTCAGTATGTTTTGGAACAGAGTGATAGTTTACACTTGACACTGTCTACATATGAAGAATAGCAGTACCATATTTTTACTGTGCACCAACTGTAATGTCAGAGTATTCTCTGTAACGTAAACTATCTTCTGCCTCTTTGAGATGGCCCTTTCCAGCTGTGCTGGCATATCTGTTTCCACTCAGCTCTATGCTCACACACACAAACAGTCAAATGTCTGTGCTATTCACTCCATCGTACAGGCTGATAGTGCTAACATCTAGGGTATGTGCTTTTACAACAACAGTCTCCCACTTACCTAATGGCAAAGCAAGAACAGTGAGTTGAGCAACGTCTCTGTTTCTATTTCTCCACATGCCATCTTGTTTCGCTCATCCCTTTCTTCTTAGTGTCCCTTCCATGAAAGCTCTACGGCTTGAGGAGGAGTTGTAGAAGATGACATGCAGAACATGCAGGTGTTTGGGGGAATAAACAGAAAGAGTATAATTGAAAACAATTGCTATACCGCTATATAATCTGTTCATAAGCTGGCTCTTGTCTGTGTGCGAGGTTGTGAAAGTCTCATAATTCCCACCAACGACTTCAGAATCAGATTGACGATGAGGAGAATGTGAAAAGGGGAACAGAAACAAGCCTATTCAAAGTTTTATGGGCGGTTATCTTATAATCTTTGGTAATGTTTAAAGTGGTTTGTGGTGTACTACAATAGTCTGGAAGACAATCCTTCAGGCTATGCATAGAGTTTTAGATCACTTTGAGACACTCATCATGACACCTACCCTCTTACAAAACCTCAAACACAAGCTCATACACAGACCACAACTCAAAAGAGACATTCCAGCTAATTGTCTGCAAAAAAGTCACTGTCTCACATCTTCTTAAATGCAATGGCAAAACTACTGCAAAAAGATTTAGGTCAGTGTGTTTAAAGGAGACAGGAGCACTCTTGACTGTATTTGAACAGACTTTGTCTACACTATAAAGGCCAAGTGTGTTCAAGAGATTAACCATCTGTGCAGATGAACAGCACAGACCTCCCACGCAACATTAATGTGAGTTTATTAATTTATTCATTTTCCTTAGACACTCTGAAGTTGTCATATCTGTTGTTGTTATACACCATATGTTTTGGTGCATTTTTGTCCCAGTTGCCATTCTACAGTAATCTCTCTATGAACTCACAAAAATTCCTGAATGGGTGCGATACAGAATTTAAAAAATGCCTCATGTCGGACTTGGTTTGGGAAAGAAAAAGTTTTCTGAAACAGAATGCAATCTGTTCAGAAATAGCCTATTGTATTGAGTTGAGCCTGTTCTTAAGCAGACTGAGAACTCTTGAAAGTATTTTGTAGAGTAACAATGATTATTATCAAAGCGTTTTCCCTAAACTCTCCCTTGTCTGTCATTGGTCAAACAAATAGTCCTGCTCCAGACTCAAATCATTGGATTGGATTAAACTGGGAATGGAATTTTCAACATAAACTTTTAGCAAAACATTACACACAAACCTGATATTACGGTAATTCTCCTCAGACTTTATCTTTGCAAGATTTGGAAAAGTGAGTAGTGATTTACGTAGCCTCTGCTCAAACCCCTTCGCGTTGTCTTCCCAGAACTCTTCCCTTCACATCCCTTTCCTTTGCCACCTTCCTCTTCTCTACTCGCTGGTCAGTTCCAAACACACTCAGTGGCTGCAGACGTCACTGTGCTCATACGCATGCACAGAGATATGAGAGGACAACGTCATCGGGCCCTTTGGCATCTGGGAAATGATGTAGCTTGAAAGTTCTTAAGAGGCACAGCTATAAATCTGAGGAGACAACGTGGATTTTACAATAATCTGCATAGTGTCAGCTCAAAGCAACATTTGTTCAGTAGAGATGTGTTTTATAGTAGCTATGTACTTCTGTGAGGTGTTACATTGGTGAGGCAACAAAAACACTGAGCCCACTGCACAAAGAAATACCAATACAGAACAGAGTATCAAAATATAAGCAATAAAAATAATAATAATAATAATAATAATAATAAACGTTAGAAATGTTAAATTGGGTGCATCAACTAAAATAGAAGTCTGGGGATGGTTTTAACATTGAGTGAGTGGTAACACAGATAGTTTAATGGCTTAGAAATTACTACTACTGTTCAAAAGTTTGGGATCAGTAAGATATATATTTTTTAATCAAAATTATTATTTTTTTTCATCAAAGATGAATAAGATGAGAAAGTGACTAACAACTTTTACTTTAAATTTAAATATTTAAATGTAATGTTATTATATTATGCATTTACTTATATAAATGTAAATGTTTAATATATTACATTTATATTTAAATAATATTACACATTAAAATTACTTTTGGCATTGGTATTGTTGGTATGGAGATACAATTTAATTTAAATTAAATCTATTTTTAAATATACATATTTTAAATATTATGTTTGAGCAGACAGG
Organism: Sinocyclocheilus grahami; assembly: GCF_001515645.1. Taxonomy (NCBI): domain Eukaryota; kingdom Metazoa; phylum Chordata; class Actinopteri; order Cypriniformes; family Cyprinidae; genus Sinocyclocheilus; species Sinocyclocheilus grahami. The sequence continues at coordinate 3,907,884 of NW_015505181.1, forward strand.
GAGGGATGTTTATGTATTTTTTTCAATCAATTTTCCAACTTGTAGAACAAAACCTATCGTCCTTTTTTAAAGGAAAATGTTCTATACAATAAAATCGTACTTGTTTATTTATGCATTTGTAATCTTGAACACGTATAAATGCATAAATAAAGAAGTATAAATTAAATAAATGCATGCGCAGTTTTTTTCTAATATTACAACTCAATATTTACCCATTTTATAGATTTCAAAAGCAGCTTTAATTTGTAGCAGATAGATATGGGAACATTATATTGAAGTTTGAAATAAACATTTAAAACACAGACATTGAAACAAGACGTTACGATAATCTCCGGCCTTCCCTGTATTACTGTAGTTCACAATTTTTGGCTTTACTCCTTCAATCATAGCTGGTCTACTCAGAAAAGCTCTGTGTATTTTGGCCAAGGTTTATGTGTATTAGTGTGTAATCGTTCTATTTTTTGCTCTCACAGCAGGCGTGCTGAATGAGATCTGCTGCTTGTCCCGAGAGGCACAACCATTGGCCTTTGTTCTACAAGGCAGCTGAGCATGCTCACTTGGTTTTTCCCATAGAACTGGGCCACTTCGGCACTCATAACATTCACACCGTCTCCCCACCCCTTGTGTGCAACGTCAGAAGCATGTAGCCCTGTCACTTCCTTCTGTCAACCCAACCTATTATTGTTCAGGACATCCTGTGAACACCTCCATATCTTGCATCACTTCCTACCTCTTAGATGGTTTAACAACGTGTCTAAAGGCCATTAATGGGATGTGACAGTGCCATCTTAGCATAAGTGACCCCACCTCGGTTTCATTGTGCTAGCCTTTCCACACGCCGCTCCCCACAGTCTAGCATTGTCATATTGGAGATGTAATCATCTTGGGAGGATGCGACCTCCTCCCTACTAGTACTCCTTACTGTAATAGCTGAAACATAAACCAGATTCATTAGCTGAAACATGTAGGCGAGCTTTGAGATGAATTTGTGGAAGGAAGTCCAGGCAGACAAGGAGAAGAGAAAGATCCGAAAGGGAGAGACAAGCAGCCTTGCCAAATGTCCCGAAGCAGGAAAGGAGAGAAGCTGACCAAGTTTGATAGTGTTGAAGAAGAAAGTGGATGATTAGATCAAGAGATGGAGCACATAAATGGTGCGTCTTCTGAAAGATATTTCCTTTCCAAAAATGTTATCTTCGCCTCTAAAAGCTTGTGTGAAGACACATACCGCTTTGAAAAAGTTTACCAAGCTGGCTGATAGCATCCCTTTGATATCTGACATTCAAATGTGTGCCGTTGCAGATCTAAAGCTAAAAAATAGACGTGTGTTAAAAAACATTTACAGTGAGATCCAAATGTATGAGACTACTGAAAATCAATTAAACCTGGAAATAATAAATAAGATGTAACTAAAGAAGTGTAAAAGTCAATTAAATAAAAATACAAAAGAATATACTGAAATCTTCAATCAGTCGATGCTAGATGTTGCCAGCTATGTTTGTTTGAAATGAGAAAGAGTGAGTTTGCATTGTTATATGAAAGACATGAAAGTAGTGCTGGTTTCAGATACTTGAATGAGTGGTTTGATATACAGTGTTGCCAGTGATGACCGAGAATATCAAGAAATAACTGCTGGTATGTGATAACTTGGTCATAAACCCCACCCTCTCCACGTAAACGAATGGGACGTAAGCCAAACTTAAAAATCAAATAACACAAATACATTTTAAATAAACTTTTACCAAAGATGGTTTCTGTCATTTTTGGGTAGTTGTTATCACACTGATGTACTGTATGTTCAAGTGTTTGTTATTCTAAGTTAGTTAATTGATGCAATAAAAATGCGGTGTGGTGTCATGATTGAGCGCTTGTGACTGAGTCTGTGGGAGTTTGGACAGGACCTTGATAAAGCAGTTCCACCTCAGCCATTTCTGGAACGTTTTGGCCTCATTTTTCTGCAGTGGATGGAAATAGAGACGCGTTGTCCATCTTTTTTAACAGTCTATGGCCTGACCATGAAGATGACATAATCGAGACATATGTGAATGACATAATCAAGTCAGTCTCCCTATGCTCAATTAATATGTTGTCATTCTCTTTGTAGCTGATGGTTTAGTTCATAGTTTATGTAAGGGATAATGTACATCCAGCCGGTTGTTATCTCAGAATAAACCCCGACAGGGTGATCAGGAGGGGTCTTGTATCAGCCTGAAGGGGTTTATTCTGAGATAACAACCGGCTGGATGTACATTATCCCGCTTATTACACGGCTAAAAAGATTTGTTTTTACCATATATGTTGAAATTAATGCTGAAGTCTTGCATTGTAACCTGCGGTGGTTAAGTGTTTTCAGTCACAAAATGGCGCCAGACAGTCTACGATAGCGGAGTGACTCGTTAAGCATATAAGTAGTACCGGGCAAGATAACTCGTAGTACTCGGATGAGCGGTGTGTTATTCAATTTGGCGGTTGTTATCTGGGAATAACATACCGCGCGATTGACCAATCAGAATCAAGTATTCCACAGAGCCGTGTAATAAATGTTTATAACTCTTTAACAAAGACTTCTTTAAAAATTGAATGGGAAAATACTTCTGGAACCAAGGCCACTGAAGGGAACTGATGAACTCTGTATAGATATTCTGTTGAGTCAGTAAATAATCTAATGAATACCTTTCACACACCACCTCACTGCACAGTGAAATTTATTTATTATTGATAAGATGCTAGTAAATGACAAGGATAATGTCCCTGGCTGGAAGTGAGGATTCCGTTGACAGCTGAGACCAATATCTCCTGAGGACATCTTATCTAACTTATCTAATGACAGTCTCCAGACATCATTTCTGTTCTTCATTGCCAAGACATTTTGGTCTGTTCTGCTCATATTTTGCTTGCTTATCACTTGTTCCGAGTCCAAACAGTCTGTCACTCTTTCACGTTGACATTAATCAACATTAGGGAGACCAGCTCAAATGTTCTACAGTCAGGCCAGTGTTACAAATGAACTGTACAGTGAGTTCAGTCTGTCTGATGAATCTAGTGGAGGAGTGAGACTGTTCATATGCAAGGATTCACAGCAGACTCCAGATTTGTACCCCTTTTATCAACGTCCTAGTCTACTTGACGTCTAACACAAACAATACTAATCAATAGATTCCAGCTAAGACAAGGTTAAACTTGGATTAAAGTTAGATTTAGTCAATTAAAACATTAAAATAGTCCATATTACCTTTTAAACAACATATCAGTCTAATATGCCTACAGTGTATATTATATGTTTATACACTATGTATTTTTTATATATTTTGTTTTTGTATGTTCAATACCAACCTCTAACCCATCTGACTGCATGAAAAATGACAAGTACAAACGTGATCTCAGGTAATTGAGAAATGACAAAAGCATTTCTAAAATCCTCTAAGCTAAGGAAGCCAATGTAATTAGAGTGTGTGGAGACAAGCCGTTTCATTCTGAACTAATTATCCAAGCTTAAATTTGCTAGAGGACGCGTGTTTGGACCACCTGACGTTAACAAAGTTCTACATGCTGAACTTCTTGTGTGCAGTTTATTAAATATCATGGCTAATTTGATTATGATTTCAGTAACCAATATGCTTACCGTTCAGAATTTTGGGGTCAGTATGATTTTTTTTTTTTAAGTTAATATCTTAATTCTGCAAGGATACATTATACGGATTAAAAGTGACATTAAAGACATTTATACTTTTACAAAAGATTTCTATTTCAAATAAATGCTTTTCTCTTGAACTCTTAACTGATTTCAACATTGATAATAATAAGAAATGTTTCTTGATTTCCAAATCAGCATATTAGAATGATTTCTGAAGGATCACGTAACCCTGAAGACTGAAATAATGGCTGCTGAAAATTCAGCTTTGCCATCACAGGAATATATTACATTTTAAAATAAATTGCAATAGAAAACTGTTATTTTCCACAATATTACTGTTTTACTGTGTTTTTGATCAAATTAATGCAGTTTTGGTGAGTATGCAAGACTCCCAAAAACATTAAAAAAAAACACCCAAGCTCAAACTTTTGAACGGCAGTGGATGTGTAATCTGCTCCATTCAACAGATTTTACCACGTTTGCATACATTATGCAGAAACTACACAATAATTCTGCAGATTCAATTTAGGCCTGCTTTTCGCCTAAACCAATGTTGACAGAAATGGATGTTATATGGTTTGAATTGATTGCTGATTCAAAATGGGTAAATCTGCTTCTGATATGGTGGTATTTCTCAGCTGTATACGACTGAGGGCCCACCAGCAGTAGGTGTCTGTCTCGTTTGTGTATTTTTCTTGGCAGAGAACAGTTTGATTCGCAATTGTGTTGCTCATGTGCATTGCCACATTGGTGACTTTCTGGACTCAAACTCATGCTGTTACGTTCTGATTATGCAGCACAAGCACCATGTTGCAATCACAACATGAACAGTATTTCATTTCACAATTTCACTCATTTCAATCGTACAATAAGTGACAGGATACAGACATAGGAAAAATCAAACAGAATAGATTTGGGTTAGCTAACAGTTTTCAGCCTTCAGTGACCACAAATTTGATTCAGTAATGATAAATAATCTTTCTGATAACATATTATACAGTGACCTTAGAATATATTTACCTACAATTTAGGCCTATACTTATTTAGCATACTAAAAGGAGATGTTGGTTCAGATAATGCCCAGCTATAATGTAAGCAATAAGCATCAAAATGATTTTAAAATGCTAAATATCAACAAATATCAAAGCAGACTGATCACTTGAAGTTGAAGTGGACACTAGATTTTATTATGCAAAAACTTGGAAAACCTTAAAAACTTCTAAGGAACGTGTTTGAGGTCTAATGTGGCTAAACAGAAAGAAACATCCCAGACAAACTGAGCAACTAGACCAAGAGGTCAGTTGCAACACTAACAGTGTTTCAACGCTCTCTGGTTAAATTTGGAGAGACTATCCAGACATCAGTAGTTTCTTCAACACTGCTCTTTGGGAGATGGAAAATATTGTAGAAAATATTGTAGTCTGACAACACTCAAACTGACCTGAAAGCCAAATGTTATGTCTGGCAGAAACCAAATACAGGCTGACACCAAAGTACCAGTATGGCCATCAAGTGTGACAGAATCATATTCTGGGATTACATTTTAGCGGGAAGAAGTGGAAAGCTGTCTTACATGAAAAAGAACATAAATGGTGTCATACACAAGCAAACATTTCTCAGGAATCAGATTCAGTCGGCAAAATATCTACATTAATGGCAATAGAATGCATTAATAGTAATCCAGAGCACATTATGAAGTCCAGACTTTAAAGTGTATGGTATGGGGAATCAAAAATGTATGTTTTTCATTCTGAACAGACGAATTTATAATAATAAAAAAAAAAAAGTAATTAAAATCGGAAGTACCAGGAACAAATGCTGGATGGATGGTGCACACTTAAATGCACTGTATCCAAAAAAAAAAAGCCCTGAGAAAAAACTCCTTCTTTGGTTAGAGGCAACCCAGTACGTGTCAAAGGAACAGACTGTTACCATCAGTTAGCACAAAAAGCTTTTGATCCTGGTGTATTAATAACAGAATAATATACAGTCCTGTAAGTTTTATCCAGAGACCCAACACTAAAGGACCCAGAGAGAGATAAGAGTGCTGTTTTAGACACACAGGAAGCTCTGCTTTCTGTATCACAGGCACAGATAATTTAATACACTATACTGGAATAAAACAATTCAACTCCCCAGGCCAGATCTCTCGTCAAAACCAAGAAGCCCTAAACACTATTTAGCAGCCAGTCCTCCAAAAGCTCCTGGAGAGTGAAGGATTGATGTTTGAGGAAATACTGCATTCATTTCAAAGAAATGTGCAAGTTCAGCTTTAAAATAAAGCGCGATGGTGCACACTTCAGTACTGCAGTTTTAGTGTACCTGCATTTGGAATATAAGAGTATAAATTCTCATCAAGAACTAGATATAAAATTGTAGACTTAAACTTAAACTTAACTAAATAGAAATGGATTAAAATGGATAAAACATGAGTACTAAGTAAAGCATATGAAATTATAATGAATTAAATCTAAGCCAACAAAACAAAAATGTAATATTATAATGAGACCTTCTTTGAAATCATAATAAAGTGTTGAATTATACAATTTACAGTTTATAACAATTAGGCTTATACAGTTAACAATTGTGACAATGCTAAATAAATGATATAATGATAGAGTTCATGTCAACTTTACAGACTGGTGGGTTGAAGGGTTTCTTCACACTCTTGCAGGGTTGTGTGTCAGCAGTAGAGGACGTGTCTACATTGTGCCAAAGGAGGATGTCTGTAGGCCCCCTTTGTTTTCCATTGAAACAGCTCATTACACCAAATATAACATAGCTGTAGTCTGTAAAACTCCCCTGTTTTGATCATACATCACATTTCTGGTGCTATAAGTAGCATAAATTGACAAGACAGAAATCCGTAGGCAATTATAAGTCATTATAATCAATATTTAGCATGATGATTTCAACGTAAAGTTGACCTAACTAGCCTAATTGATGGGACTGCTGTTGTAGAGGAACTGCCATACATGATATTCACCACAAGATGGCGCGTGGGAAGTTATTGACAAGAAATGCATGGGCTCATGCTGTCTCCTGACGTTTAAGCTTTTTTTCAGTCTCATCTCTTCATTTCTGTTGACGTGACATCATGTTTTCCCTGTCTCTTCATGGAAAAGATATTAACCCATTTAAAAAATATAAGTATATTTCGAATTTCTTTTTGAGAAAAATATTGAATTACAGCCTTCCTCTCCAGGGCTGAATACCAAATAGAACCTACTACAGTTATTTTGTTGAAATCAACAAATAAAACATCAGACACTACATCATAGTTGTCTAAATGTGATTCCTAAGAAAGGTAAAGAATTAAAAAATGCTATAGCAATATGCAGTTTCCTTAAATAACTGCAGATATGTTAAATGCAATCTTGAAAAGTAGAAAACTGTAAAATAATAATAAATAAAAAAAAATGACAAAGGAAAAGTTCTCTCTTACTATATCAAGTTTCAGGGTTCTACAATTTTTTTTTTATTAGTGTTTTGAATTTAAGTGGTTAAATTAAGTGGATGGTTTAAGGCTAGGGTCAAACTCTAATTGTTAGATATAAAACAGAAATCTAATTTAAAAGCTGATTAACACTGGTGAACTGGTGAAGCAGGACCACAAACAGAACATTTAAAAAAAGACTTTCCCTTATATAAACATATACATTTGAAGTCTTTTTATTTTTTAAGTTCATTTGTCTACTCGTACACTCTTTAGTTGTCTTTGAGATCATTATAAATAGATGTTTTAAAGATGAAAAGTACTAAATAAGGAGACAGCGTGAGATGTGTCGTTGGAGAAACCAGAATACACTGCTCTCTGCATCAACTGATCAGTTTAACCCAATTGATGTAGACAGATTCAATCCACATAACCTGATCACACCATGAGTGTGTATGTGCAGGACAGAGATTATGATAAGCATTGGCTGAACCACAATTCTGCTGACCAGTCAAATATGCTAATCTATAATCTGCCCTTTAAAGGCACCCAAGCGGAGTGTGCTCAATTTCCCAGACCAAACAAACCTACAGTGAGGGGTGAAGAAACAAACCGATCATCATGAATGGCACAGAGGGACCAGACTTTTACGTTCCGATGTCCAATGTGACTGGTGAGGTGCGCAGCCCTTATGAATACCCGCAATTCTACCTGGCCTCACCGATGGCATTTTACTGCGTCGCTGCATACATGTTCTTCCTCATCATGACCTGCATTCCCATCAACGGCCTCACATTGTATGTGACCATTGAAAACAAGAAGCTTCGAACCCCCCTGAACTACATCCTTCTGAACCTAGCTGTGGCCGATCTCTTTATGGTGTTTGGTGGATTCACGACTACCTTCTACACCTCCTTACATGGATATTTCGTCCTAGGACGTGCCGGCTGCAATCTGGAGGGCCTCTTTGCTACTCTCGGTGGTGAGATTGCGCTCTGGTCACTGGTTGTCTTGGCTGTTGAGAGGTGGGTGGTCGTCTGCAAGCCCTTCACCAAATTTCGCTTCACGCAACTCCACGCCACCTTGGGTGTCGCTTTTAGTTGGATAATGGCCTGTTCGTGTGCCATACCGCCTCTAATCGGATGGTCCCGCTACATCCCTGAGGGCCTGCAGTGTTCATGTGGAGTGGACTATTACACGTTGAATCCGGAGACTGAGAACGAGTCTTTTGTCATCTACATGTTCGTCGTGCATTTCTCAATTCCTCTCACCATCATTTCTTTCTGTTACGGCCGTCTGCTTTGCACTGTCAAGGTCGCAGCTGCCCAGCAGCAAGAATCGGAGACTACCCAGAGGGCTGAGCGAGAAGTTACTCGAATGGTAATCCTCATGCTCATCGCTTTCCTAATATGCTGGGTCCCCTATGCCAGCGTCGCCTGGTATATCTTCACCCACCAGGGGAGTCAATTCAGTCCCATTTTTATGACCATCCCGGCATTTTTCGCCAAGAGCTCAGCGCTCTATAATCCGCTCATTTATGTCTTCATGAATAAGCAGTTCCGTCACTCCATGATGTTAATACTGTGCTGTGGAAAAGATCCTTTCCAGGATGAGGAGGAAGGAACTTCCACCTCGAAGTCCAAGACAGATATCTCATCTGTCCCCAGCTCTGAATCTTCTGCCTGAGGGTCATGCTCTAGGCTATTTGCAGAACATACAGCTCAGCTGCCTGCAACCTATGAAAGCTATATCCCTGTAAGGACATATGGAAAATTCTGGCATGGCAGATAGAGTTGTATACTAATATTTCAGTGGACAGACATTTCAGTACAGCTCAGACTGTGGATGGGAATACATAATTATCTGTATGAGCAATTATTATTATTATTAGCATTATGGTGACACTTTCTATGAAGCCCATTTTTATGAGACATTGTAAAGGTATTCTTAAGGCATTGTAATAAATGCATAATGTTTTATAAAAAAAACGTATAATATGTTGTTTCATCTCATATATAATCATAACAACAATTATAATGATATGGATGCATTGTGTTCATTGTGTGTTATAAATCATCATAATCTTAAAAAGTTATAACCACAAACAAGTAGCTATTATAATGCATTAAAACTGTTGTTATGATTACTCATGAGATGATACAACATATAATTTTTTTTAAAAATACATTATGCATTCATTATAATGCCTTAAGAATACTCTTATAATGTTTTATAAATACAGGCTTCATTGAAAGTGTTACCATTATGAGTATAATTATTATACAAGAACAGCACTTTTCTACTACTGTACTGCTACTTCCAACTCAGTGTCAATTTAGTCTGCAAGAGGTTCAAATCCTGATTTTATAAATTATATTCATACTTCGGATTCTATATATATTTGGGGACAGATTTGATTTAAAGTTTTTAAGAAAAAAATTCTTCATCAAAAATTGCTCAAAAGTGACAGTAAGGATTTTTACAATGTTAGAAAAGAATGCTATTTCAAATAAACATTCTATCCATCAAAGAATCCTCAAAAAATATATCACGGTTTCTACAAAAAATACTAAGCAGCGCGACTGTTTTAACATTGATAATAATAAGAATGTTTCTTGATCTGCAAATCATCATTAGAATGATTTCTGAAGGATTGTGTGCCAATGAAGACTGGAGTAATGGCTGCTGAAAATTCAGCTTTGCCATCACACAAATAAATCACATTTTAAAATAAAATATATTAAAACTGTATAATTGTGTAATTTAGTATAATGTAGTTTCATGAATTTGAGCAGAATAAATAAAACTGCTACATAGCACCAATATATTAAGTATAAGTAACATTATAGCTGAACATTGATTGTTGCAACAATTTATTCTCAGTGTTACCTTATACCAGCTGCAAAAGAATGTGTGCTAAATAGGACTGAGATCAATAAAAGTGTTAAATTAATCAAAGAACCACTTTTTTATTAAATGTAAAGGGCAATGTAGGTTTTATACTTAATATTATTTACTGCACTTTATCTGCTGAAATCTAGACTTCAAATTTGAACAGTTCATTACAAAACTATGAAAAATGTCTGTTTCCTGCAATCCTCAAGACAAACACAATGACACTGTCTGACAAATGCAACTACAATCAAATGCACTGTCTGTCATGTGAGCAAGGAAAATTAAACATTTAAAGTCTAATCAATGTGTCCTTGATTTGTATTGCCGTTTTAAGGTTTTTGCGCCATGCTCTCTGGAAACAAATGCCTGTGAAACTCTGTAAAAATGACCTTGAGGTAACTAAGCAACCCAGAAACCTCCTACCCTCCCCCTGCTGTACAGCAGAATACAAATTCAAACCTGCATAAACAGAAGAGAAGTTCACAAATACTAGCCTAGAGAGACAGACAGATAGACAGACAGACAGATAGACAGACAAGACAGATAGACAGACACTGTATTGCACGGCACAATGTTCTTTGTTTAGAAATGGATGTGGGGAAGTCAGCATACTTTTGCACGCTATGAAAGCAATGTGTCTGTAGCTTACGTCACTCCAATCCTTTTTTCATTCTCCAAAATGTAGGCCTTCTATTCATGGATGCAGCAGTGGGACTAAAATGAGGTCAAAATAACAGTCATTCACACCAGGTAGCTCAACTAACACTGTGTCATTCCAGGAATGAATCAACTACTTTATCTTTTGCCAGATATTAGACAGCTTTCAGTCGCACATTGTTTTTCTGGACAGTCACCTTTTCGCGTGTTCTACCTTTTAAATATTTTGCTATGGACCAAATTGTACAAGCATTAACTAAATAGTTTTAACCCCTAGATTTTGTTGTACAAACATAGAATTAGCTTAAATTTGAATAAAACAAATTTACATACATAAATATAAAGGCCAAGTAATGTTTATTTTCATGTTGTTGTGAAAACTGAGGACATACTAATTCCTTATGATCCCTTACCACTCTATCCCTACTACGGCTGTAGAGAACAAAGTTCTCCTGACGCACTTCACTTTTTATGCATTCAAATCATTCTCTTTAAGCCAGAGAGAAAGGCTCAGTCTCTTATTCAGCTGATGACCTGAGAGAAGGAGTTCTCACTGGATTTTTAAAAAGCTGTCGACTCCGTGGGTAGTGTATTGAATCTCTTTTCCTTCACCTTTTGAACTGCCAAGAAGATAAAGAAGTCTTTGTTCTCTCCTCCTCTTTATTTTCCAGACATGTTGGCAAAGTGTTAGAGAAGAACCTATAGTGCAGTTAAACACAGTCTCTACCTCCCACATGCATTCATCTTGAATAATTATCGCAGTCCAAGTTATCCTCTGCTTGACCCGCTAACTAGCCTATTTCCTTTTTTGTGGAAAGCTTGAGAATCATAAGAAAGACCATCAAAATGTGTATATATATACTGTTTTTATTTTTTGAACATTATCATCATAGTTTGTATTTCATTATCCCTTCATTCTTTTAAAATGATCACCTCTGAATGTACACACTGCAAACTGTCAAAAATATACAAACGAATGCAGGCTTGTGCTATACTCTGGTCAAATGTCTAAAAAACAGTGGCACTGGGGAAGAGAAAGAAAATAAAAGAGAGAAAAGACATTGAAAGTGTAAAGACATGCACAGTATATGTCTGAGCACCACGTTGACTGAGCTGCTCGGTGCATGAGAGGGCTCTCTCTGTAACAGAAGTTTTCATAATCAGACAGTAGTCCAAAAGGCTGTCCTTTGTAAAACAAAACGAAAGAAAAACAAAAAAGAAAACACCAAGAATGGTACTGTTAGGCACATAATCGTTTTCTTTATACATAGTTGTCAAACTCTGTAGAACTGCTAGCAGATTTATAAAAAGGGTCATAAAAGAAACCAAAATGACACTTCGATGGAAAGAAACAAACTCATTCTTCTGCTGTTGAGAGTTGTAAAGAGGTTCAACCATGAGAAAACACCAGATTTAAAATCAATAATTTAGTATTCAGGTTCTGCGCAGTCCTTGGATGAAGGCTTGTGTGGACAGTGGGTTCTGGTAATGGTGTCCTTCCTAGCCGACCTATCAGATGCTGAGGTCTTTGGGGCTGTCTTTGTAGGCCTTCCTCCTCGGCTCAGGTACATTGTTGTTAGCTCTACTGTAATTGGATCTGAGCGTGCTATAATACTCACTCAGCTGAGATCCGACCTCCTCTTCATCCTCATCGCGGTAACCTCTGATGGGAGACAGGTCTCGACCTAGACTCCTCGTCCGGTACGAGTTTGAAACCGGAGACTCGTCTCGACGGTATCCATCCTGTCTGCCCCCACTTCTCACTGGGGAGCGGCCCCTTAATAACGAGTTGTAGTTCTGAAAGGCTGAATCCGAGTCGGGAATCCGAACATGGGGAAGAGTGTCGATGCGAGAAGTCCCGCGGAAAAGGGTTGAGTCGCGATAGGCTCGGTCCATAGGGGAAAGATCGTCAAGGTAGCTGGGCGGCTCTCTTGGAAGGGTGTCTTCCAGATCGAGCTGGTCCAGGGATGTCGCCAAATGTGGAATGCTCTCGGATCGGGATGGAGGTTTCGGAGGAGGAGGTTCTTTTAAGGTCACATCCAGCCCCCTGTCCAACTCACCGTAGTAGGGTTTATTTGAGGAAGCTGTAGGATGCCTGGAGGGAGACTGGTATCTAGATCGTTGAGGGGAATGGTAGGGGGATCTACGGCGGTAAGGAGAACTGCGGCGATAACCTGATCGGTGGGGTGAACGCTGAGGTGATCTGTGTCTGCGAGGAGAAGAGTGGCGATGATGGCGTCTGTCCATGGTGTTCTCGGCGCTCCGAGCTCTGCGCCTCTCTGGGGAGCGGTGCCTCCGGTGGTGATGGTGGTTCTGGTTGTGAGTGTGGTGGTGGTGGTGTGAGTCATCCGTGCTGGACCTCTTCTTGTCGCCCTTCCTCTTGTGAGGCTTTGAGGCTCCACTGTCCTTGCTGTGCCCTTTGCTCCTGTTCTTCTTTTCAGGGGACCGGTGTCTGTGGTTGTTGTGGCGGTGGTTTGACCGGTGGCCGTGCTCCCGTTGACCCGACTCCCGTGCCCTCCTGTCGTCATTTTGTGATGATTTGTGAAGGTCTGGTGGATAGCTGGACTCCGATGGTGGGTGGGGCCGACTTTCGGGAGGAGCTGTGTTCACTTCCGAAACAGTTTGTGCACCGGCGCCGATGCCGTTGCCGTCGTTGATGCCGTCTGTAAGATAGGAGTAATTATGGGTGAACTCAGTTGTCACATACTGCCTGAACATGTATCATGTTTGTAATGGATTGTGAATGTGTCTTTATTATTATTATATTTTCAAAGCTCTAATTGGTTAAGCTGTTACCATGACTAGACGGCCTTCCCCTCATTAAATACGTTTACATGCACTTAAAAAGTCTGGTTTCAGTCAGACTAAAACAACAGTCAAGACTGGAATCCACTACATGACTTTTGTCCAGATTTTTTTTCAGGCTGGAGGAGTCGAAGCTTGTTGACGAACGTCAAAACCAATCTGCTGATTTTTTTCAGATTCACAGAAAAGTGAATGATTGGCAGAATTGGCATTACGCTTCGAAAGGCAGAGGTGATGTGTGACCTTTTTTTTAGTATTTCAAATATTTGCCATATACTTAGACAAATGATGACTGGAGTTTGACTGTGCAAAAATCTGTTGTAACTGTGCATGTTAACGTACTTATTGATTCTGTTCCTAAACTAAGCAACCATTAAGAACAGTTTTAGTGCTGATGCAAATAATGAACTCATGCAACTGATGAGTTTAAAATGCTGTTTCAAATGTTTAAATATCCAAACATAATGGACTGGTTTGAGATAGGCATGTCTATATGATTAGAAAAATGGATGTAACAAACCTGAGGCAAAACTTGCAGGCAAACCTTTCTGTTCCCACGACTCTTATCTGAGACCAAAACTAACATTCTACATTGTAGAAGCACTTTTGAGCTACATATTTTCTTTTTTTAATGAGAGAAACCTAACATGCTGAAGATAGACAAGGATCCAAAGAGTCAAAGAAGTTTCACCTGTACCAGTTAATGGCTTTGGTTGGTGGCAAACGACAACGAAAAAAAAAGAAAAGAAACGCATGACAAAAAAATAAACAACACCCACTTAAAAAAAATTGCATTCACTGATGAGGTTTAACAATTCATCTTTGGGGATGTCGGCAAACTTTAAATGCAAGAATGAACCCACTCATTCAGGTCACAATGTCAGGAATGGCCACAGGACTGGCAATGCATTCTTTGTAAATGAACTTGCAAGAGACAGTACAGTTGAGTGGAAGCCACAGCACAGAAAACTGCCAGATATGTGATGAGACGGAACACAGGATCTACAAACCGTGGTCTGATTTTGGTAGAAAGCAGGCTCTCCTGTCTTTTCAGATCTCATACAAGCAGCGACTTGGGGAGCAACCATCGCTAGGGGTGGAGGGAAGAGCCCAGAACAACAGAAAAGGATAGATAAAAAAAGAAGAGAGAGAAGCAGAGTATTTAGATCCCTTAAACAACAGTCGTGAGAGAGTTATGCTCTTTTGCAATGGAAACAGTGTTTATTTTATCAATTAGTCAAAGATAGAGATTGTCCATAAAACGCCTCCACCCTTGAGTGAAAAACCAACAGTAACAGAGAGCTGGAACCAAACGCGCACACACACACACACACACACGTGTGCACACATCCTCACCCAGCAGCAAATCAACCCAAGGACAGTGAGATGTGGATGCCGGAACAAGCTTATGTGCACAAACACACACACCATATGAAGCAGTTTACATTGCAAACAGAAAGAAAAACAAAAGTGGTGAGACGTGGAAGAGAAAAATGAGAAAAACAAGTACAAAATGGTATAAAAATATACAACCTCACAGAGATATCATGTTGGTGCAGGAAAGGACACATTATATCACATTCTGAACTTGACAAAATACATGAATGAGCATCTTTAAACGGTCAAGAACGAAAACAAAAGCATCAAAAATAACTGCTGCAAATTAGTACATGAATTTTCCATAAATATTATGGAAATTGACAAGAAAAAAAAACACATTTAGATATTCACTGACATCATGCGGCACTGACATTATGTTCAATAAGTGAGTTGCTTTCTGTCTGTAAATGAAAGGATGTAACGTCCGATGACAATCCATTGAATACAAAAAAAATCGATAATGGAATGTGCAGTTTAAGAAAAAAACATCTGCAAAGTTCGCAAAGAAGCAGTTGACATGTACAACATGCAAAAAGATCCGTGAATATGTAGAATACAGTATTGTGAGTGTTTACCGAAATGGCTAATGATACCAGAATGCGTTGTAGTCATGAAGTCTCCTTAAAGACCCTTCTCAGTAGCTTACATTCACCTTCAATAAATATCATAAATATGTTACAACTCACTGACATGGTCATGCCACCTCAGTGGAGGGCATGACAGAGTTTATCATATTTTTTTTTCCCTCTGAAAAACAATAAACGTATATCCAGTTTTAGAAACGTTAATATTTCTGCTTCCTCGCTTTGTGTTTTTTTTTTATTCTTGTGAAGTATTATGAAAAGCATGTGCCACAACCACCACCCAAAAGCCACATGTCCCATAGTCCCTAGGCTAGCCCAGTGCACAGAGGGGGCAACAGCAGCAAGTGGAAGGCCCATCACCCAGGAGGAAGTCAGAGGAGAGGGCCAGTGTGCAGAAAAGAAGAGGTGGTGGTGTTGCCGACCCCTGTGGGGGAACTCCTCAAGGGGTGAAGACAGGGGAGAAGGGGATGTTCTCGTAGATTGACCCACCATATTCTGGCACAGAGCCGTCCCCCCTCCTTAGGACCAGGTGGACTTTTCGGCCACCGTTTTTGATCAGTTCAATGGCACGGGCGTGCTTCATGCCCTTGGTGCTCTCCCCATTGATTTCCAGGATCTCATCTCCAACCTAGAGAAAGAGAGAGAGAGAGAGAGAGAGAGAGAGAGAGAGAGAGAGCATAAAAATAAGGCAGTGGAACCTATATTTAGCAGTGACATCCAGTAAACACCGTCATGCACAGAGAAAGCTAAAGATGAAGAAGAAGGTAGAATTTCCTTTGTTCTATTTTCTTTTCTGCCTCTGGTTATCTGTCAGAGCTTATTGTCAAGGGAATACCCATTTCCACAAAAATGGGTCTTTGGCTGACAACTCGCTGCACTTCACAGAGTCCCTGCACTACTATCCTCTCATCTAACTTGCAGAGCTTAGCATGGAGGCTCTGCATTTCATTTGTTAGCATTGATGCTAACAGACAGCTAATTTCTCTAATCTTATTTAATTAAAAACCTACAGTTTAAGAACACTTAAGATAACTATGGTGATACTCTGATTATAGAATTTGTTGTGGGTCGTTCTGACGGAGGACAGCAGGAACAATGTTGAAAGCAAATAATAAAATGCAACTAACTGTTTAATCATGCATAGTCAGGAGAGCAAATTATCAAAATTGTAATTACTGAATTAACAAATAAAGAATTTTAATAAACAACTAATTTTGGGGCATCCATTTAGGTGATATAATGAATATAATAGCCAGATCACTCAGGATAATATAATATAATGTAATATAATATAATATATGTTGCATTTATAAAAAAAATTAATCATTTAAAACAATATCATATTAAAATATATTTAAATTTAATAAATATTAAATATTTTAATTAAATATAATCATTTAATTTAATATTTAATTTAATATAAATTAAAAAAAATCCCTATTAA
>NW_015505181.1:3924838-3935976 GCF_001515645.1 Sinocyclocheilus grahami
TAATTCAGTTTGAGACCACTCATATAAATAATAGCTACCTATCATAACTAATCCTTGGGCAATCCTTTTAGGTGATATAATGAATAAGTCCAGATCACTCAGTTTCAGATTCTTAAGTATGATTAAATCCTAACACGTGTGTCCTGATTTATAGCTGCACATACCCTCATCTTTCCGTTTCGCACGGCTGCTCCGTCCTCTGCTAGTCTCAGCACATACAGGTCCATGTTGTACTCTCGACCCCCTCTAAGGCTGAAACCAAAGCCTTTATTGTCCCTCTCCAGATCAACAGAGTAAAACTCAGCATCCTAAAACACAAACAAATACAGGCCAAGGTCAGTGATGAATCTATAATAGTGTATTTTTTTTAATCTAAGCTCCCATTTCAGCAGAGGAAATGAAAGCCACCTGCAGGAAAGTCACATATACTTGACAGCAGAATCATCAGAGGAATAGCTTAAATAATTGATCTGACTCTGATGGTATTTTAGGTAAGGAGAGAAGGGCTGGACAGGGCCTTCACGAGGTACCAACACATTAAACGTTCAATAACCACCTCAGAATCAGGGAAGCTCAAGTGTAAAATGAGTCATAATGTGCGTTTCACAAATTGGCTTTGGCGTTTCAAACAATTTGCCTTGTTTTGTTTTTGACAGTTTGTCCAACAACTGGCATGCCCCCTCTCAGAGGACCAAACATCTAAAGCAGATGGAAGAGTGAGGAATGGAGTGAGTGATGTACCTGATTTGAAGGCTGTGTTGGAGCTGGAGGAGGTGGTGCTTGTGGGGCTTTGAACTCAAAAGACTCCTGTTTTGGTTTGGTGTTGTTTCTGGGGAAAAAGACAGAGACAAAACTTTTGTAAAATTATGAGCACTGACATATAGCAGTCCCAAAAAAGATTTTAAAATGTCTAAATGTCACTGCGTAAAGAAGTAGTTTGTGCTCACAAAAGTTGCATTTGTTAAAACACAGTAACAACAGTAATATTGTGAAATTGTAATAACATTTATTATAAAAATATTGAAATATTCAATATTTAATATACAATTCATTCCTGTGATGGCAAAGCTGAATTTTCAGCAGCCATTACTCCAGTCTTCAGTTTCCTTCATAACCATTCTAATATGCTGATTTGCAGCTCAAGATACATTTCTTATTATTATCAATATTGTGCTGCTAACATTTTTGTGGAAAACATGATACAGTTTTTCAGGATTCTCTGATGTATAGAAAGTTTTTTATTTCTTTTTAAATACAAATATTTTGCAAGATTATAAATGTCTTTGCTTTTACTTTTCCTGCTGAATAAAATCATTTTGAAACCAGTAAAAAGCTCTAGTATCAACTAGAGATACCACGTTTGATTTTTTGTTATGAAATTAAGTGTATTCATTTTTAAGTGACTTAAATGTCCAAATACATTTTGGAGCCACTTTACATTTTTAATGGAATGGTCTGATGTGATTTTCTTTCCTAAATAAATAATGAGCAACCATTAAAAATATGACATGAATTAAATAACTTCCAACTCCTCTTTTAATCCAACTCAGTATGGCTGTAATGTGCGGGTGTTGTTGAGTTCAGTGTACCTTGGCTCAGGTGCAGTTTGCTGTTGAGGTGTGTGTGTGGTAGTTATGGTTGCAATCTTCTCAGCGTTGGTCAGCAGTGATGCATTGGAGGACTCTGCGGGAGGAGGAACATCACAAATGTTAAGGAAGATAGAGAAGCCTCCACATTATTACCCATAATGCATCTGCAGTGTGCAAGTGTACCCTGTGGACCAAGTATCAGAGGCCCATTTTCCATTTATCAAAACATCAGCACTGTGTAAGCGCACTCCAGCTGGGCAGCAGGAACAACGGCACATTCATCATTCTGGCTGTAAAACAATGCAAAGCCAAACACTCAATTTCCCTCTTATGTTCCGTCTGTGATCACATATCACAATCTACCCTCACATTAACAATTCCTACAGCTTGTGTTGATGGGATAGATGCATATTCTCTACGATTTATTCCCCCTCACATCTCTATGGTTTTTCGATGGAACATAAATAAAGATATTCTAAAGAACGTTAATGCCGCACTTTGTGAGTTTGAATTCAATTTCAGACTTGAAAAAGAATATCAGATTTATCGTCAATAATGATTCCATTTTTGATCCAGATTGAAATAACCACAAAATATTTTTGTTTTTCAAAGAAGTCTCTTATGCTCATCAAGCCTGCATTCGTTTGATCAAACATACAGTTAAGACTGTAATATTCTTGAAATATTATAACAATTAAAAGTAAATGTTTTCCATCTAAATATTTATTTTAAAATGTAACTTTTTCCTTTGTTGGCAAAGCTGAATTTTCTGCAGTCATTACTCCAGTCTTCAGTGTCACATGATGATTTAGAAATCATTCTAATAGACTGTTAATAAACCGTTTTTGCTGCTAAATATTTTTGTGGAAACCATGATACATTTTGTTTTTCCTTTGGTGAATGGAATGTTCAAAAATAGCATTTAGTTTAAAAAGATATTTTGTAAAATTATAAATATCTTTATTCTCACTTTTGATCAATTTAGTGCATTCTTGCTGAATAAATGTATTCATTTCTTTTCTTTTTTAAAATCTTACTTAAAACTTACCCAAAACTTTTGAATTGTATTGCATCACAAGTTTCCATTAAAATATTAAGCAGCAAAAACTGTTTTTAAAACGGGTAATAATAAGAAATGTGGGCACCATATCTTGAGCACCAAATAAGCATATTAGAATGATTTCTAAGCAGCTTGAACATCCTTTAAAACATCTCCTTTTGCCCATCTTTGTGTGAACTATTAGTTTAATTGATCTCGGATCATTTGCTTTGACTGCATCAGCCTAACTCTTAAGTCAGCTGTCACCAATGAAATGTGGGCTGCTGTTGCTTGCGCTCAAAGCTGCTTTAATTCCGCCCCACTGGGCAGTCACTGTGGGATAGAGAGGGAACTTTGATGAGTGCACAGCCCGTGAATCCCACCGTCTTAAAATAGCCCTTCCCCATTACTCTGTTGGGAACAGACTTGCCTCATATCTCATGGTTTTCTCTTTTTTTATTCCTCTTTTCTCCACTCAGAAAGCACAAGAAATGCACAAATGAAAAATGATGCATAAATTAAGCACAGAAACCAGAAAGAAGTCAAAATACTACAGTTTAGTAACTGCAGTAAAGCAAAAAAAACAAAAAAAACCCACAACGAACTGTCTTCGCCTTCCTGTAAACACAACCAGACGTACACACCCACAGTCTGTCAATTTTGGAAATTCCCATAGTATGTTAGCACTCTCCTCCTTTCTGATTAAAGAGTATGAAGAACTCGCAGACAGACCCCAGTGCATTTGGCATTATGTATGAGAGTGGAGCCGAGACTTTCTCATTATTGCATGCCGCCTTCCCTCTGAGGAAAACACTCAATATAGTGCATAGACACACTGGCACATGCAAGCACGCATATACCATGTGCTGTAATACCATAGGCCAACGCTTATGTTTCACCTGTATTTTAGTGTCAGTTCTGCCTCGCCTGGTAGGTGAGATGAGACTTGATCAAAGAAAATAAAATGCTAATTGATATGGGTCAGAGGCTAGGGTTTTTTTTAGTATGAAAAGGGACCTGGGTTCAAAATCTAAACTGAATTTAATAAATTGAATTTGACAGCCAGTTATCATCATGCATTTTTGTTGTAAGGAAAAAGACAGCTCTGACATTTTGATTTAAAGGAAAAAAAATAAGAGTATGAAGCAAAATGAATGCTTGAATAGGTAGATGATTTGCAGAATAGCAAATTTAGACGTGAATGTGTGTCTGTCACTTTAAATAAACACCTTTTTTTATTCAACTGTGCAACTTACAAAGCACAACAATTAGGAGGGCGAAATAGTACTATATATAAAAATAGAAAAATAAATTCTATAAATAACTACATTTTACTTTCTAAGGATATATATATATTATTCTATAAATACATAAACAGATTTTTGGACAAATAAATAACAAAAACTAGTATTCAGTTCTGACTTAATTTTCAAAGATGCGATTTTTCTTAAAACTTTCATTTACCAAAACACTTACCACTAAAATCTCTGGGGAAACATTTAAATGTGTATGACGCTTCTGCACAACTTTGCTCCCCGATCAACCTTGTTGGTGTGCCATCTGTCATTATTACAACAGCACAATATGAAGGCGTTCTGCCTCTAAGGTTATAAGAGCGTGTTGAATATTTATTGTGTTGATCCCCTCACAGGTTCCTGTTCATTATTCTTCTTCTAATAATGCTGAATGTATCGTCTACATTATTACTGTGAGGCTCACGAGAGCAGTATGCTAAGAAGCCGTGCTATTACACATATTACACACACCCACATGCATCAATATGTTCTCACCCCAGCTATGCTGCTTGAGCGAAGGGAAAGAGAATGAGAGAGAGGAACTGACCGTCTCCTGGAATAATCCGCAGCGTCACCGTGTTTCCAGCCTCTTTGATCAGGTTGACGATATCCGAGTGGGACTTATTGGTGATGGAGCAGCTGTTTACAGCCAGGATCCGGTCTCCAACTTTTAGTTTCCCACAGCGGTCAGCTGGGCTTCCCTCGATGATGCGACCTATTTTATGAGGCATTGCCACACATGCGTTTCCAGCTTTTGGCCAACAGTGATTGAGCATGTATGAGTTTTAATCAAGATGGTTGTTTTTTTTTTTTGGTGGGGATGGAGAAAAGGAAACAGAAAGAGAGAAAAAGGAAAGAGAGAATGTGTAGGGGTTAATACACCAAGCCACCAAGCCAAAGTGCCAACATTTTCAAAGAATGCCCAGTTACTGCATGGACTGCAAAAGGGGGGTCAACAGCAAGAACGAACATAGGGAATCTGCTGAATTTGGCACTATTAAAAAGCATTTGCATGCTACTGTAGATCACCCTAAGCATAATTTCTGTAGCACTCTTCAGATCCTGTGAATAATCACCATCGCTTTTGAATTATTCATTACATGAAAAAAGGTGTAAACTCTTGAAATTCCCTTAGAGAACTGCACTGTGCTATGCAATGAATTATGAAAAATGACTGGGTATCATTAAGATTATTCAAGTTTGCACTTTGTGGTTCCCTTTAGCATTATGCTAAAGATGCTGTTAGCCTTTTCGCTCATTTCTGCCATTTTGCTGAGTTCTACCACACTCCCTCCCTTCAGAATCCAGAAAAGTTTGCAAACACAAACTGTTTTCCAGTCTGATTGGCTAGTTTTCTATGGAAGCATATAGGTAGCAAAATTCAATTTGCAATGCAATATGCAAAATGGCAATGCAATATTCAAAATGGCATTGTATTTCTGTATTTAAATTTACATTTTCCATTACCCATACATGCAAAGTTTGGTGTAAAAGTAAAATGAAAATTAAATTATATAATTTACATTTGCCATTTCCAACAGTAGTCTTAATCTGTAAATTGCATGCACATTTGAATGCTTTATACAGTGGGGCAAAAAAGTATTTAGTCAGCCACCAATTGTGCAAGTTCTCCCACTTAAAAAGATGAGAGAGGCCTGTAATTTTCATCATAGGTATACCTCAACTATGAGAGACAAAATGAGAAAAAAAAATCCAGAAAATCACATTGTAGGATTTTTAAAGAATTAATTGGTAAATTCCTCGGTAATATAACACAAATTGATTTGATATGTGTAACATGTTCAAGCAGAAATGGTAGCAAAATGATCATTTAAATGCTATTTGTCCTAAATGCATTTAGACTAACAGTTAGAACACTTAGGATTGCATTTTCATCATGACACCGTGGGATATTTGTAGCAAAATTCAATTTGAAAATGCATTCCGAGCTGACGACGCCCACCCTCCATCAATCATTGCTCCAAGGCAGGGATTGGCGGAAGCGTGTTACGTTTGGATCGTTTGAAACATGGGGGCTGGAGATCTGATAAGATCGTTGAATTCACTGGCAGATGATGTGGAGCGTGAACAGAGAAATATATGAAGCGTATTCCAGACTATAAATGGACATTACAAGCATTACGGATATTTGTAGCAAAATTCAATTTGAAAATGCATTCCGAGCTGACGACGCCCACCCTCCATCAATCATTGCTCCAAGGCAGGGATTGGCGGAAGCGTGTTACGTTTGGATCGTTTGTTAGTATGGAAGCATATAGGTAGCGAAATTCAATTTAAAATGCAATATGCAAAATGTCAATGCAATATTCAAAATGGCAACGCAATATTCAAAATGGCATTGTATTTCTGTATTTAAATTTACATTTTCCATTACCCATACATGCAAAGTTTGGTGCAAAAGTAAAATGAAAATTAAATTATATAGTTTACATTTGCCATTTCCAACAGTAGTCTTAATATGTAAATTGCATGCACATTTGAACGCTTTATAAGTTGCGAAATGAAAATGAAAATGTATAACACAAATTGATTTGATATGTGTAACATGTTCAAGCAAAAATGGTAGCAAAATGATCATTTAAATGCTATTTGTCCTAAATGCATTTATACTAACAATTACAACACTTAGGATTCCATTTTCATCATGACGCCGTTGGATATTTGTAGCAAAATTCAATTTGAAAATGCATTCCGAGCTGACCACGCCCACCCTCCATCAATCATTGCTTCAAGGCAGGGATTGGCGGAAGCGTGTTACGTTTGGATCATTTGAAACATGGTGGCTGGAGATCTGATAAGATCATTGAATTCACTGGCAGATGAAGTGGAGCGTGAACAGAGAAATATATGAAGCGTATTCCAGACTATAAATGGACATTACAAGCATTACAATAATGATAAATACAATTTTTTTTGTATAATTAATTAATTTAAATGAATGTTTCTAATAAACACATTTATAACAGAACCTCAAGTAAACTACATGTTATTTTGTTTAGTCATATACATGTGGGAGCTTTTTCAATTTATTACTCAGAACGACTTATTAGCCTACAACACCTTTAAAGACTTATTCAGGGAAGTACAGCAGGATGCAGGAAATGGTTGAGTATTATTTTAGGTATAAAATATCATTATTGTAATGCTTGTAATGTCCATTTATAGTCTTTACACAGCAGCTTGGCTCCTTAAATGTCTAAACACCAGCTAATTTCAAGACGCTGGCGTCATGTGGGTCACCCGCAGTGTAAGACGCTCAAAGCTCAAGATGTTCGGATAGATGTTCGATCGATCGGTCGTTCGAACGTTTGATTTTAGCATGGAATACGCTTATGAGGTGAACGCTTCATATATTTCTCTGTTCACGGCGATATAAATATATATATCAAATATCCCACGGCGTCATGATGAAAATGCAATCCTAAGTGTTCTAACTGTTAGTCTAAATGCATTTAGGACAAATAGCATTTAAATGATAATTTTGCTACCATTTCTGCTTGAACATGTTACACATATCAAATCAATTTGTGTTATACATTTTCATTTCGCAACTTATAAAGTGTTCAAATGTGCATGCAATTTACATATTAAGACTACTGTTGGAAATGGCAAATGTAAACTATATAATTTAATTTTCATTTTACTTTTGCACCAAACTTTGCATGTATGGGTAATGGAAAATGTAAATTTAAATACAGAAATACAATGCCATTTTGAATATTGCGTTGCCATTTTGAATATTGCATTGACATTTTGCATATTGCATTTTAAATTGAATTTCGCTACCTATATGCTTCCATAGTTTTCTGATGAAAATGACTAGATAATATTACGATTATTCAAGTTTGTGCTTTGTGGTGGCACTAAAGGGGCTGTTAGCTATTTTTGCAAATTTTTGTCATTTTGCTGAATTTAACCACGTCCTCCATTCAAAAATTCGCAAACGCATAAAATGTTTTCCAGTAAGACAATATCTCTCTGATGGGCTAGTTTTCTGCCCTCCTGACTCATTTCTTTGCCTGTTTTAGGGCTGTCACAGAGACAGATTTGATGTGTCAGGAAACCTCAGTCAAATTACAGGTACATTTTATGGCAACAAAAACAGCCTAAGATACCATTTACACAGAACGCGTTTCATTTATAAATAAATAAATAAAATGTAAGGTCTAGAGATGCATTTTTTTTTTAAGTTTTAAAAGAACAATTTTTAACATGAACACTGTTTTTATAACCAGAAAACAATGGAAATGCAAAAACATGTTATTTATGAACGGCCCCTAAATTAAAACACTTTTCATGTGATGATTCAGGGCTCAGCATCCTTTTTAAAAGTCTTGTTTTTTTATATATATATATATGTCCTTTCAGCCAACCATTTTTTTAGTTGTCATAGCCTGCAAAATATGCATTTTTGATCAATCTAAATGCTGTGATAGCATTTTAGTACAACTATAAAATATTCAGTCAATCTGTCAGGCTTGTCACACTGCTATGAAGATGATTTGTTGTTTGATTGTATTACTAATGACTGAGCTCTGTTTATGCTCTGAGGTCCTCGTTCACAGTGACTCTGGCACATGAACTCATGCGTTTCATCACTGGAGTAAACGAGTGCCAAACACTGCTCCCTCGCTTTTATTCCTCTCAAACACGGATCTGTCATTCCGCTCTTCCGTCATAAAGCTCTGAACAAAACTCCCACGTGGAGCAATCACCGAGCCTGCTGGATACAGGATACGCTTACGTGAAGGCTGCCAACGGCACTATTGTGAGTTTAAAAAGTAGGAGCGTTCTGATGAACATGGTGAAGAAGGATCTGAGTCTGTAAACATGGGATGTCATACTTGATTTGCTTTTTTTCTAACTTGATCTCTCTATCAATTACAATTGTTTAAAAATACTGATAGAAAGTGTTGCTGGCAACTGCTAAGATTAAATGGTGAGATTTGCATAACCTAAATGCGGTTTCACTAACTCGACAGCCATCTTGTGTAATGGAGACGTGTCTAGCTTTGGGAAGTAGAGCAGAAATAGAGCCCCACACAGAGGGTGGACATCGACCCCTGCTTCAGGCAGACATTGCAAACACACTGCCTTTTGCAATAAGAAAAACACAGGACATGCAGATTGGCATAAGTAGAATACGAACAACCCACACCCACCAAAAACTGAAATCCACAACCAAAGTGCCATTCAAAGGCAAAGAGCTCCCAGAAGAATGTGAATCTCTCAGTCATTTTCTCTTTTTATAATAGCAAAGAAGTGAATATGCAAATATGGGATTACTTTCCTTTTTCTCATTTATGCATTTGACAGACAATTTTATCCAAAGTGATTTACAGTGCTTTCAAGTCATACATTTTGGAATTTTAAGTGTTTTCTGGAATCAAACTCAAAACGCTGGTGATGGTAGTGCCATATTCCACCAACTGAGCTACAGAAACACTTTTTTAATAAATTGATAGATGAAATCTGCAGACTCATAATTTTATGTGCCGATTTGGGGGAGGGGGGGAACCCCTGCAGAATGGACCCTTTTAACAGACTGTGATTATGCGTTTCCACAGTTATTAACATTGTAAATCAAGCAAAGATTTTTATATTTAATTTTTTTTTTTATGTAATATTAATTTTCACTATACTTTATGTTTTATTAGCTTGGTAATAAATTACAGAAAAAACCTGGTTAACGCTGCTGCATGAATCTTTCTCATACAACGGCTGAGATTTGACACTTACTTTCTTCTGATCAACATAATCAATGTCTTAATATTTTTTCCTCCTTTGGAAAGTCATAGAAACGCTGTCATGGATTTTTCTTTTGCTATTGGCGCCAATTGGAATGCAAAAAATAATATATTTTGTTGTTTCCGTTTACCATTATAAAAGTTTTACGACCTCTGAGAACCCACGGAAATGTGAAAAGGGTCCTTTCTGTTTATTTAATATAAATGTAGACTAAAAATATCAACAGTTAAATGTAATTAATTAAATAACATTACATGAATTAATTATTTAATAAAAAAAATAAAAATCTATTCAATCACAAAACTATCCCAGCAATCTTACCGAAAGTGGTGCCCGCTTCAGGCCTTGACACTGATGACACAATGACAAATCCGAACCCCTCATTCTCTCCACGTTGGATCTCCACATCGTAGGGCTGGATGGCATTGGGGACCACCGTGTTGTTGCTGCCGCCCCCGCCTCCGCTGCCAATGCCGCTGGTGGAGCCTGACCCGGAGCTGACCGTGTTGAGGGAGTTCTGGCTGCCCTGCGGCGTGCGCTTCTCCTCGGTCAAAGATGGGGCCTGTGTGCTGCTGTGGTGAGAGGAGGCTGGAGAAGGAGGCATCTCACCATCCACCTTTGCCACTGAAGAGGAAGAGGGTTGGGGGAGGGTTAGGAAGGTCACTCTGAGAGATTCATGTTCTACAGGTCAAGGAGAAACCAGCTCTTCATCAACAAGCTTGACAGGCAAAGGCTTAGACTCAAGAATCATGTGTATTGATCTACAAACCAAACGTGCTTCTGAATTGCTTGAACAGGTCATGTAAATACATAAACCAGCTGGTCTCAGATTATTAAAAATGGAGTAATCGCTATTTCCCAGGAAGTATGGAATCTCTTGCCCTGCTCTCTTACAATGGTTAGATTGGGACTTGTATTCAGGTAGGTGATCCTGTACGAGTGAAAAGGGTAACTTATTCTCTGAGACCTGACATATGGGACCCAGAAGCCCCGCACAGATTAATTAGCCAGAGTCAGCAGGTGTACCCTCATTATCATGTGCCATGAACTCTCATTTAAATAAAGTCTGTCTGATAGGAATGGATAATCAGACTGCAAAATCCTGCATAATTTAAAATTCCAGTAGTCATGCTGGTCATTACGCTCGGGTTGTAGAGTGCAATAAGTGTACATTTAAGCTGCAATTAACGCTTACTCTGGAATTAACTCTACCTTACTGATATGAATTATGACACTGATATAAAAGCTTTGCAACTGCTCAAAGACATGCTGGAGTTTGTTATACTTCAAGTACTGATGACCTTTTCTGGTCGTAACAATTCCAAGATCCAAAATTAATATGCACAAAAGACAGCTTTTATTTGTACTTGGTGCTCAGAGGGTGTTCATTTTGTACCTTAAGTATATATATATATATATATATATATATATATATATATATATATA
>NW_015505181.1:3936119-3961272 GCF_001515645.1 Sinocyclocheilus grahami
TGTGTGTGTGTGTGTGTGTGTGTGTGTGTGTGTGTGTGATAAAACCAGTCTTAAGTCGCTTGGGTATATTTTTCGCAATAGCCAAAAAAACATTGTACGGGTGAAAATTATCGATTTTTCTTTTATGACAAAAATCATTAGGATATTAAGTAAAGATCATGTTCCATGAAGATATTTTGTAAATGTCCTACTGTAAATATATTAAAACTTAATTTTTGATTAGTAATATGCATTGCTAAGAACTTAATTCGGACATCTTTAAAGGCGATTTTCTCAGTATTTTGATTTTTTTTGCACCCTCAGATTCCAGATTTTCAAATAGTTGTATCTCGGCCAAATATTATCCTATCCTAACAAACCATTCATCAATGGAAAGCTTATTTATTCAGATGATGTACAAATCTCAATTAAAAAAAATTGACCCTTATGACTGGTTTTGTGGTCCAGGGTCACATATACATATGTATATATATTTCTTTGTCTTTTTTTAGTTGTTTGTTTTTGTTATATTATTGCAGTATAAAAGTTTGGGATAAGTTATATTTTTTTAAAGAAATTAATATTTGGCAAAAACACAATGAATTAATCAAAAGTGAGAACAAAGACATTTTATATAATGTTAAAAAATATTTATATTTCAAATAAATGCTGTTCTTTGAACTTTCTATTCATTAAAGAGTCCTGAAAACAATATATCATTGTTTCTACAAAAAGATAATAATAAGAAATGGTTCTTAAGCATCAAATCAGCATATTAGAATGATTTCTGAAGGATCATGTGACGCTGAAGACTGGAGTAATGATGCTGAAAAATCAGCTTTGACATCAAAGTAATACATTACATTTTCAAATTGAAAACAGTTATTTCAAACTGTACTAATATTTCACAATTTGACTGTTTTTACTCTATTTTTGATCAAATAAATGAAGCATTAAATGGACTTATTTTAAAAACATTCACCCAAACTTTTAAACAGTATTGTATAAAACAAAATAAATGAATGAATGAATAAATAGTTAGTCAGTAAGTGAAATACGAGCAACAAAATCACAATGTGGCTTCACGTTTTTGTGACTGCCACTGGCTTATCTCATTATTATCTCAGCAGGTGACACAATGACCTGTTTGCCAGAATAATGCAAGAAAAACAGCTAAAATAATATAATAAAATAATTCTGCTGAAATAGGCACAAAATATATTTTTCAATAAAAATGTAAAATACAGTATCACGACTAGTAATACATATTTATGGCCTGTAATTTTTCTCAACAATAATAATATTTTGGAGCCTGCTTACATCCATATCCAGTCTTGCGCCTCACGGTCAGATTGACGTGACCCTGTTTTGCGGCTTGTTGCATGAGTTGAACGACTAGCTGATGGGATTTTCCCACAACAGCCGTTCCATCCACACAAATTAGCTCATCTCCTGATCGCAGACGCCCATCTTCATCGGCTGCTCCATATTTCACGATGTGGCCAATATAAATCTATACAGCCAGGAGAGACAAACACAGTTAACAAGAAAAAAAAATCCTCCCAACTAACAAATTTGTCTTGGCCAAACTGAACTTCACCCCTTGAGGTTCATCACTTTTCAAACTCGTTCACTGAAACGCTGAAATTTTAAGACTAATGGTTGTGAAATGTTCTCCTAACAGAAAACCTCTCTGGAATATTTGATACCCTTTTACCAGCCGAAAAGAGCAGTATTGCAGGCAGCTCTGTATTTTATTCTTTAAGGACTAGAGTCCGAGACACCAGCTCATCAGTTCAAAGATGTAACATGGCCTCATTAAAGAGAAGAGCTGGTGGTCTGAGAGATATTTCTGACTGATCGAGGCTGTACTGCACAGATCAAAGCTTTTGTCAACCTACACACACACAGGGCAGATGCTTTCACTGGGGACAAGTTTTGCCAAAAGCTGCGTGTTTGTAATGCACTGGGCACATTTCACATAGAAATGTGTATCATGCACAAGCTGTGAAGACTGAATCTGAGAACTCAGCCAAGCTTGAACTATTACATTTGGAAAATCTTCAAAGGGCCTATATTTGTCGGGCGCCTTTAGAACTGTCAAACAGTGCAAGTGTATTTTTGTCTGGCGTTATAACTAATTAAAACAAATATCAAATATGTACTTGACAAACATAGTAACATGTTAACCAGTGTTGTTATCCATAACTAAAACCAAAACTATTAAAATTGTTTATTTTAATTGAAATAAAGCTGACATAAAATAAAATCTAAATAGTAGATGAACAAAATAAACTTGAAAACTTAAACTTAGAATTGTTATCTTGACAACTAAAATAAGTTCAAGGACTAAAATGACTAAAACTGAAATAGAAAAATAGAAGCTAAAATATACATTTAAAGCTAAACAGAAATATTAAAAGATATATAAAATGTAAAAGAAAATAATTATGTTTCATTTTTATAAAAATAAAAGCTAATTCAAAACATAAACAAGTTCTTTATTTATTAGAACATAAATAATACTACATTATTTTATTTTTTAATTAATATCAATATGCTGGGTTTGATTATATTTGAATGTATGAAATATGACAAAGTAATATATACAAGTATATATTTTAGGTCCTGTAACTGGTCACAATTTCATATGACAGCTGCAAGTATAAGTTTTAGTAATAGTTTTATGTCTAAATTACAACTACCCCTAACCACAAGAGACTGATTAAATAACTATTTATTTATAATAAATATATTTTTTAAATTGAACAAACTAATGAGCATAATACTTGAAAAATTGCATAAATGAAGCCTGCACTCATTGCTTTGCACTCACCGGCTCGCCAGGTTCATTGCCTCCAAGGATCCTGAATCCAAAGCCGGTATCTTTTCTCCACAGGAAAATATCCTGCTCCTGGTAATCAGGCACTGAAAAGGAGAAAAAAATAGCTTGAGCCCATGATCAATTGAGCTGCAGAATGACGCACAAGCTTTGATTTAGAACCCAAACCTCCCTCTTTTGAGAATGGCTGCTGGTTCAAGGTGGCAGAAAAGCGAACAATGTCTCACATCTAGATTTTTTTCTAACTGGTTCACACCAATGAAGGTGAGATATGATGATGACTCTGCTTGAATGAATTCACATAGCACAAAATGATTAACAGGTATTCCCATCTGGGAAAATGATAAGCACTGACACATGTGCATAAAAATCTAGATTACAGATCAAGTGAAGTGGAAGACAGAATACAGGGGTCTTTTGAAGCAGCTGTGCCCTTGAGTGTTACACCACCGCTTGAGCGCCGTCTCCACCACAGCACTTCCATGTCAAATCAATCAGGACGAGCAACAGCAGAGCTTCCTTCTCTTTTAGACTTGAAGCCCTGCAGACATCAGCAATCTGTCAGGTTTTACATTATTGACCCTGTAGCTCTCCAATGCATCACATGATGTTCTGTCGGGGGACATTTACGCCTGTTAAGTAAGAGAGAGCTGGAAACCTTGGATCTGGGCAGAAATTTCTGACGCAGGTTTTTACTGGAGATCTATTGTAATGCAGCTGGACGTGTGGAGCAGATGGCACATACAAGGACCTCTGTCTCCAGTCTAACCAGATGTACAGCAATATACTGTAACAGAAACAGGAAGCAGAATGGCTCCTGCAGGGGCAATATTACCATACTGTTTAAGCATCAAGAACGGTTGTAGCAGACTCTTCAAATTGTGCATTATGACAAAGATAGACCTTCAACTTACAATAATTTGCACTAAAGCCTCTCAATCCAGCTGCTCACTGCTCACCCTTATTGGACTGAATGTTCTCAAGCTGGTCAAAAAATGTCAATCAATGACTGCAACAGTATAGTCTGATTATGCAACTGACCAACCATAAGCCGGTTCTTTTAAGTGAATCAGAAACATACACCAGAACTAGTGGAAATCTTAAACAAATTACTCTTATGATTCGGGTCTTTTTAGTGAATCAAAAACATTCAGTCCATTAATCCGACTCCCAAATGAATTACTGCAACGAGTCTTTTTATTTTTTAGTGAATCAAAAACATATGGTACAATAAGGATAGTCCAATTCCCGAATTAATGATTCTAAAGAGTCAGTTGTTTTCGAATCATTAAAAAGCTTGTAAACACATGTTTTGCGAGAATTGTTTAAACTTCAGCATAGCCAGTGAAGTCTGGTTTTCGAACAAATGACTCTAAAGACTTGGTTTACAACAATGAATAATGAATTATTTAAAAAAGTCTGTCCTTTTTTAGTGAATCAAAAATATAACGCACAATTGAGTGTAGTCCAGTTCCTGAACAAATTACATTAAAGAGTCTTTTCTTTTTCGGTTAATCAAGTTTGTAAACACACACGTTTTGTATTATCTTTTGACTATGGAACTGAATCTTTTTTCCAAAAAAGGAAAAGTACTTAAAAGAACTGTTAATGGAACTGTTAAGTAACCGGAATAGTTAAGAGGCGGAGCTGTTAAATTCTTCATGATTCTCATCCAAAGTCCAAACATCTTCACTCCTAGGACTTACTAATGACGGACCCTAATAAAAGAATAAAAGAAACAATGATGACACTCCAAGTTAGCAAAATTTTCCAACCCAAACATTGGAGCGCTCCATTCCACAGCTTTTTAACATCCACTGAAGGATATTCCTGTTAATTAGCCCCTCTGCTCTGGCACACGTGAAAGTAGTATTGGATTCACTGTCTTCCACCACTACCAATTATATGCACATTTGTCAAAAGATGTGTTGTAGCGTGTGAATCTACTGATGGCAAGGAGGAGTGTAACTGGTCAGAAGTGCCTTGCCGTTCACACTGAATTCTCACTGGCGGTGAGTGAGTAGGTTAAAGCAAAGTAAATGAAAGAAGGAATGAGAAAGGCTAATGAATAGCTTTGGAAGTACAGATGACAGGTTCATCTGAACACAGCTCTCTGATCACAACAGACATAGCAGATTCTAACTGATGGCTAATGGTTTACATTAGCTTTGGACAGTTATTTAAATACTGAAAGACAACAGCCATGCAGTCTGGTTGAAAATGTAAATTTTGTTAAAGTATAGATCCACTCTTAAAGCAAGACACCCCAGTTGAGTAGGGCAAAAAATGTACTTCACCATACTTCCCAAGTTGATTGATTACATTAAGAATTGCAAACTTTTTTTTGTCATACAAGTTTTCTAAAATGTTATGTTTAAATATGCAATTGATGCATTATTTAATTTAATATGCACTAATTTGCACTAAATTCCGGAACAGAAATCTGAACATTGGATAAAGCCAGGTTCAAAAATCTTGTTTCATTTTGTTGACATATTAGAGTCAAAAGTTTTTATAAAAGAGATTTTTCAAAGTCTTTTATATATATATATATATATATATATATATAAGACATTGAAATATATATATAACTATGTTTTTTTAGGAGTAAAACGTATAAAATCAGGCAAATGATACATGAACAAACCCTTCTTAAAAACCTTTTTAAAAAATAGGAACAAAACTGTGAAGTTTGGTGTAAGTGTTACTTAAGTTCAGAATTCTAAGTCAGTGCAAAAAAAAAAACAGCCTTTGAAAGTATGTATTTAAATGGAAATCTACAGATGCAAACAGATAAAGTGAAATAAAATACATTTTCAATTTTTTTGACAATAATTTTTTTTTTACCACAAATCTGAAAAAAAAAAAAGTTATGACAAATAGCCAAAAATCTCAAAGTACATGAAAAAACCATGTTGTTGCCTATAGTGTCTTGCTTTAAAATTGGTGTCAACTGTTGAAACCACACTGGCATAAAATGACAACTGATGTTAAACCAATCCAACCATGCAATAATCTTTTTACACCAAGGTTAAGTCATTTTTTCTCCAACAAACAGATGTTGATCTAAATGTTAATATTTAGCTAAATGGCAAAGCAGAATAATCAAACAAGGAATCCAGCCTGTTCCCAACCAACCAAACCTGATATCCCATTACCAACCAAATATAAAGGAGAGACTGAGTGATCCGCTACCAATGCACCCTCCACCAGAATCCCATATTACTTACGCCTACTTTCATACATGCTCCTGGACTGGGCCCAGATTTTAAAGGGATCTGGTTTCTTCTGGAGAGTTCCGTCTACCGGAGGGTCCTGGGGCAGGCTTGGCAGGGGCTGAGAGGGGGGTGGTGGAGCGGCCGACTCGTTAAGCAGGGCCTGGGAGGCGTGGAGGGGAGAGTCAGTGTGGATGCTGCGCTGACTGGACACGCTGTGCTGGGAGCTGCCCTGACTGTCCTTACGCTCCAACTGTTGCTGTGGCGGGGGAAAAAGGAAACATGAATAGAGAAGAAAAAAGCACCACAACTTCCCCAGCATCTTTAAGATGGACTGAATTGAATAAATGTGAAGCAGGCAAGAAAAAAAGAAACAAAAAAAGAAAAGTGAATGAATGAGTTGAAGGACAGAATGACACACAACTCTCCTTACCTCTCCTTCAGGATTCATTCAAGCCATGAATTATATCGGCACATTCAACTGCTATTTTAATGTTCTGACTCAACTATCATTCAACCTCACCCTCTCAACCAATACCCTCTAAGGAACTCAACTCATTTAATCTTCAGTTATCACATTTTGTAAGCTTGTTTCATGAAATATATATGGTTAATCTTAATATAACAAATAAATAAAGCCAGGTTTTTCTCAAACTTACAATTTACTGTAAATGCTGTCGTCCTTAAAGTGAAGTTATCACCCTAACTGTTATGCTGACAATTTAATTTGTATTTTTTTTTCTTTAATTATTAATAAAATAAATAAATAAAATTATAAAAATGCAAAATAGAAGCATTTTCATTCCTGTTTTTCAAAATTATTATTACATGAATAATTTAATTATTTAAATATAAGTTAGCAGGGTCAGGTTTTGACATTTTTAATGTTCCCTCTTCAACTGAAGTCATCTGAAGTTCTTTTTAAACCCACGCACACACCTCTGCATCCTTTTGTATCCCAGCACAACCTATGAATCTGTGCATTACAGCATTACAGCAGAATAATGAAAATGAAACCACAATTCAATAAGTAGCAAATAAATCCATCTAAATAAAACAGAGGCCATTTGAGAATTAAGAGACGCTCAACGAGTCCATTTCAACAAAGTAGAGAAATCCAAGGCTGCCATTTTAACAGAAGAACACTGATTATTATTTCTACTGTCCACAGACTCACTGAGAGCTCAAATCCTACATCTATCATCATCAGGCTGGTGAAACTCAAAAGATTAAAAATAAAAACACTATATTCTGTCCCTGAAGCTACAAGGATGGAAACCTGCTGGTTTTGTTGTCTTTGGTAAATCATTAGAGGGCTTTTACAGGAAGCCCATGTGACCAATAAAATCAGCCCTCCTCCCAGGGGTGAACACCCCCCTCCCAACCCTGACCACATGGTTTCACCGTCCACCTCCAGAGCATTTGCACTGAAGTGCATATCAGACTCTCTCTGCCAGAACAGCGACATTGTAAAACCTCTTTTGAACACTAGACCAATGACACAGATAATGAGCAAAAGGATTTGGAAACAATATGGAGAAGAGTAACAACAAAAAACACAAAGTGAGGGGAGAACGAGAATAAAACACTTGTACTCACCAGTTTGGGGCTCTTCTTCGCAGGTGCCACCCCTACAGAGAGCGAAAGAGACAGAAATATTAATTGTGTGTGCACAAAGATTTCACCTTCCCCACAGGCACAAATCTGAAAGCAATCCCAAGACAGATGGATGACTCCAATTAGGGCGTGTGGTGCGGCGGCAACCCCCTCTCTCTTTCCGTTTCTTCTCTCGCTCCTTTACTCCTACAGCATAAAGAGGGCAGCACAGACCATCCGCATCATAGGAATGACCCCTATTATCCTGATTAAATGCTAAGCAGACACTATAAACTTAAAGGGACAGTTCAACCAAACTGAAACACTCTTGCTAAAGTAAAATACAAAAGGAGATATTCAACAGAAAGTTCTAGCTGCCCGTTTCCATATAATGAAAGTGAATGAGCAACAATTTTGGTCACCATTCACTTCCACTGTAAGGAAAAAAGCAGCCGGCGTATTGTGCAAAATATTTCCTTTTATGTTCTACGCAAGGTTTGCAGAGTACATGAAGCCAGAGATGCAATTTCAGGGAGAACGATCCCTTTAAACCTACCAGACACTGCGCGAGAGATGAAGACAGAAAAAGAGGAGCGACAGATAGAGAGAACGAACGAACGAGACACAGGAAGAGAAACAGAGAGGGGTTTATGCCCAGACAGGTGCTAAGCTATTACCCATGGAGAAGGAGTCCAAGATACTGAACATTAAATTATAGGCAACGGTCAGTTCCCCTCTTACTGAAACCATCTTCCAGCGTCCCTGCCCCTCGCGATGTTGTTGACGAAGGATCCTGCATCTAGAACCAGTCCTTGATTCTCCTGTCTTTTGAGCTTCTATTTTTTCTCTCCCTCTCCTTCTTCTTTTTTGCCCTCCCCCTCCTTGTTTCGATGTGCATCACCCTCACTCCGTCTTCATGTGTTTGCTCCTTCTCTCCGTTTCTCTCTCCCCAATGCGAGCGTTCTCGCACTCGCTTTACCATCATACTCCCTCCTCCGAACACCGTTTTCCTCCCACATCAACATGCGTCGATGTGCCATCGCCCCACCCACACCTCCACCAGAAAGGCTGCATCTGACAGGCCATGCATAAATTAAGCAATCATGCATAAATAGATGTGCACGTCATTTATAGCATAAAAAAACAGGAAATAGAAGATGTCTCGCAATGATTCCACTATGGCAAGATTCATTAGCGTGATCACGCCAAACACGAGTCTGCTTGTGATTTCACAGCTGGGTGTGTGTTTCACTGCATGGTGCTATAAGATGCTGAGCGGGTGTGTGTGATCGGTCCTCTGATTCCAGTCTGGCTTGGAAAAAAGGCTGCTTATTGGGAAGCCGTTCCCTTGAGAGCAAGTCGTCTCTGTGTGAGCGCACCCACGGTAACACACATGCGCACTTGCATCCAGCCTGTCCTGCACACATCGCTCTCTCATGTAAAGTGCGCCTGCTCTTTATTCTGATACATCTCCAGGTATTCAATCTTCCATCATCCTTTCCATCACAAATTGACATGCCCCATCAAGTCCTGCCTCCATTCTGAATCATTATCCCCAAAACAAACACGATCATCCTCTGCGGTCTGCCGCCCCCCTCCTCTCCGACCCTCCCTCTCCTCTCTCTGCCCATCTCCACTACAGTCCATTAATTGTTAAAAGTTTCTGCAGCACCGCTACACACCCTTTTTGCAAACACACTCTATTAATTTTTTTCTTCTTTATGTATTCACTTCAGATCTTGCATTACTTGTTTGGTAGTGCAATTTTTCTGAAATCGTTGCAATTATTTGACCTCTCGCCTTAAAGTTGTGTCATTGTCATATACTTATTTATTTATTGTTTAATTTGAATTAAAATTAATTGAATTTCAAAACTATTATTTCCCAAAAAGTGAGAGAGATAAATTTAACTTATAATGCAACTGATTTAAATAATTTAATTTATAATATTAAATTAATAATTGTGAATTACTGTTATGCTTTTATCAGTTGTTTGGATTCTCATTCTGATGGCACCCATTCACTGCAGAGGATCCACTGGTGAGCAAGTGACGTAATGATACATTTCTCCAAATCTGCTCTGATGAAGAAACAAACTCATCTTCGGATGGCCTGAGGGTAAGTAAATTTTCAGCAAATTTTCTTTTTTGGGTGAACTATTCCTTTAATTGCCTTAGATAAATTTATGAAACTGTCATTTTAAAATTAACAATCATTATATGTAGGCCAGTAATAATCAGTTTATTTGAACCATCATTAAAGATGTTCACTACAGCCTCTCAATTCAATTGAATTCAATTTGTAATATTGATTCAGCTAAACGTTGATGATTCCTATGGCCTCAAGTGTAATTTCTGTAATATTTTTCCTGCACAGAAATACTATTCCACAGTTGCGCAGCAACAGGAAAGCATTAAACAAAAAGTCTGTGAGTTTAAGAGTGGATCTGTGCGGGTCTGATTTAATAACACAGAGAATGTCTGGAGGTTGTTGCTTATAGAGGAGAGATGCTGCTTAATACCTTGTAATCAATTAATCCATCTCACTTTACTGGGCACATAATGGCTTTATCTGAATCCCATTAAGCAGTGCTGCTTGCTGAATGAAAAGCAAACAAAGTGACCAATGCATTAAAAGTGGATGACTCTTATTGTGATTGCTTCTTAACTCTTGGACCCGTTTCAAATCCTATAGTCATGCAATTTGAGGGAGTTTCAAGACGCCTGCCATTTCCGCTCATCCTTCCTTAGTGCAGGACTGATACCATATGATCTCCACCTAATCGTTATTTATTCAAAGGCTTGGGCAGAATAGCCAAGAAATTTTGACTGACACTGGTTATATTTCAGTTCTGCAATTAAGTTAAATGATTCAGCGCACGCCTGAACTCAAATTAACAATACTGTTTGTGTGAGAGACTAAGAGCTTCCTCCATAACCGTGTTGAACATGCCATCGCAGGTCAGCAGGAACACTGGTGACAGGTCAGCGTGAACCACGTCAGGCACAGAGGAGACTAATAAGAAGGTTTAGCAGGAGAAGATTATAATGCACTGCATGTGCACATGCATGTGCATAAAGGCACGAAGAGACTGAAGGGTACTGTGCTGCCTTCTGACATAACCAATTTTAGCCAAATTTAAAGGCAGCATCACATTTATTAAGAAGGCAATGCATTTCTACGACCTCTATGAACCAGCTTGGTGGACAAAGCAGAATAAACGTTGATTTTAAATATACTTCATTTAATACAGCAAAATTAGTCCAGTGCAATTAAAATGTATTATTTTACCCAATAATAATAGTTCTGTAATAAATCCAAGATGGCAGACGGCGCGCAAGAATTGCCGATTATATATGCACCTCCTTCAATCCTTCAGTGATTCCAACAGAATCATTCCTTCCATGTCACAGTTATTCTCATAGAATTAGAATGATTATTAAAACCTTATTTGTAGTTATCATTATAATTACCTGCCTTTGTGTGAATGGGCCTAATAAAATTTATTATTTTACCCAATAATGAACTTGCACAAGTTTTGTGATAAATCCAAGATGGCATATGAAGGGAGCAAAATGTAAATTCTAAATATACTTCATTCAATACTGTAAAGTTTCAATATTCTGTATTCTGTAAGATAGTGGACAAATAGAAATCTTGATTAAAATATAATTAACTCAATATTAAACAATAACAATTTTAATTCAATTGTGAGTCTCCCATGTGAACTGCTATGAGTAATTGCTGGCAATGTAGAGTGTTTCAAACAGTTCTCCTGACAGTTACAAACTGGCCTCAGAATACTGCCTATGTAGGCTGCTCACTAGGTAGAACACAGCTGTGTACATTAGAATAGTCTTAAACTGGCATGGCCTGCAATTGTAGGTGGCAGGGCATGATGTGATGTTAAAACGGCCCTGTGCATACACACACATAGATACAGCTCTGATGGCTATTGTACTACTTCTCCTCCATTGCTTGTGTGGATTCAGTAGGTCCACACAAACATGTCAATCAAAATCATCCAAGGGTAACACATAATGAAAGAATAAGCTGCAGAGTGGACCTGAAAACACCTGTCTGTCTCTGTCTGTCCTCACTGCCTGCTGGCATTTGTTCCAGAATGTGATACACCTGCATGTTGTGTGCAAGACCTCTCCGCTTTATAATTTTAACAGGAAACCCCACCGCAAAGTGCAGCAGAGCATCGTCATGGAAACAAGGTGTGAAATCGTGTGATTGGTGGGTTCTATGCTTCAAGCCAAAGGGTGAGCAGTCGAGGAGAAGCTGCTCCTCACAACCATTATCTAAAAATGTATTTTTCACTAAAAACCTCTAGATTTGACTTAGAGCCAGGCCACCACTTCTTTTGGACTGTTGATATCCTGAGTATGTGTCTACAACAAATTTTTTGCTGCTGGACAATTCAGTAAAAACATTACGCAAAAAATAACTTTCAAACATTAAATCAGGTTACTTTTGTACACATCACTAATCATGGATGTTTATCCTCCCCAAGCTGCATTGGTCCAGCCAGAAAAGAAAAATGAGACAGCAATGGTGTTCCATCCTGAAAAGATCAGCTTATATTAAATTTCCTGCAGGTTTAAAGGCCATTCACACTAAGGACAATGACTATAACTATAAAGTTGACAATAGGAAAGGACAACAGTAAACACCACACAACAATAAAAACATGGAGAAACAACTTCACTTTCAACGCTTTTTTTTTTTTGATAAACGATAAAAACACTGACAGTCAATCAGAATCCACCCGCCTTTAATGAGATGATATAACCGATATAATAAACAGAACACACGTCCATTGGTGTGGACGCCAATATAGTTACCGTTATGCTGCTGATGAACTTCACTTAAGAGGACAACAACTTGAAAAAGCATTAATATTCACTGGGAATATTTGCAGTGACTTTCAATCTTTAAAATGAGAGACTTCATATGGAACAATTTATTTATATGAACCTACTCACACCTGTGATTTAAAAAAAATGATAGAAATTAATTTTAGGACTTATTTTTCCCTAAGAAGTCTACAATATCTGCAAAAACCAATCTGTTAGCATTCCCCGCCATCTCAATGGCAGTCAGAGAGAACAACAGCCCGAAAAATGCATTTCACTCTTGGTGTGAATAGTTTAACATTGTATGATTTGCTTTGTGTTTTCATTTCCCTCTTGGTGGGAATAAGCCTTAACACACTCATTTGGATGCTTGGAGTAGCAGCTAATGAGACCAGACTAGCCGATGCCTGAGTAGAAGCCAGTTTCATATCTGCTGGGGAAATTGAGATTTGTGATGTCATTGCTGATTGATGACTCATAAAGGGAGCAGATCAGATAGTAGTACACACCTTTTCATTTCATCACACTATCCATATGCGGAGCATCCCTTACTTTCTTTCTCAAAGTGGCAAATTCTGATAAACACCAACAGGAGGATTTGCAATGAGGATAGAAATGGCCTTCTAACGTGTCGCACCAATAGCGATTCCACACTGATGTAAATACATAAACATACACACACACACACTTCAGGGAGACAGAATGGACCTAAGGGCCTCTGACTCTGAGCCATGATGTGCTCAGCTCGCTAACACACATTGTGTTTAATTGATTAACCCGGGCATAACAGATGCATAAATCTACTGAGCATTTACAAGCATGACATTTAGTCCTGAACAGCTGAGAAACATCTAGAGGAAAAAACTGACAGCGGTCAAGCCTCATGGGAGAAAAACGTCTACGATGGCAGCCCAACACTGGAAACCACAAGTTTGGTTTTATGGTCAGTCAAGCATCACATAAGATCAAAATTATTGCTTGGCTTTTAAAGGAATGTTTTCTGGGTTCAGTAGAGATTGAGCTCATTTGACAGCACTTGTGGCATAATGTTGATTATCAGAATGAAATCTTGGAGGGTAGAATTAAAGAATGCAGCTGTCAATGGGGATAATCCATAAATGTTACAATACTATATTTTTTATGTTAAATATTTCACTAGTATAGCCCCAAGAACTCAACAATAAGCTAAAAATTTTAGTGTAATAAAATCGCTAAGCTTTTCTGTGTAAAGTTGTATTCAATTTTATGTTGTTGCCACAGCAACACATTTAATTACTTTTATGGTAATCAATATTACACTGCAATGGCTGTTGATTGAGCTTAACCTGTACCCAGAATAGTCATTTAAGGAAAACCACAGTGTTACAGCGCAACAGCTTGCTATTAATAGGTGAGTAAAATGTACCAATAATGATGTAATAAAGCTTTTAGACCACCAACCTTTATATATGTGTTTAAAGGAATTAAGAGACAATAATCATGTTTCTACCCATTAGATTTTTCTTCGGACTCTACTCTAATTGGTAGACCAGCGATGAGTTAGTGTTGATGAAAAAGAATGGTGTGTGCGTATCTGCTTATTTGTGTGTGGTGGGATTTGCTGCATGACATCAAGGCCAGCAATTAAAGGTGACATGTGAGCACAGAGAATACTTAAAACATGCATTCACATTTTAGAGACATTTAGAGACGTCTCTGGTGTGAACTTGGATTACTCCAATGATAATTAAAGTGGTTTAACATAAATGTTTTTATCTTTTTACCATGAAGCCCACTTATAATGTTAGTTAAGGTATTTTGCACCACACACAGTCATAGTTTAGTATTAAATTATCATTACCCACCCTCTCTCTGACTCTTATAATTAAACAGGCAGGTTTTTTGCAGCTTTAAGATATATAAACAAACATTTTGTAAATAAATAATTTTTGTCAAAAAATATATTTGTACAGAATAAGATAGCAGGACTGAAATGTGGACTGAAATATCGATGTGCCTTACACACGCTGTTCCAAATCATTTTGAAGTATAATCAGAGACCAACAAGTGTTTTTTCTGCTATAATTCAGATTTAAAAATAGAATAAAATAAAATAGAAATTGTAAGCCACATAGATATAAAACAGGCCATTTCAGTCCTGCTATCTTATTCTGTGTAATTCATAAATTGCACTACAATTTATGTGACGTCAGTTCAGTAGGCCATTACATTCTGGACAATTTGGCATTATGCTTTACCGAAATAGTAAGGCGGCAGCTCTATTGATGAGCCATAAAAGATGTAAGGACTGCACACACTTTTGTTTACATACTGGAAACTGTCGCAAATGACAAATGGGGATGTTTTAATACAACAGGCTCTGGCCTTGCAACTGGCATGCAGCAATTTCCTGGCCCTATTAAAAGCTCTTACACAAGACAGATAAAAGTGCTTTCAATTCATCAAATTAATAATCCGAGTGCCAGGCTCTGACTGAATGCTCTGAGAACAGACAAAACCGAATTTTAAAGCCGGTCCTGAAAGACCTGGGGATTTGTTTGCGCAAAATTCTTGGATTAATTCTCACAAACTGCAACTTTCTATGAGAAGTAACTTCTTTCTTTAACAATCAGATGCTGGTATTCAATGTTTTCTCTCATTTTACACACAGACACACAAGTCTCTCTGTTCCTCTTGGTCTGTCTCTCTTGGTTTCTTTCACTCTCTTTTGCGGTCTGTAAGGCAGAGGTTTTCCACCAATAGCAGGTAACCTTGACATTTCCATCTCAACTCACCCCCCACCCCCCATCCACCCACACCCACCCAAATTCAAGACAAAGAGAGAAAGCTGTGTGGATGTGTCAGATGGGGGTTAACAGACAGCTTATTTTGGCATCCCTCAAGGGAAAAGTCACCGTCACAGGCTTCATATTCATGATCGGCACAGACCTCTCACCTGAAACTATCTCTGTCTGGACACTTTCTTGTCATTCTCTCTTCATCTGTAGCGCCCGAGCTCTCATTCAGTAACTTTACACTAACTGAACAGCCTCTTCCCTCATTCTTCCCATGTTTGTGGTGTATTTTACATATATTTCCTTCTCTACACTCAAGTAGCAAACTTTTAAAAATCTGCATAAAGTCAGGTCCACATTGCAGGACCCTGTTCACATTCTCAGGTTTGGAACACAGAAGAAAACAAGAGCAGAGTGACAAAAAGTGAGAAAGGAAGCTTACACGATTTATAAAAGCAGAAATATGTCATCAAAAAGGGCCAAAAAGCACCCACTTAAACTGGAAACAGCAGACACAATGGTTTTATGTGACGTTTAGAAGTGGGAAAATCTAAAATAGGATTCAACTTGGATAACAAAATGTAATAGTTTTCTTGATAGGAATGTATACACTTATGTTCAAAAGTCTGGGGTCTGTAGGATTTTTTTTAAATACTTTACATTTTTTTATACTTTTATTCAGCAAAGATGCATTGATCAAATGTGACCGTAAAGACATTTATAATGTTATTATGTTACAATTTTTTTTTAATGCTGTTCTTTTGAAGATTCCACAAAGCAGCACAAGCATATTAGAATGATTTCCGAACGATCGAATGACACTGAAGACTGGAATAATGGCTGCTGAAAATGTATATTAAAGACAACTGTTATATTAAATAGTCATATTATTTCACAATATTACTGTTTTTACTGTATTTTTGATCAAACAAATGCAGCCTTGATGAGCATAAGAAACATTTGTAAAAATCTTCACAATCCCAAACTTTTGAACAGTAGTGTATTAGTACCAGATTGTTTTTTGGCAATTGAGTCTTTCTTTTTTTTTAAATGTGTTTTTATTTTTTTATTTTTTTAGACAAAATATTATTGAATTTTAATATCGACTATTTATTGGTTATCAGCCATAACATAAAAGTAATTTATGCTTAATGGTATCGGTCAGAATTTTAATATCAGTGCAGTCTAATGATGCCATAAATGAATGCTTGTGATCTTTTCTCGCTTTTTCTCCATTTTTAAAGCATGATTTCCTTGTGAGCTCACCTCTTTGCACCAGCATGGTCACCTCACTGCCCTTGGGGCACTTGCTGAGCAGATCGACCACCTGATTGTGTGTCAGGTTCTGCACGTTCCTCTTGTTAACCTCCATGATGATGTCTCCCTCCCTCAGACCTCTGCATCGTGGGTAATCCACTATCTGCTTCACTCGCTGGCCTCCCCCAGACGGG
The DNA here is from genome assembly GCF_001515645.1 of Sinocyclocheilus grahami. Classification (NCBI taxonomy): domain Eukaryota; kingdom Metazoa; phylum Chordata; class Actinopteri; order Cypriniformes; family Cyprinidae; genus Sinocyclocheilus; species Sinocyclocheilus grahami. Next base: position 3,952,839 of record NW_015505181.1, read on the forward strand.
CTGTCTGCTATTGTGAAGCCAAATCCTTTGTCACCCTTCTCCATGTGGACAGTAATGAGCTCCGGCTGGGTTGCGATCGAAGACGCCAATGTCACCACATCACTGGGATAACCAAGTGAGCCATTAGAAGCCACCTCTGCTGAAGGGCTGTGGGGGCGAGGTGGGTCACTGGAGCCATTCAAACCACCTGTAGTTTCGCTCCCGTGGCTGGATGGCGAGTTGTAGCTTTCTTTTCCATTGACGATGATGGGCTCCTTGTCCAGAATGGCCACAGAAGTCACCAGGCTGGTGTTGGGGTCATCAGGGTCAAAGGGTAAGGGGTAGCCACGGCAAAGTTCAAGGTCGACCATAGAGCCGATAGGGATGGACTGGAAGATCTTCACAACCTGGGCATGTGTGTAACCCAACACGCAAGTGTCGTTCACACTCACGATAACGTCACCTGTGGAAACAAAGCATGTGTTGGCCCAAGAACAAAGACTACAGCTCAAAAATGTGTTATGTGACCACAGTTTTCAGTTGTACCTGTTTCCATCTTTCCATCCAGGGCAGCTGGTCCATCAAGCACCAGACTCTTAATCTGCAGGAACTCATCTGGTTCGTCTCCTCCTACTACGGTGAAGCCAAACCCACGCCTACTCTTCTTCAGCTTGGTGTTAATGAATGTCCCCTTCAGTTCTGCAGGGTTTCTTGTGAAAAATGGCTTCCCTCCTGCGGTAAGAAAAGCATTGCGCTATTTGTGAGCTATGGGAATATGTGAAAGTAAATCTGTTGGCCCCTCTGTATGAGATGATTATGGATACCTCTGTGTATTACAGCACAGCAAATCTTAAATCTCAAGAAGAAGCCGTGCAACAAAGTTAACTTTACCAACCACTGTTATTAAGTTGGCTTGACAAAAGCAGCATATTTTGTTTAGGTCTGTCTGTTTGTCTACCTATCTACCAAGTGACCGTTTGTCTGTCTGTAAACTGTCTGTCTTTCTGTCTACTAACTAATGGACTGTTTATCTGTCTGTAAATGTCTGTCTATCTGTCTTTCTACAAAATGACTGTCTATCTGTCTGTTAACTGTTTGTACTACATGACCTAAATCTATCAATTTGACTGTCTGTCTCTCTCTCTTTCTCTCTCTATCCATCCATCCATCTCTGCCAGTATGTCTATCCATCCATCCATCTGAACACTTTTTACAGTATACAAACTACATAATATAAATAAGCTTCAAACATTTAACATTTTAATCTGTCATGTCAACATCAAAGACAAACCTTCCTTTATTTTTTAGTTAGAATTGCTGTCAGAAAGGAAATTACCAACGTGTAATTGTGAGAATAATTTTGTGAAATAACGGTGTTGTGCATTATCATAGATTTACAGCAAAATGGCTAAAGGAATGTTAGTAGATGCATCAGCTGGCAATCAGTCCTAGATCAGAACAAAAGTGCTGTTAGTAAGTTAGAATGAGAGGAAAGAATGGAAGAGCAAGCACAGAAGAAGAATGTGATTGGCTAGACCAGGGGTGCCCAACCCTGCTCCTGGCGATCAACTGTCCTGCAAAGTTTAGCTCCAACTCTAATCAAACACACCTGCCTTTCATTTTGAAGTGATCCTGAAGACCTTAATTAGTTGCTTCAGGTGTGTTTGATTAGGGTTGGAGCTGAACTTTGCAGGACAGTCGATCGCCAGGAGCAGGGTTGGGCACCCCTGGGCTAGAAAGATGGCGTATGATCTGTTCATCATGGTCTGTCATGACAGAAGGATCAGAGAAAACTGCAGAGATACCCTGAGAAGAAAGACACACTGTACACTGAATGCAAATGACTGGACATGATATATATATATATATATATATATATATATATATATATGGACACATAAATTCAATTTTTTTTAAATCCCACACTTTCAATATGGACTCTTGTCCATTGTATATAATCCTAAATGTGTGTGTATATAAATTTAAGGTCCAAGGTCTTTTTTTTTCTTTAGAGCATAAGCCATGGCTGGATTTACATGCGTCAAATCATTACAGATACAATCTTGTGAAATGACAGCATTTCTCTTCATTAATTCAACACATCCTTGACTTTGACCATAATGCATCTTTTGTATCTGACATTATAGAAAGCACCACAGAAACTGAACGAGTGCCCACATGAAGACATCAGAGAGAAATGGCAAATAGCGTGAGGGACAATGCAATATCTTCCACTAAAAAAAGAGTGTTTGCTAAATCTTTAAATAAGCAGCTTATCACCAGGTGTTCAAACAATACAGGGACGGAAGAGACAGAGAGCTGAGGGAAGGAAGATTTGGAAAAAGTGAACAGGAGTGAGTGAATAGTGAATGTCCACAGAGGAATACGCCACACACAGGTGTGTATGTATTTGTGTTACAAACAAAAAAAGTAGGCAGCACATACGTTTAGCCCCCAGTTGGGATGCTAGTGGAGGGGCGGTGCCAGGTTCTCTGTAAGTCTCTTGGTGGTTAGCAGCATAGCTCGCTAGCGGTGCTCCTGACGAATGCTCCTCTATCCATTCTGAAAGAGGGAAGGGTGCACTTCCTTTTTTGTGTGTCTCTCAAGCCAGTCGCATTTCCTGTCTAATCAAACTAATACTGAGGCTGTACAGCTGCCAGCTTTGGACCTTTAGAGCCACCTACGGTGCCCTAACTTCCTCCAGTTGTAAAACTATTATCAGTACTGTATCACAATCAGTGGCAGAATATGAGATACTTGAATTTGAGGGAGAAGAAGTTATTAGGGAATCAAGAAAGCAATATTCAACTGAGTTGGCTGGGAACAAGATCAAGGACATGTCCCAGGATGACAACCTGCATTTCAGTACAACTTTCTAGACCATTTATAGAATGAGTAGCCTTTAAAGTCAACATGAGCTCATAATCGACCCCATTCATTTCCTTAAAGGTAAAGTTTCAAACTTGTATGACTTTCAGAATCAGTTTCTTTCTTTTTATTTCTTTTTCTTTTGTACATACTAGAGAAGTATGTACCCAAAACTGTTAAGTCACCAACATCCTTCAAAATATCTTCTTTTGTGTTCCGCAGATGTTATACAGGTTTGGAACAACACAAGTGTGAGTATATGGTGACAGAATTATTGGGTGAACTATCCTTTTAAGGAAGTAAATGAGTTCATTTTGACTTTAACGGCTATTTTTTAAATATTTTATATTAACATTATGGAAGTAAAATGGGTTGCAGATGGCATTTCATGTAGACTTCAATACTGGTTTCTCCTTGTTATTAACTAGTAATATCCTTATTTATATATTTAACAAAAACAAATTTCTTTTTTCAAATTACATTGATTAAAAAAAAAAAACTAAAGCACTGTTTTCAGTAGAAATGAATCAGTGAAATAGCTAAATGAAATAATTAAAAAACTTAAGCCATGAAAAGATTAACCGTAATCCCACCATTCCAAAACCAAAAGCTGCAACAAACTCTAAATGGCAAACATGGACAATCACAAATATATAAGCAAAAAAAAGAAATGGCGGCATGTTGGGCCTGAAACGAACCTTGGATATACCGCTCACCTTCAGCGGGCTGAGACTGCTCCAGTTGCTTCTTTCTTTTAGCCTCCAGAATTGGGTTTTCATACTGTGTCTTCCTGTTAATATGACTGGGAGGTGGAGAAAGAGGGAGAGAGAGAGAGGTGAAGATGAGTACGCAGAGGACACAGCCAATAACAGAACCAGGGGGAGAAACAGGAAATAGAATGAGAGGGCAGGTAAAGGTTGAGCAGAAGGAGAGCAGGTAAGCGGACGAGAAATAAAGTGAATTAATTCAGAGAAAATACAATAACAGTGGCTTAAACTATGGCTGAAAGCCTCTGAATACATTTAAAATTCTTTTAAAATTGATAAAAAATGTGTGCTATTCTCTCTCATCTTATGTGCTTAAAAGCAAAATCTCTCCACCCGACTAGACAAGCTCAATACACACAGATCAAAAGGCAAAAATAAAACCACATTCACAACATTTACCAAAAAATACAGATCACACCCAGCTGCGATCCAGACCACTTTCCAAATGGTCTGCGCAATTTACTAGGCAAATACTGCTCAAAACATACGTAAACATCTCCAGAGACAAAAAACTGAAGGCTTTCTGCCTCAGAGGTATTGCTTTGAAACAACATCAAAACATATGAATGCATTCATATTTATGCGCTACAAACCCAAGGGTCCCTCTGAAGGGGAGGGAAAGAGAGAGAACAAGATTTCAAAATGGTAACAGTAACAAAGGGTGTATACAGCCAAAACAGAACAGGCCCAATCTAAAAGATGGCGGTTGTTTCTTTGATGTTTCGGGATGAGGTCATATATTAAAGATGATTTGAAGGTAATATTGAAGAGTCACTTACTCAACATAATACACCCCGTACACTGGATCATCAATCTTCTCCCAGCCTGTGGGCAGCTCTGGAAAAGGAGCAAAACAGAAGACATTTTCAGCTCATTAGAACTAATTTAATTAGGCTTTTATCAAGTCCTTTGTAAAATGATGTCTCGACTAATTAAAATTCAGGAGGTTTCAAACTAACAAGCTAGACGTATTAAAACTATAATGACCATTTTGAGCATATTATATAATTATCATGCAAACTGCATCATTTATCTTTTTCTTTTTTTTTTTTTTTTACATTTATACAACTGCATTAAAGAGTGCTTGATTCTGATTGGTTGCCAGATGTTCTAAGTTGCTGGATATTGTCATACCACTTTACTAATCACTGATTCAGTCTACCACAGCAAAAGAAAGAGGGGGGGGGAAAAACAGAAAAAAATGTTTGTTATTTTTCTTTGCATGTCAAATAACAGAATAAAAACATCCCCTACTGTTAAAGTGATGCTTTTCAGTCTGTAACAGAGCCTTGAGTGACTCATTCGAACTAGTAATGACAGCTTGATGCTGAATCAGTGTTCTACACACAAAAGCGTTAAAGGCTTAAAACACTAAAAATTTTTAAGATAAACACATGTACATGAGTTAACCACGGTATAAAGCAGATTCATTTATAAACAGAGCTCAGACTTTTTGAAAAGTAATGCACACTCTGCTTGCTGTGGCAGCACTACCACCATTTTCAATATTTCAACAGTCTGTCATATCAATTCTTTCGGACAGATGGGATGATTCCCATCTCAAAGTAATAAACTTTTACGTTATCTTAAACTGCTACAATATCCAAGGAATTCCATATTAATTGAGACATCAGACTAGAGATGCAGAATACGCTATAACAGTATAAAGTGTGTGTCTGTCATTTATCTCTAAAGACACAACTCTCTGACAAATCCTCCTTGTGATATTTACATAAACAGTAGACATGTTCCCTGGCATTTCCAAATCTATTGACCTGGCAAACAACAAAAATACGAACCGCTCTGAATATTTTAGGCAAAGGTTGACAAGTGTACAAAAACAACAGAAGATATTCATTGATTTGATTGTGACACTGTAAAGGCAAAAAAGATACACAACATGTCTTCTCTAGAATAATAGAATAATCATGAAAGGCTCAGGTTTGACACTGAAATGTGCTTTCATGCATATGAAAATATTGCTTTCTTTACCATGGCTATGCCTGTTTAGGCAGATGTTGTATTAGCATAGTGCCTGCAGCACACAGGAACTTCATCACAACACCTCCCACAGAGAAAACGTCGATATTGTGCCAGTTTCTAATTGGCCAATGAAAGCGGCACACATTTATAATTTTTTGTGAAAGCAAGAACTCGTTATCTCTTCCAAGCAGCAATTGCAAATTCGGCCGACTCCAGTACCGTTCAAATTAATCTATAAATGTCATCCAACACTAATTACTTACAAATAACAATCTACTGTTGAACGATTCTCGCAGCAGTTTCTGTCTCATATATCTTCACCCTTCCTGATCTTTCAAGATTTTAACATAATTAATCAACCAGTGTTTTTGTCAGGTGAAATTCACACCGCAGGATTTGCCATGGGTATCTGCAGGATTTTTAAGATCAGATTTAAGATTTTTAAGACCTGCACAAATAAAATGAATACCGTATGAGCGGGGTAGGGCAATGTCTTAACGTAGGGCAGTTAAGATAAAGGTTTTTACATAAACAAAAAGTTTTATAAAATGATAAACTTCACATTTCAGCCTTTAAACAATTTTTAGTCAAAACTGTCAATTATATTAATTTAAACAATTATTATCAATTAATTATTATATTAAATAAATAACATACAGTAAAAATATATTTTACTGTCTTAACTGTTTAGATTTTTATAATGCATTAGCTTCTTGTCGATCCACCAGTTCACATTTACAACTCTGGGGGTTCTTTTGCATTTTTTGCATTGATCTGAATAAAAACAGCAGAAGGGCTTATTGAAACCGCAAACTCATTCATTCTCTGCTAGCAGGTGTTGTTTTCGGAGCAGCAGAAATATAGCGGTTTCCCAGGTAATGGCAGTTCATAGAACAGCGCAGCAAATGTATAACAGACAAGCTGTCACAAAATCCTTGCTATGCTTGATAAAGGTGAAGTGTGTAATTTTTTAGATGTTAATGGTATTAAAGTAGCTCAGTTTAAATGTATTGTATGAATTGCCCTTACTCTGGAATAAAAAATACGGAGTGTATATTTACATTTTGTTAAAAGTGGCTGTATAACATCAGCTTATTTGTTCTTTTGTTTTCAGAATTGTGATTTGTTCTGCACTTCTCGGCCACCGTAGAAATGCCTAAAAATCCCTATAGCTAAGCCATTTGTAGGTTGATTTACCCAAAAGTGTAAACACTGTAATTCTGTAGAGCTTACAAAACATTAGTTGCATCCCAGATGATACATACTATATACATTATACAATGTATTTGTCATCCAGCATTTACAGTGGGTACGGAAAGTATTCAGACCCCCTTAAATTTTTCACTCTTTGTTATATTGCAGCCATTTGCTAAAATCATTTAAGTTAATTTTAAGTTAATCGGGTCATTGTCTTGTTGGAAGGTAAACCATCTTGGAGTCCTTCAGGTGTTTTTTAGCAAATTCCATGCGGGCTTTCATGTGTCTTGCACTGAGGAGAGACTCTGCCATAAAGCCCCGACTGGTGGAGGGCTGCAGTGATGGTTGACTTTCTACAACTTTTTTTTTTTTTTTTTAATCCTCAGTAACTCAATACTACACTCACATACTACGAAATTAATCGTGCATACTCAGAAAAGTATGTGAATTAAGACACACCTATTGAACTATTAGCAGGAGATCGCATAGCAACACGGGCTCAACCAATGGCAGTGTCTGAGGGCGGGATTATGTGTTTGTCTGACCAATAGCAGCAAGAGGGAGTATTTGGGGAAACCTGTTTAAACAATTATTATTTTTGCAACTATTAATTGCTAACACTTTACAATAAAGTCCTATTACTCAATATTAGTTAATGTTTTACCTAACGTTTACTAACAAATGAGCAATATATTTGTTTATTAATCTTTTGTAACGTTAGGTAATAAAAATAAATGTTAGTTCCATGTTTGGTCCATTAAATAATAATAAAAGATAACTTCAATTTGATTTTAATAATATATTAGTAAATGCTGCAATTAACATCAACTAAGATTATTAAATGCTTTAGAAGTATTTTAAATTATTAGTTTATGTTAACTAATAAAGTTTAGTGGTCGACCGATATTGGTTTTTTGACAGCCGATGCCGATATCTTGGAAAGCAGTGTGGCCGGTGGCCGATGGCCGATTTAATTGTATTTGTATTACATTGTATTAAATGTATTTTATTTAATATTTAAGAAATTTGAAATCATTTGAAAATGGATTAAAAAATAAATGTGTAAAATAAACATGTTTATGCTTTAAATGACAAAGTATTTTTCACAAATAAACAAATATTTAATAAAAATATTATTAAAAAGGAAGTAAACTGTAACCAACAGGGCACTCAGTATTCTGGGACGTTTGTGTGCATTGGGAATCACATTTTCTTCAAACAAAGCCAAGTTAACACTCATTTTACATACAGCACACAGTGAAAATGACATGAATATGACATTGGGCAAAAGCATGAAGCGCAGCATAATTAGAAATCACGATTTTAAAGTTTGTCGATCGCGCGTCTCAATGAAGCTGAACTCTCCTCCTGTCCGTATTCAATTCGCACGGACCGACCGTCACGCAGAGAACACGCGATCATGCATGTCACATGTTCACTTCACAAGATCTCACAGCTGGATTCGACTAAGTTTGCAAGGTTTTTGAAATTAGATGTTCATTAGTCATTGAAAGATTTGTTTAAATGATATAAATGCATATTTGCTGAATGTTGACGGCAAACGAGAAAGTATTATAATGTTTGCCTTTCTATTACTAACAATATAAAAGCAATCATTATAATACTTTTTTTGTATACAT
>NW_015505181.1:3962252-3969135 GCF_001515645.1 Sinocyclocheilus grahami
CTTTAAATGACAAAGTATTTTTCACAAATAAACAAATATTTAATAAAAATATTATTAAAAAGGAAGTAAACTGTAACCAACAGGGCACTCAGTATTCTGGGACGTTTGTGTGCATTGGGAATCACATTTTCTTCAAACAAAGCCAAGTTAACACTCATTTTACATACAGCACACAGTGAAAATGACATGAATATGACATTGGGCAAAAGCATGAAGCGCAGCATAATTAGAAATCACGATTTTAAAGTTTGTCGATCGCGCGTCTCAATGAAGCTGAACTCTCCTCCTGTCCGTATTCAATTCGCACGGACCGACCGTCACGCAGAGAACACGCGATCATGCATGTCACATGTTCACTTCACAAGATCTCACAGCTGGATTCGACTAAGTTTGCAAGGTTTTTGAAATTAGATGTTCATTAGTCATTGAAAGATTTGTTTAAATGATATAAATGCATATTTGCTGAATGTTGACGGCAAACGAGAAAGTATTATAATGTTTGCCTTTCTATTACTAACAATATAAAAGCAATCATTATAATACTTTTTTTGTATACATTTTAATTCCTTTGTTTAACAGTTCTATCTGGTTATTAGACAGACTTCTGTCCATGGACAGAACTGTTAACGACAACAGCGAACAAGAGGGAGAATGTGAGCACTGTGTGTTCAGGCACTGCCGTTCTCGGCGCCGTCAAAATAAAAGTCCCGCCACGAACGCATCAGCCAAACAAAAAAACTTATAGGCCGAAGCCAATATTTGAAAAATGCCAAATATCGGCCGATATATCGGCCTTGGCGATATATCGGTCGACCACTAATCAAGTTATCTAATAGAACCTTAATGGTAATCTTTTTTGTAGTTTCTTTTCAAAATAATTTATGTAATGAGAAATTAGAATTTTACCAACAATATAATAAATAATATAATATATAATATAATACAATATAATTTATAAATATTCAATTATATTTATTTTTTATTTTTTTATGTCGATTGAAGAGAATGAAGAAGAGAGCATAACTGCCTACCAAAAGCAACTGATACACAGTACATCCTGTCCTTCCCCCAGATCATTACTGCGACTCTACTGACAAATTGGCCATAAATCTGTTTGCATCCCATCTTACCTCTCTACGGGATCAGGTCTCTACCATGTGACCAGATACTCTCATACCTACTGCCCACATCCTGCATTCACGGCATCCATTTAATAGCTCCGATTTCTCAAATCAATAGCTATTGACCGTGCTCCTCCAATCAGCCCGGACACAAACACAGGGCTTCTCAAGGCCACTGCCTGCATCACCTAATCCGTCACTAATGACGAATCAGCCCTTCAGTTACAGCAGACTAAGCTAATATAGTGGGCTCTGATGATGGTGAAACTGATTAAAGCAACACATTCTTCAATGATTTGACTGTCACCGTTAGCTCGAAATAATACTTTCGGATCTCTTGAGCTATTTGCATGCATAATGAAAACGGAACAACTCCCACCTGCGAGAGTCCTGACTTAAACTGCAAACGCTTCAGCGGTAGAAATAGTAACAATGAATATTTTATATCATGCAGTGCCAATGACAACACAAATGAAATGTGTTTTACGGTCATTCCAAAATGAAAACCAAAGAACTAGATGACAGCAGTACTGAAACACGGCGGTGCAGGTGCATTCTGGGTAGACGTTACAATTTGCACTGATCTGGGATCAATTGTGAAGTCGGTTTTCAATCAGTTTCAGGCTTTGAGAGAAAACATCTGGTTCCAAAGCAGCACAGATGGATTGATCTACTCCAAAAAAAACATGCTGGTTGTGTGTCTATGGGGTTTTTCCCCTGTGGAATAGTAGCCTACCTAGCTCATTGTCCAGTTCCTCTGTATGTACCCCTTCTTCTCAAGAGGGTGTAAAAGGGGAGCAGGTGTGCACAAAGTGGGGCGAGAAAAAGAGAGGAAGGGTGTCAGAGAGACAGAGAGGGTTAGTTAATAAAAAAAGCAAAATTACAGCTCAAAGCTTTATAATTATGCCACCATATTATATACAGTTGAAATTATTATTTTCAAATCATAAAATGCAAAAATTGTGGCATTTATTAATAGCAAAATGATCTGGATTGTGTCTGAGTTAATACAGGATTATTGTGTGAGATTTGAGCAATTAAAATCATATGCTGCATAATCATAAACTGCTCTGGAAATCATTCCAGGTTCCACTGCATAGGAAAATTGGTTACAGAGGTTCAAGGGTGTTACTTGTTTTTATGTGAGGAGATTCAATATAATCCAGACCCTCCTTATAGCATTATAGCAGCTGCCTTAGTCAATTTGTCACAAGGTGAGAGTGGCTGTTATAGCTATGACAGCTCAAGAGCGCCATCTACAGGCTCTCATGAGATCACAATGGATGACTTGAGGGCTTGAGCATGAACTGTTATTTACAGGTTTGAAACTGCATTTGCTATCGTGACACAGATATTATTTTACATTGTAGATTTACAACACTAAAAGCTTATTTATGCACAATGCCACAAAAACTCTAATGAACAAGCATTATGAATGCATGTAATTAAAAACACACCATGAAACTGATATTTGCACAAGCAAACAGGACAAAAACTCAACCACATTTTCATACCATCATCTTCACATTCCTCCAGGGGTTTCTGAGGTTTGTCCAGGCATCGGGGGTCTATCCAGGATGTTGTCTTTGTGTTGTGGCTAAGAATAGATGCAGAACACAGACAGTGAGGCATTGTTCTAAAAGATGCCTGCAGAACAACATCCTGTGGTCTCTTTTCTGCATCCCAGCAGGCAGGAAAACATATACTAAAGATACCGCAATGTTTGATACTTCCTGTCTTGATATCTGAAAAACTGCCAGTAGCAATATAACTTAAAATAAGAAACACACTGTAACCTCAGGTATTTATAGTGCAGTCTGAGTCTATACATAAAAATAGTAGACAGATTGCACAACCAAGTGTGATCTGCAAACAAATGATCTTACAACTTTTCTTAGATCTACTTTCACTTCTGTATGGAGGCCCAAATGTGACAGGCATTTGAGAAATTACAACAAAAAAAAACTAAACCACAAATCAACATGTTCAACATCAACAAGCAATTATCTATGTTGAAAAATAAAACATACAAATTATAATAAAAATTTATAAAATACAGTTATTCAAATTCATGAGAATGAAGTGATTGATTTTTGCATTTTCAATTTCTCTATTTGATTTATTGCCCTATTTTCAATTTCCATACATTTACAATTACATCCATATTTGCAATTACTTTAAAGCGATAATTTGAATTAGTTTAAATAAATTTTATTTATTTTTAAACTGACTTCACATGTTTTTTTTATTATGCCAATATAACTATATTTCTTAAGCATGAAATATAAAAATAAAACCACTACTTGGTTAAATTTTTTGCATTATTTATGCAGACATTCATGTATTTTTCAAATCTAAAAGCTTTTCATGGCCACTGTAAATGTCCGTCCAATAAAAGTATATAAACAGCAGTTAGTTCTTACTCGATAAAGTAGACCTCTCCGTTCTCAGTGTAGGCCATTTCCCAGTTTTCGGGCAGAGGCCCCAGAGGGTCCTCTTCCGTGGGATAGCCGGGGTGTGTGTGTGTATTCTGAGAGCTCTCCGTGGTTGACGCCGAGGTGTTGTTGAGCCCGTAGGGTAGAACGTGGTCACGGGCGAAGGGCTGCACGGAGGGGTGGTCGTCCGGTTCACTCGAGTCTCCTGCATGCACACAGAAGATTAGTACACAAATACAGACCCTCTAAGTTCAACATGAGGCTCTGGTTGAGAAATGCATCCTAAATGAATATGGCAATGTACTTTTGCTAATGCTAATGGTTTGGAGATTGGCACCAGGCCCCCTCCCTCTCACTTCCTGTAAACTCTGGAGTGATCAAACACTATTCACACTCCACTATAAACAAATACGCATACTGACACCAGGCTGTCTGACACTTTCCCACCCACACCAAAAAATAAACAAAAAATGAAATCACCAACATCCCCTCAAATCAATAAGAGTGTAAACAGTTAACACTTAACCTTCTTGAAGAGATGAGGAATCGAAAAACAAATCGACTGTCAACTACATTGCGTGGCACGCCTGACTGAATTAGCTGCTTTAATTCAAACCACTCTGCCAAATGAAAGGCGTGAACCTGTATGAACAGGACAGCTTTTCAAATCAAGGGCTCTAGAATTAACTTGGATATTGAACATAACATGCAATATAAAATATTATAATATAGCCAAATATACTCTTGAATAAAATACGCAACTACAGTCTGAAGTATGGATAGGAAAAACGTCATAATGCTTACACAGACCAGCTTGTAGAACCAGGGGCAGGCAACTACTGGCATTTACATCCGTTTCAGGTGATTCATACACAAGTTGTCAGACGAGACTGTCTGCTGTTAACCCCTTGTACTATTAACATGTCTCAAACGTGTCTCTATCATTTCATTTTTTAAATAAATTCATGTTTTTATTCAGCAAGGGTGCATTAAATTGATCAAAAGTGACAGTAAAGACATTTATAACTTTACAAAAAAAATCTATTTAAAATAAATGTTGTTCTTCTGTGCTTTCTGTTTATTAAAAAAAATCTTGGAAAAAATGCATCACGGATTCCACAAAAAAACCCCGATTTTGAACAATAGTGTGTATACATAATTCACTGTCAGTGTGTTACTTCATGTTGATAAAGCACAAAAAGATTTTTAAAACAAGTTTGCTCAAAAGCACTGCTTCCAAATATACTCCTACTTTTTAATCGCACAGCAAACATGACATTTCGAATGCTCAATGTTACTGTAGTTGAGCAGCTGCATTAACTGAACTTCAGATGTGTACACCTTCTACCTACTCAGATGTGGAAAATGTCTTTGGTGAAGACTCAAACCCTTCTTTTAGCACAACGGTTGATTAACAGAAGAACAAGCGGTGCTTTATTGTTGTCCAGGACCCAACGGAATATATTTGCATTCATAATATAATGCAATGTGGACATTTGCATTGATCTTTTGCCATCTCTGAATGTGATTCAAGCAATAAAATCGCATCACAAAACTGTTGAAACCTGTAATTAGTGTTGCCCACTTTTTATTAGATTACAAAGATGTCAACACCTCTCATCAACCAGCCGCTACATTATGCGGCATTCTATTTCATAGACAGATGTCTTCTAAGAACACCACAAAACCCAAACTCTCAATACTCTGATACAGAGTGTAAAAGTTGGCAGCGCATAACTGTTGGATCAATAAATAAAGACCAGAAGAGTCCATTTTGGTGTTTTCTAACACAAACAAAACCCTCTACCACAGCCAGATGGCACTCTTTCCCCCTTCCTCCTTGAATTGTAATGGTGAAGGAAGAGGAAAGCAACAAAGAGGCATCACTCATCCCTTCTCCCATGTGCCAGACAGAAACGCAAACAAATCGGCTCGCTGCTGACCTGTGAAGCTACTGTTCATTTCAGGAACCTCATCATCATCCTCAGTCTCTGTAGGCACTATTCCAGCATTTTGCATCTCATTGTAGGACTTGGTGCGGCGTGGGGTTGACTGCTGGGAACCAGGAAGGCTGTCTTGCAGAGCATCGCCAGTAATCACTTTCCCAATAGGGGGCTGGCTGGGCGGCTTGGGTGTTCCATAATAGTTACCTAGGCAACAAGAGGATATTACCAGCATTCAGAACAGGAGGGTTAAAGGAAATGCAAGACATGATGATGTGGGGTTTTGAAAATGCTCTATTATGAAAATGACTGCTTGTCTTCATGAAGTTTATGCAAGGGAGATTAATAGTGTTGTCTGGACAATCAGGCAGTATTGTTTAAGGGTAATGGGAGTACACAATGAACAGAGCTGTCTGTCTGAAAGAAAAGCACTCCACATCATTAAATGAGAGCAATACATTTAGAATTCAGCCACGCAAAGTCGAGTGATAAACCTTAATATTAATTAAGAGATTAATTTTGACAAAACACATCAGCAGGACAGAGTAAAAATAAAGTAAAGATTTGAACTATTAACAAAAGTGTCATTTGTTACGTCTCTAATGGCTGAGAATGCACACATATATAGAGCACAGTGGGATCCAAAAGTCGGAGACCACATTGAAAACATCACGTAAAAATATACTTTTAATGATTTTTTGTGTGAAAATAATTATGTGGAAAAATATATATATATATATATATACACATATATATATATATACACACACACACATACAATTATTAGATGATCAATGATTAATACTAAGAAAGTTTAAGAATTAAAAAAAAAAAATTAAAATAAATGAGAATTATTAAAGTTATCCACTATTTCTAGGTCACCCATTAAATAAGTAAATTTGTGACACTGATAATCTGAAAATATGGGATTAAAATTTTATTTTGAAATATTTTAAAATAAATAGTTTTAGAATAAAAAAAAATTATAATTAAAAAAAAAATTATGAAATCAAATAGATAACTACTGAGTTGTTGCACTATTTCTGGGTCACTAATCAAATAAGTAAATTTGATCATGCAACTATGTACAAAAGGTCAGATTTTCACCTTATAGACCAGACGTACCATCCCATAATCCATAGCTGTTGTGAGCTGTCATTGATCTAAGAGCACTGCCTTAGTTTATCATAACTAAACCTTTATAACATTTAGTATGATACAAAAGACAAATCCCAAGTTATGCAATGGATAAAAGTAACTACTGCATGTATTTATATGAGAAAAGTTTTAGAGTTTGATGTTTGTCTGCATGGAGGAAAAAAAAAACACTCAAAACACTGTGTACACACACACACACACACACACACACACACACACACACACA
>NW_015505181.1:3969460-3999868 GCF_001515645.1 Sinocyclocheilus grahami
TTAGAGATTGTTGTGTGTTTGCATGGAGGAAAAAAAAAAAACACAAAAAACACTGTGCACACACACACACACACACACACACACACACACACACACACATACACACACACACACACACACACATATAACATTTACTGTTTACCTTCGTAAGATCCAATCTCTAGCAGTGTCCCACTCTGTTCAAGCTTCAGAAACTCGTCCACTGACAAAAAATTATAATCTACTCCTGGCACCTCTCTGTCACGAGGGGAGCGGGTCGTACCTGTGATGAGCAGACAGAGAACCCATAAGATACTGACAACATGAAACTGCTAATTTATGCTTAAAACCACATAGACACCATGTCTATGATTACCACCTACATCAGGGCCAACAGCAACCACATGCTACAGTCTACAGGCTCCTGGAAGCCAATCGCTCGGTGTGAAATCAGCGTGAGAGAGATTTGCACAGCTAAAAGTGAAGATGTTGTAACACCTTGATGATAATTGGTTGTAGGAGAGCAAAGTGTGGCTCCAACTAACTACATGTTAGATTAAAGCAGCTTTAGGGATCAAAGAGTCCATACAGCTGCTCTGCCTCCTCTATCACATTACCTTATATACACCCCGTTTAGACCTTCTATTAAAATCAGTCTCAGGTGATCCAATCATAAATGGTCAGTGCTAAATTCAGGTGTAAAAAGGGTTCAAATACATCCCAGACAACATTAAAACAGGCCACTGACCTGTTAATCAACCATGCACTTAAACAAGGGCTTTAAATGATAAATGGAACTTTAAATCATGTGCTAACACCTTCAAAATGTAGCTACTGATTTTGTATTCATGTTGGTTTCATATGGTTTAAAAGCATATGACTTGCACCATTTTCAAAAAAAGTTTCAATTTAATGACTAAAAATATCATGTGGTGTAATCAGCAAATAAAAAAGTAATAACATATTTTCCTTACCCTTGAATACATGAGTGTACACATCTTAAAAACACATATTTGAAATATTTTATTACGAATATCATGAATTAATTCATTAATATCATTGAGATTTTGGGAAGTTGCAACGAGACATTTTACAACTAACTTACTGTATCTTTTCATAAGGTCAAATTAATAGATATTACAAAAAAAGAGGATCATGTCATTCACCTTAATACCAGGTGTAAACAAGGCCTCACGTATTTCCTTTTTTCCTTTCTTTCTCCACACATTCTATTCAAATGTACTCTGATAACCCAAGAGCATGTTTATTAGACACCATCATCAATCATATTATCATCCACACACACGACACTCGTACAGATGTGAAGTGCATTTGCCCCTTGCGTTGTACCTGTAATCAATATCCCAGCTGTCATAAATCAAGTCTTATCAACACGACTGTATTTATTTGCACTTGGACACTGGGGTCTTCTGCAGCGATTCGCGATGCTGAAGGTTAAGAGGTGGCCTGGCAGTCACTGCATGTCACACGCGCTCGTTCTCCTGCATGCTGTATGTCCACATCACTTGATGGAGCTGATGAATAGCTGATATAAATAGCACCCCGCAATGGGAGATGCTCTTTGCCAGCCATCTTAGTGACACTGGTGATAAATCAAAGATGTGATGATAACTCCGTTTTCTCAACAACCTCTCAATGTAATATTCTCTTTGGTTAACAGGCCCTCTCGGTAGCGAATAGTGTAAAACATAAGCCCCAAAATGGATGCTCTGCAAAGCCTGTGTGTCACTTTTAATAGGACTCAGGTCTTTTTATCGGTTTCATTTTGATATAAACATCTGTGAACGTGACTGGGGTCAGTAAGTTTTTTTTTTTTAAGGAATAAATACTTTTATTCAGCAAGGATGCATTATAATTGATCAAAAGTGAAAGTGAAGACATCTATAATTTTACAAAAGATTTTTTAAACATTCTATTCATCAGAGAATTCTGAAAAAAAAGTATCATGATTTCCACAACAATATTAAGCAGCACAATTATTTTCAACACTGATAATAATAAGAAATATTTCTTCAGAAGCAAATCAGCATATTAGAATGATTTCTAGATGATTAGAATCAAAAAGAAAACAGCTTCACAACATTTCACAATATTACTGTTTTTACTGTATTTTTGATCAAATAAATGCAGACTTGGTGAGTATAAGAGGCTTCAAAAAAGTTTTTAAAAATCATTGAAAATTTCAAATCTTGTCCAAATACATACCCTCAACTTGGGCCAAATGGTTCTATATGTCTTGGAAACAACAATACTACAATATAGTCCCTTCTTTCCACTGACAAACAGATGATCCTGCTACATGCTATTGGCCAAGCCAGAAGTTGACAACTCGGACTGCTCAAAGAAAAGAGCAATGCTTTGAAAGCAATACAGAAATGTGAATATAATTTTAAAAGAAGTCAACCAAGAAGCATCACACATCACCTTTATGCAATGACTCGATTAAGTATTAATGACAGATGATAGATGATACATTAGAAAAATCATAGATGATAGTTTCACCTTCACCTCACCATATGAATCATGCAATTAAACACCCTAGTTCTGCTCCTATGAACAATAAATAGAAAGCAAAGCACTTCCATTTACACACTTTACACAACATGCACAAATATGAACTAATGTCACTCACTACTGCAAGTAGAAAAACACATCCACAAATATATAAATTAGGGATGATTTTTTTATTTATATATAATTATTAGTAGATGCACTATACTTTTATTATTTACAAAGTAACCAATAATTTGTCACCAATATTTTATATGTAGATTGATTTATCTTCTCTAAACTGTTTCTCAAGTGCATTCTCTCATCACCACTCACTGCTGCTACATGAATATGACGCATCACAACACTACGAGACCGAGGCATGTCCGAGTCACACAGAATATAGATTAACATGGCAGAGGTAGAGCTGCATCTTCCACCAAATAATCATAATAAACCAAAATAAAAGCAAAATATCTGTACCATAATGAATTGCATAGCATCATTTTTTCCCCCATTGCATCGTATAGAATTTAAATCGCATTGTGTTGAATCGAATCAAAACCGGATTGCACTGCATCGTAATAGGGGTGAATCGTATCGCATCGGTAGCTGCTTCACATGCACCTTTAATGTATCGTATCGTTGGCTATGCATCGAGATGCGTATCGCATCAGCATCAGTTATGGAGATGCATATCTCTAATATAAATAGCATGACTGTCACATGATGTATTTTCTTGTTGCTAGGGACAACCCTTGAAGGATACAATCCCTGAGAGCCTCATCTCTCATTTCTGAGGGGATCAAACCATTTCATATCAAACACTATGCCAAACAGTGAAGATCGTGTTAAAATCAACAGCCTCAAAAATGAACATAGCAAAGGCAATGGTCTTCGTTTTTCAAGTCAAGCACCTGTATGGACTTTTATATCAGGCACACAATAGGTTTTCTTGTCTCTGAGAGCATTTGCTAAATTACTTTTACTGTTACGTATTATAGGAACTTGTCACTGATGCATTTTATATGAATAAAAGTCAATGTTTACCATTAAGTTGTGTGTTCACCAAAGTGTTTTTAGCCAGTTGAAAACACCAAGCTGTGAGCGCTTGAGAGCCCTTCTGCAGTGCAGCGTTAACAGTTAAGATGCTTTGGTTATTGTGATACGGTGTGTCTGCTAAAGTGATATGGCAGATGTATCGTGAAAGACATTTTTTTTTGGCGCTCCCATTGAAAACAACTGACAAAGTACGCTAGCCTTCCTAACTCTGTACATCTCCCTGCATTTCGCCATGTTCCCAACAACATACACTTTTCTGCATAATCTGAGTTCTAGATTTCCAACACCAGACAATGAATGAAAAAACCCTGACTTCAAACATTTTGACCGAAGAAGAAGAAAAAAAAATGCGCACACAGCTTTTTCTGTCAAATTTAATGACATGTAATGTCATCAAATCATTTAAATATCATATAACATTTAAATAGAATTTTTGGTACCTCAGTTCCATGACTTTTCCACAACTTTTTCAGTCATTTGTGAAAACTAGATAAGGACTTCTCATTTTCATTCAGATCGATTTGCTAATGAATCATTCAAATAAAACTGACAAATTTACAGAAATAATTTAAATCCACTGTTGTGGAAATCACAATACATTTTTTTTTCAGGATTTTTGAATGAATAGAAAACAACAGTGATTATTAGTAACAGAAATCTTTTGTAACATGATAAATTATCACTTTTTTTGATCAATTTAAATTTCTTAAAATAAAAATCTTTGCAAAGAATTTTGAACTGTTAATGATTTTCCCTACAATTTGTATTCATTTTCATGACTTAAAAAACAAAATGTAAAATTCCTTGATATTTACAGCTTTCCCATGACCGTTCGATTCTGAATGGCCTTAATTATCACTGTGTGCACATGTGACATAAGCACACTGTGTTTAGCAAGAGTAGATTACACTACAGAATACAGTACACTTCTCTTTATAGACATTTTTTAAACAAAGAAGTCAACATAATCAGTTTTGATTCTGCTGTTAATATACTTATATGCTAGACCACTGAAAGCTCATCAGGCACCCAAGTGCTAAACGCACCAAAGGTGAGGAACAGTGACAACAAACATCATAATCTGCAGCTGTTCGATCCCGGCCTACACACACTCATCAGTTGTGGGTCAGTGACTGCAAACAGAAGGGGTTACTGTCACCAAAACGGCATGATCCAGGGCCCAAAAAGAGAAACAATCACTTAATGGAGGTTTACAACCCTCTGCTAAATGATGACCCCCTCACTGACACACATGCATCACAGGCTGTAGCTGCTACCACATTTGCTGGTCGTTGTATTTCCAAGCAGTAAAGAGTGAGTGTGTGTGTGTGTGGCTGGAGACATTCTCTCCCCGGAAAAGAACAGTGGTCCTTCATAATGAATCAGCATCAGGAGTTCCCACAATGCAGCCTAAGAACATGCAACACGTGCATGCAAATGCACACATATAACTTCAAACTATATTGGTATATTATGTATTATGTGGACCGTGTTTTTAAAGGAAGTAATTTTTCTAAAAAGTGTTTTTATGTTTTTATTCCGTGTTGGAAACGCCTTTCCATTTCCACAATTGCCACCTTATTTCTCACAATGTGACAGCTTCACATCTGCTTTTCGTAACTGAAACGTTACATATTTGAGAATATTTATATTGACAATACTTTTTACAATTTTACCTTTTTTACTTGGAGGTAGAAGTCTTTCAGATCCATCAGATTTCACATTTTTCACATGCTTTCCTCACAGAGGTGGATTGTAAACCATCTTCAAAAGGGTCATTTCACGGAAAACAGGATTTTCCCAGCTCTTTTGATATAAAAGACCTCAACAGACCAGAAAGACTTACTTTCACAACACAAAGACCATTTATGGAAACTCTATGGAAACGAAGCAAAAACAGGTCAATCTGTAATCGTCACAGTTTTGATGTAACGACTATGAGGGCATTAACATATTACCGCCCACATTTACACATCAACAGCTATTCAGTATTTAACAACACTGCCTGTCCTGATGAATGACAGTGTGAACTACACCAGTAGTTTTCATATGCAAAGAAGTTAGCCAATCATAACAAAGGTCATTTAGATGTCCTATATAAAGGTGGATGCACCTAAAACAGCCTGTTTAATTCTTAAAGTCACAGAGAGAGTGTAAAATGATTTTGTCAAATACAATTTTGACTTTGAATTTTTGAAAATTTTGAATTTTTGAAAAATGGACTTCAGCAAAAATATACAATGCTTCAAAAGTGTAGATAAAATGAATGGCATCCCTTTTGCTGTGGTTTGACAAATGTAAATGTTTTCAATGAAAAGAACGGCAGTCTCTTCTTGACCTAGGTGTAGTCAAGGTCTGGCAGGTCTGGCTGATATGTTGACATGCAGTCTGATTCTGGATCAGTCTGTCAGACAGTAAGACCCCATGTAGCTTAAACCTGGCTGAGCTGTTGACTCGGCTTATGACTGATTCTGGATCTGTCTGTCATGCTGAATGGCATTTCTTCCTCTCACCTGTGAGCTAGCATCTGTCCGTCCTCTCTACAGGAGGAAATCTGGATAAACACTGCTTCCTGCATGGGGATTCAAAGGAGTAGGTAGCTTCCCGAGTACATCATTTAAATAATCTCTTTAATTTTAATATGTATATCAGAATAATTTACACCTTTCCTTTTAGAGGAGTAGTTCAATCAGAAATTAAAATGTCATAATTTACTCACCCTCCTGTAATGTTATTTTAAACTTTTAAAAATGCTTTGCAATTACAATTTTCAAAATTCTGGCTGAAACAAAACAAAACAAACAAATATATATATGGGACGTAAATTTTTGTTATATATATATATATATATATGTGTGTCCAATAACAAATAAATGGTCAATAATAAAATTCTATACTATTGTGTCTTAATAAATTAAATAAATTGTTTTAAATGCTATGAGTGAATTTAGGCATCACAACAGTACAGTACACTCTAAAAAATTCTGGGTTGTTTTAACCCAATGTTGGGTCAAATATGGACTAACCCAACTGTTGGGTTAAAAAGTTAATTTAAAAATGTAACCAAAATTTAACCCAACAGTTGGGTTAGTCCATATTTGACCCAACATTGGGTTGAAATAACCCAGCATTTTTTAGAGTGTATGAAAAGTGTATATATTAATTTAAACTTGCCAAAGATGATATATCAGTATCATTAAATTATGAGCGTTTTTATTTTAAGTGAGTGTTAGATGATGACAAAGGTCATATAAATGCAAATATAAAGGAAATGTGCATGTACGTTTAAATATCCAATGCCAATTGATTCAGTCAGACCCAACATAACTAAGCTAATAAAAGAATCTCTAATGATCATAAAGTTTTTTCATAAGACTTGTATACTATATTCCAAGTGTTCTGAAACAAAATGAGAGTTTTGTGTGACAAACGGACCAAAATATCAGTCAGTCAACAGGTTCAGTCTCTTTTGTGAACGAATCATTCAGACTGTTTCTGTGAACTAGATCTTATTGAACACACCAAAATGATTCATTGAAAATCTTGTTTGGTCTGTCATATAACTTCAGAAGACTTGGAATATAGCACACAATTGAGCGTTTGCATCATAAAACATTTGCTTTAGAGCAAGCACATTCCTTAAAATTACATCTTAAATATTCCATGGAAGAACCAAAGTCATCCGGATCTGGAAAGATATGAGGGTGAGTAAACCATGACAGAATTTTAATTTTGGGGGTGATTTAATCCTTTAAGTGAACTTGTAGTTAGGACAAGGACAGAATCTGAGAGCTGTGAGCGGAATTGAAATGAGTGCAGTGATTTGGCAGCAAAAACAGAGGCTCATTCATTCTTAATGAAAGACTGATCCCTATTTTAAGTCATTTCTCCACAAGTGTCTCAAATGACAGCAAGTTTCAAGATGTCCATGCCTCAAAAAGACATAAATAAATATATAATTCGTTCCAGGATGTGGTAGATTGCTGTAAAAGGTAATATTACAATTCAAAGTCTCCATGCCAGGTCTGTCTTATTTTCCACAAAATGGAGCCTGATCTTTCTACACATCTTTGCATTTTATGACATAAATACATGCAGCGGGTAAAAAATAGCTGCATTGTGAAGTGCTAAGCCAGCAAGGAACCTGAAAGCACCAAAGGCAGGCACATTTAACATCACATGTTCTAAAATACATCAGAAAAACAACAATGCCATGTGCACATCCAGCACACAAACAGGCTCTAAAAATAGCTGTGTCTGATAAATCAGTTTATTTTCGTGGCTGAGGTTCCAGGAGCACTGCAGCACCCAGCTTTGTGTTCCCTAATTCAGGTTTCTGATATGACCTACATTCAAACTTCATCACAGGACTTCATAAAGATTTGGAACAACATGAAGTTGAGTTTCCTTTTTGATGAATCAGAGTTAATAACAATAATACAATTAAAAAGTATAATATTAGTATAACAATAATACATTTTGGTTTTCCAAAGCATTATTTGGGAAGACCGGTTCATAAGCACAACCTTAGAATTGCTATTTTGAAGGGATTTGCACCACAGACCCTGGGTCAGCATACTGTAAATAACAACCTGACAGGAGGAGAACCTGCAGAGTTCTGCTCAGTCAAACTTCAACTTCTTTTGAACATCTCTAGGCATAAAGCTTCACAGACTCACATGCCTATGAAAGATTCCTTCCACTTTGTTGTCACAAAACAAATTGCTAAACAAGTTGTCCTTTTGAAAAACTACAATTTTCTCGGGGAAAAAAACCTAACGTGGTTGCCAAGGTGTTGCTAAGCAGTTGGTGGCTTTTGTGCCGATAGTTATTGAGGGGAAAAAAGAAATATGATTAATATGATTTAAATGTTTATATAGCAATACTAATTTATTAATTTAAACCTATATGTCATCTTAAAGAAAAAGCACACCTCTCCTCATCAAGCTGCAAGTTTGCATGGAAAAACTGATTTTTTTGTTCAATTAAATCTCTACAATGAATTGGGAAGAATCCCTCACCATTTACAACCTACTTCTGATTGGTGA
The DNA here is from genome assembly GCF_001515645.1 of Sinocyclocheilus grahami. Lineage (NCBI taxonomy): Eukaryota > Metazoa > Chordata > Actinopteri > Cypriniformes > Cyprinidae > Sinocyclocheilus > Sinocyclocheilus grahami. Next base: position 3,978,061 of record NW_015505181.1, read on the forward strand.
AGCTGTGAAGTAAACAATGGGAATTTTTTTTGAATGGGATAAAAAAAAAATAATTAAAAAAAAAGACTTTTCAAAAGGAAATGTCAACAAAGAAAAAGAAAACTGCAAGCAGTGTCTGATGACTCTTATACATAATATATTTCAAAATTAGCATGTATCCATATTCAAATCTTTAAAGGTCAAGCAGAGGTGTGCAACACAGTGAAACTAGCACCACATCAGACGCCTTAGTGCATTAAATACTTTCATTGTGTCTTGTATTTGTTGGCCAACAAAGACTAATCCTTCACCGATTAAAAGAATTCTAAAAACATAATAATACTTGTACTGTAAAAAATTAAATATTAATGCTACTACATACATATCTAGGTGCCCGAAATGCCCACAAAAGTTACTTTCCCTTCCCAATCCAGACACAAAGAAGGTTTGTAGCTTCTTTGTTTTCTTTCATAGTAGGTCAGCTTCACCTCTCACAGCCACAACACAAATGTTACCTGGCATTGTGAAATCGGATATAGCAACATATTGTCCAGTTATAAAGTGGATCGAGGTGTTAAAGGGGAGGTATTGCATTCCTGGAGAGCAATACTGCAGTAACTGGAGAGGCAATCAATCAGACGCAACGCTTTAAGTGACTCTGAGCCTCACCGCCGTGATTCAGTTAGCGGTGTAGCGTAGGCTGTTGTTAACGCATTTGGAAACAAATCATTATCATCATTATTCTAATAATAGTCAAGACTCTTACTATACCAGCATTTGGATGTTTGCACATTTCCAAAGTTATTAAAGGGCCTGTGGTTTTTGGCTTGAAATAAAAGCATGATTACAATTTTTCTACAAGAAAAACTGGGTTAGTTTGAGATGCTAAATCTTCAGCGCTCTTCTCACAGAAGCAATTTCAAGCGTTTTCTGATGCCCTCCCAGTTAAATACATAAAAACTAATTGAAAAAATGCTCTCATACACTGGAATGTGCGGTGTAGCGTAGGCTGTTGTTAACGCATTTGGAAACAAATCATTATCATCATTATTCTAATAATAGTCAAGACTCTTACTATACCAGCATTTGGATGTTTGCACATTTCCAAAGTTATTAAAGGGCCTGTGGTTTTTGGCTTGAAATAAAAGCATGATTACAATTTTTCTACAAGAAAAACTGGGTTAGTTTGAGAAGCTAAATCTTCAGCGCTCTTCTCACAGAAGCAATTTCAAGCGTTTTCTGATGCCCGCCCAGTTAAATACATAAAAACTAATTGAAAAAATGCTCTCATACACTGGAATGTGTTTGTTCTGAGCTGAAGCTGTTATCTGCATGGCTTGATTAAATTTTTCATGAGCCTGACCCAGTGAATAATACAGGCTGCTCACTCTCGTTTTTCTTCTCCTTCCTTTTTTTGTCGTCTTGTCATCTCTCCTTTTTTTCCTGCATGTGCTTCTCTCTCTAATCTATAAATGAAAGGCACTGACATGACTGGAAAAATTATGGAACAAATCAAATGGGTGGCAAAACTTCAAACTTGCAAGTGCATGTTTGCTTTGAGACCATCTCACACATCGTATATATCATTAGCATACTAATAAAAGTTGGTGTAGTTAGTACGAATTTAAAATGTATTCCAAAATTTCTCCCATGAAACAACAGATAAAAAATACTAATGGCTCATCTTACACTCTCAATTGTATTAAAAAAATGTTTGTCCAATTAAATGCTCCTTAAAATATGAAGGTCCCTCCCCATTTACAATCTACTTCTAATTACCATTAGCAATAAGCAAATCCTGGTCCACAGCTTTGACGAATAAAAACTAAAGGATAATGGCTTTTTTAAAAAGGGGGAGAGCCTTTTGATATGTCCCACCACAACTGCCTGTTTCAAAAGGAAATATATAAAAGTGCACTTTTGATTTAATGTATTCAATAGATATGTACACATATATCAAAAATAATGTCCATTTACATAGTATAATATGCTGCAAAACAGGAAAAAGTAGAAGCAGTTACAATTACTTTTTTGTTTACAGCAGGCCTAAAAAATTGTTTTTCTTATAAAATATGATTTATTGTAAAATATAAGAAATTAGCATCACACGTTAACATCTGTCTCAGGTGATCTAACTGTGGTCAGCTGAGATAAATTGTCATTTACACCTGGTAAAACATATATTTGGTGTATCTCCAGTGAATTATAATTTTTTTAACAGTTGTGCAAAGGAGGGACTAAATAACTTCCACAAGAAAGCAGGTGTAAATGGAGTCTGAGATGACCTGCACCATTGTATAGCCCATTTCATCTAACCAGCTTAACATCATCAGACTGACACCAAGAGCCATGGTCCTATTTTGTTTTGATTTGTTTATCTGTTTTCTGAAAAGATCATATACAAAATAAACCAGAAAATCAATTCTGAGTAATAAAAAAGCACAAGTAGAACGAGTAAATAATGTGTACTTAATGTATATATGATAGCATCTAGCATTTTCTAACTTATCTTTGGTTCTGACAGAAATACATGACCAGTTTTTCTCCACACTGGAATGAAGTGTGGCACTGGATTCACATTGCAAAAAGCATGTTTACATGATGCATTTTTGAAAGACCAAAATTTTTGAAAGGCATTTTTGAAAGGCCATGGTTTCACTAAGATTGAAACCATGAGCAGAACTACAAATACTTTGTGGCTAGAGTTTCTCTGTAAAATAATGAAACAAACACAAGTTAATTACACTAAACAAGCAAATAAGCTTGTAAACCTTTTAACCTTTGACAAGCTCACTGAAGTTATTACACCATCTGTTGCACATCTTGACTGACATGGACCAGAAGAAAGGATTTTTGAAGTACAAAAAAGAAGAGAATCTGAAAATACCTATACTTTGTCAGAAGCATTAATCAAAAAGCAAAGCACCAATAAATGGCATGTCCAGGCTGGAGGCGACGTCAGTAGAGTTCAAAGGGATATAAGATATTGACAGTCTTGTCACAGCAGAGGCGTTTGAGAGCCTCTACTTTCTCTTCCGTGTGACTGATGCCCACAAACTGTTGACAGATCACTACAGATTTATCAAAACACACCGAATGGCACAATAGTTTGTACTGGTAATGCTAACAACACTTCACATTATACAAACACAAACCGATCATTGGTTAATTAACATATGCACAACCAACCATCAATAAAGCGGGTCTATATAACTGGATGTAAAGGCTTCAAGTCTTTAAGTATGGCTTTAAGTAAATGGCAGCAACAGAAATATTTTGATGAGGCACAACTGTTCAATATGTAGTTACACTCATCATCATCATCATTATAATAATGTTATTGTTAATATTAATGTGTGTGTAAATACACACGCACACACACACACACACACACACACACATACACAATTTTTCTATATGTGTGTTTGTGCATAAATAATTATAGAATTACTAACTATATAATTAATCTGTAATTCAAACAACAAAACAAAAAAGTAATACAGCTGGCACATTGTTGTTCTTGGACCAAGGCATATCACGTAAAATGTGTATACATGTAATCTCTCTACAATATTTTTATAAGTATTTTTTTTTCTAGTATGTTTTGTCAGTATGTTAGTAAACAATTTTGATCCAGAATGATTTATACTAGACAAAGCAGAAGGTTGAAGAGAGAGAGAGACAGAGAGAGAGAGAGAGAGAGAGAGAGAGAGAGGAAGAAACTTGGCATCTCATGTTACCAATTTTTGGGAGATCTGGAACTGGGAGACACTAGAAAAGGGAAGACTCTTGATCGGGAAAGGCGCGGGGATGTGAGCCCATGCTGATGTTGACAGCCAGCCCTTCCGGCTCAGTGGGAGACAGAACCATCTGTCCCAGCAAAGGGTTAATCCACAACACAGATTCCTGATTCTAGCATTTTCCACCCCACATATTCCCATTAACAAAATGGAGTTGGTTTCTGAAAGCATATCCCCCCAAAAAGACCTCCACTGCAAAACAAAGCATGGTTTTAGCACTCATAGTCTACTCAGTCCAATGATGTCTGTGCCGAAACAACTGATCAATGCATCAAGACATGCCAGATAATGCTTTGCCGAAAATAACGATCAATGCTTTGATGAGCTGATTTGATGGAGTCTAAACACCAAAACCGAGCTTACAAGGGAACATCATGCAATACACAGCAGCACACACAGCAGGCCTATTCCTGGCTTCAGATTTACTTGGCTCAAATCTTCATCTTCATCAAATAATCTAGATGTGCATAAGATCTGTAAAACACCAACCTGTCGTTTATAAGCCAGAGAATGCAGCTATTTAACCTATAAAAACCAATAAGACACAGAGAACCCTTCAAAACGGACATCTTTTCTGAGCTTACAAGGCTGAGAGAAAAAGAGCATGAGAAAGCCTTTCAGACACAGATACGGCTGGAGACAGCGGCTGCAGCGGAGAGACAGACATAGGGCTGGTGTGGATGGGAGGGGGGCTGGGAGAGAGACGTCTGCCACACTGCTCAACTCTAAACATAATGGCCTCCAACATGTCAAGTGACCACAGCTTAATTCAAGCTCCACTCGCTCAAGCAGACGAGCGTGTACGTGCTAACGCAGACCGCGGCATCTCTGGTGCACCATTTTGCCATCCTCAACAAATCACATCCTCTTACATCCCCCAAGACGGTCACATATTCAGCTACATTCCCTGCATTGCTGCTCCCAGCTTTCTGTCACTCTTTTTGCATCCCTCATTCCCCACCCCGGAAGCCAAAGAGTCCAGGTGATGTTTGAGGGGGGAAAATGGCTAAATTACCTTAGCGGAGAACCTCGCAACCGCTATCTCCAATGTAAGCAATCCACTTAAGAGCTTCCAAAACAAGATGAAATCCAATGGAAAAGAGCAGAAAATCCCAGAATCCTGTTCCGGTGAGCATCAGATGCTTGCATCTCAGCTAGCGCTGCCCAGTCTGTCGTCCCTCCTCCTCCTCTTCCTCTCGATCTCTTTCTCTGTAAAGCAGTCGTCCAGCACAGCGCTGAAGCTCAGCCAATGTGAGGGGCTCGCACAGCAAACACCATCTGAGCTAAACGTCTTCAGGCTCACACTCATCCACCTCCACCCGCCCACCTCTCTCTCGCTCTCTCACTCTCTCACTCCACCACATCCCCCCTCCTTCTTCTCCAACACACACTTGCAGACAGATACACACATGGCTCCCCCTGCAAACAAGACATTTGCACACTCTCTCTCGCTTGCACACGTCCATACACAAATACGACGTGACAAAGGCAATCAAATGGTGGGCTAGGATGGGGATTAGAGGCTGAATGAGATTTAGCAGATAAAAATCAGGCTGGTCAGGCCAGCCATGTGCATGCATACAATACTATTGTTTAACTCCAGCAGGCCACTGGGGCATACGGCAAGGGTTTGGGGGGGGGGGGGGCTTCTGTGTGTGACCACATTTTGGCCAGAGTCATTTCCCTTCTTTTATTAAGCCTCTACAAAAAGAAGTAGTATTGACCAATGACTGTCTTAATTCTTTAGTCTTAAAGCGCTTAAAGAACAATTTGAAATCAAAATTGACATTATTTATATTTTCTAAATAAATGTTAGTGGTGTTAATGCAAATGATTTATCAGATACCTTTATTATAAAAAGAAAAAAAACATGTTTCTATAGAGGTTTCAAAATGTAAAATGCTTTGCCCCCAAATGTCATGTGCATGTGGGCAGAGAATCATAATATTAACCAATTACATCAGCGAAAGCAATCCATAACTCTAAGAAAGCAAAAAAAACAAAATCAAGTCCCGCCCTTATTTCCCACTAAATATTGTTTAATTCAAAAATATGTCTCATTATGGAAGTTTAAAGGATTTACTTCTTCTATGGAACACGAAAAAAGACATTAAGAATGTTTTAATGAATATTTGTAATATTTAATATTATCATCTGTACAATGAACATTACAAGGGTCTAAAACACTGGACCTCACTGATTTTTTGTATGGATATAACTACATCCCCCCCCTCTCTCGCTCTCTCAATACATACATACATACATACATACATACCACAGACGAAATAAAGTCATAAAGGTTTGGAACAACATGACTTGTTTTTGTTTTAGGCATATTAATCTTATCACTTTGGAATAAAATCCATCCACATATTGTCCCCCATCTTTCAACATAAAGCTTAAAATGTGTGTGAACTTGAAATTAAATTAAATCAAAAGAATCTGGTTTTGAATAGCCGTTTGACCACTAATAGCCACTCAACGAAATTACTTCCCTCATCCATCAAATAAGTCCCATAATTCTCAAGCAATTTTTTCAATCTTCCTGTGTTGCCCTCAGAGTTGAATGATTACAGTGGCACTATGACAAACACACATCTTCAGATGAAACCCTGAGGAAATAGGCCAGAGGTAATGACAGAAACACATTGTGTCACGTAGCCTGTGTACGAGCTTCTATTTCTGGGTGGAGCTCAGCGTGAATCATCTTCTCAGCCCCGTGAAAAGCTCACCTTTTACATAATATCCAACTTTCAGCCACTGAAGAAAAGCAGAATTGCTTTGTTGTGTGAAAAATGGAGGTTAAGGCCTTAGTATGCATCTAGAGCTGCATCTTAAGAGCTTTCCTATGATGGGTACATGACTAAAGTGATAGTTTGCCCAAATATAAATGTTCTGTCATCATTTGTTGAGCCTCATGCTTTTCCAAACCCTTTCTTTCTTCAGTGGAACATAGAAGAACATATTTTGAAAAATGCTTAATCGAAAGTTAGTGCGGTTCAAAGTTGTTTTGGGTCTCATTGACTTTCACAGTAGACAAAAACATTCTTCAAAATAGTGTTGGGCGATATGCTCAATTAACCTATCAGCCTAATGTTTTTAATATGACTGAATTTGTATTTAACATGATAACAAATTAATAGAAACATTGTAAGTTACTAATTATAATGCTTATATTTTCTCAGTTATTCAAAAGGCAGCTACAGAAAACGAGCAAAGAACATTACATTACCAAAGAACATCATCACAAGCTCAGTCTAGCGCGAGTTTACTCACTTTAAAAACACTCCCGTTAAACTCGCACGTACATCTGCACACTTTGTTGATTATAATGAGAGATTTTGCGAGTCAGAATTCAGTCAGCGTGCGCTGAACAACAGAACTCTTCTGTTTCAGTGATGACTCATCTGAACGCCTCTGATTGGCCACTGCATTTCACAGTAGACAAAAACATTCTTCAAAATAGTGTTGGGCGATATGCTCAATTAACCTATCAGCCTAATGTTTTTAATATGACTGAATTTGTATTTAACATGATAACAAATTAATAGAAACATTGTAAGTTACTAATTATAATGCTTACATTTTCTCAGTTATTCAAAAGGCAGCTACAGAAAATGAGCAAAGAACATTACATTACCAAAGAACATCATCACAAGCTCAGTCTAGCGCGAGTTTACGCACTTTAAAAACACTCCCGTTAAACTCAGTGAATCTACATTGTATGATGAATAAATCTCTTATACTTACATCGCACGTACATCTGCACACTTTGTTGATTATAATGAGAGATTTTGCGAGTCAGAATTCAGTCAGCGTGCGCTGAACAACAGAACTCTGCTGTTTCAGTGATGACTCATCTGAACGCCTCTGATTGGCCACTGCATTCATAAAATCATAAACATAATCGTGTGTGATTGGTTAGAACGCGCAATACTGTAAAAATGCTGAAAAAGAAATATAGGCCTAATGCAACAAATAAGCCCTAATATTAATTAGATATTATTACTAGCCTGATAATGATAATAATAATAATAATAATAATCATCTTGCTATCGTCAAAGGCATTAGCCACAGGCGATATCTCTATCTATCGTCGATAAACGATACTATCGTCTATGGGCACAACCCTACTTCAAAATATCTTCTTTTGTTTTCCACAGAAGAAAGTAAGTCATACAGATTTGGATCGACATGAGGGTGAGTGAATGGTGATAGAACCTTCATTTCTGGGTGAACTATCCGTTTAATTTAGAAACGAACAGTCAGTTTATAATTATGGCTGGGTATCGATTCAGATGTCCCGATTCGATTCGATTCGATTTCGATACGCAAGCTCTCGATTCGATTCGATTCTCAATTTTTTGGATTACGTTCAGTGAATATAGTTTTAATACAAATGCTATTGATATTTCTAAAAAATTAACAGTAAACATCAGTTTACAAATGGTGAATTAATAAAAAGAAATTAAGAACCACATACTCGTATTTTAAACCTATTCTTTTTTTGGTATAGGGTCCTTTTTTAAACAATAATAGGGCTCTATTAAATGTTCTTAATTTTTCTGGTAATCAAATGAAGGCATAAAACATTAATTTTATTTATCCTAATCAAATGAAAATTAAACACTTTTATTTTTCGGCAAATAAAGCGCTGCACAACAGAGGTTTACTGTTAAAATTAAACAGAAAACAGATGTGATTATTCCTTTAAAAATAAAGATTTATTAATATTTATTAGCAGTAGTAGCATTGAGTCTTAAGACTGCTAAATAGTAATATATTCTGACAGTAGAACGTTAAACTAAACTTTTATTTTTGACGGGTTGCCGTGAAGAACTTCCAGCTGCTGTGTATGATATGATGGTAGATTTCCAAATTAAATGGTAAATGCTAACGAAGTGACTCTCAGAGCACCTGGAGATGACATTCGTGTTCATATCATCATATAGTGAGACGGCAGAAGCAGAAAAAATAGTGAGCGTCATCCGTGCTTTAGTATGTGTAAACAAAACAGTGCGCCGCGCCATCCGCCATTCATTCATTGCGGAAATCATGGCGCCTTATGCGTGATATCAAATGCTTCCGCAGATTTATAGTATTACTATAGCATTTCACCTGAGCATTACGAATCACACGTATGGCCATGATAAGCACTGAATGAATGACAGGATTTCTGTTGTAACATCGCGCAAGGTAAATAAGGGTGACATCTAGTGGAGAAGACTAATGATAAGATTCACGTTAATCAGATCTTGTTTTAAATGTGTGCTGAAATAAATACCGGAAAAGATCGATTCGCAGCTTTTGAGAATCGATATCGAATCGACGTCATTTAAAAAAAACGATTAATTGGAAAATCAATTTTTTTTGCCTAGCCCTATTTATAATGAGTGTTTGGGAAGGAAAGTATGTGTAGATGCCATTGCATTTGGGTGAAGGACAACAGAACACTAGGCTGAAGATACTTTAGCTTTCTTGGAGTAATTCCAACCTTTAATTCTGATGGACATCTAAAAAAAAAAAAAAATTTGTCAACTTGCTGCAGATTCCCAGTCCTGGTCTTTTTTGTTCTGATGAATGGAGTGGTATCTGAAGAGAAATTCTTCTCCTTTTGTTCCTCAAACCTCTTTTTAAATCCACCCATCCAAAGTAGTGCCCCCTGGACAGGCCTGATGCTGCTCTCTAGTTTGTCCACTCTCACGGTGATCAACACTTTCTGAGGGCGCTTTTGACTTGCAAATTAATTCACAAAATGCTTTTGAATTCAGAATGTCAAGTGCTGTGAGCGAATGGGCATTTCAGGCCAAGAACAGCCAAATCGCAAGACTCGTCTACGTCGAACAAGGTGTTAGCCAAAGAAAATGTGGAATGGGATTCGGATTCTGAACATGCCCAGATTTAGTTGAATTTCTCAGTATGCCGCCCACATATGCTTGCTCAGTGATATCAAGCTTGAGCTGACATATCAAAATGGAGCCTGGAAACACAGGACGAAGCCAAACAGAGAGGACCAGACCTACGAATAGCCCATTTTGGATGGCAAAAAAAAAACACATTTTGGATTAAACTATGCGACACACCATCCAGGCACAGACGGTCAATGCTAAAACTCACCTGAATGTTTCCGATCCCTACTGAGAGCCCTCGGCTCCCTGCAGGTATTATCTCTCATCTGTCTGCTAATGGTAGCTGACTTGCGACTGGGATGCTCTTCAGATCTACCCTGTCTCCAAGCCCGTGGCTGAAGCGCTTTGCTTGTCGGCAGACAGAGTAGCACACATGCTAAATGCTAATTAGCTAGCTCTCACAGACATGGGTGGCTGTGAATGCTTTATGTTAAACCAAGTAGCTAAAACGAAGATGCAAATGTCGAGTTGCATTTGTGTTTTCTCATATTTGACTCTAACACCTGCTTAAATGCTAATGAAGTGACTCTCAGAGCAGCTGGAGATGACATTCGTGTTCATATCATCATATAGTGAGACGGCAGAAGCAGAAAAAATAGTGAGCGTCATCCGTGCTTTAGTATGTGTAAACAAAACAGTGCGCCGCGCCATCCGCCATTCATTCATTGCGGAAATCATGGCGCCTTATGCGTGATATCAAATGCTTCCGCAGATTTATAGTATTACTATAGCATTTCACCTGAGCATTACGAATCACACGTATGGCCATGATAAGCACTGAATGAATGACAGGATTTCTGTTGTAACATCGCGCAAGGTAAATAAGGGTGACATCTAGTGGAAAAGACTAATGATAAGATTCACGTTAATCAGATCTTGTTTTAAATGTGTGCTGAAATAAATACCGGAAAAGATCGATTCGCAGCTTTTGAGAATCGATATCGAATCGACGTCATTTAAAAAAAACGATTAATTGGAAAATCAATTTTTTTTGCCTAGCCCTATTTATAATGAGTGTTTGGGAAGGAAAGTATGTGTAGATGCCATTGCATTTGGGTGAAGGACAACAGAACACTAGGCTGAAGATACTTTAGTTTTCTTGGAGTAATTCCAACCTTTAATTCTGATGGACATCTAAAAAAAAAAAAAATTGTCAACTTGCTGCAGATTCCCAGTCCTGGTCTTTTTTGTTCTGATGAATGGAGTGGTATCTGAAGAGACATTCTTCTCCTTTTGTTCCTCAAACCTCTTTTTAAATCCACCCATCCAAAGTAGTGCCCCCTGGACAGGCCTGATGCTGCTCTCTAGTTTGTCCACTCTCACGGTGATCAACACTTTCTGAGGGCGCTTTTGACTTGCAAATTAATTCACAAAATGCTTTTGAATTCAGAATGTCAAGTGCTGTGAGCGAATGGGCATTTCAGGCCAAGAACAGCCAAATCGCAAGACTCGTCTACGTCGAACAAGGTGTTAGCCAAAGAAAATGTGGAATGGGATTCGGATTCTGAACATGCCCAGATTTAGTTGAATTTCTCAGTATGCCGCCCACATATGCTTGCTCAGTGATATCAAGCTTGAGCTGACATATCAAAATGGAGCCTGGAAACACAGGACGAAGCCAAACAGAGAGGACCAGACCTACGAATAGCCCATTTTGGATGGCAAAAAAAAAACACATTTTGGATTAAACTATGCGACACACCATCCAGGCACAGACGGTCAATGCTAAAACTCACCTGAATGTTTCCGATCCCTACTGAGAGCCCTCGGCTCCCTGCAGGTATTATCTCTCATCTGTCTGCTAATGGTAGCTGACTTGCGACTGGGATGCTCTTCAGATCTACCCTGTCTCCAAGCCCGTGGCTGAAGCGCTTTGCTTGTCGGCAGACAGAGTAGCACACATGCTAAATGCTAATTAGCTAGCTCTCACAGACATGGGTGGCTGTGAATGCTTTATGTTAAACCAAGTAGCTAAAACGAAGATGCAAATGTCGAGTTGCATTTGTGTTTTCTCATATTTGACTCTAACACCTGCTTTTTATTGAAATAATGAAAGCTACAAGTCACAGAATGAACAAACACATTCTCTCAGATGTAGAGATCTACCTAGCAACAATGTTTGTGATGCCTAACATAAGAAGACAGCATATGACTGGGCAGTAAAACCTGTCTGAGGCAGCATATGAGGGATCCATAGTGCGTGCTGTGGTGTGAAGGGCAGTGACAAATTGAATTTCCCTGCGCTGCTTCAAAACTGGGCGCTTTTCAGGTGGCGAGTTGATCATTGCTCATTACATCAAGGGTGATGGCCCTTCAGTGCACCGTACTCCCTCTGCCACATCATCATTCCATCACACACACACTTATACATGCGTACACACATGTACACATGCTCGCCAAGGAAAAATTAGGTCCGTGCCCCAAAGGGACTCTAGACAATGGCTTGAAAATAAATCATATTGATCAGAAAGTTCCTCAGCTAGGAGCCATCTGTCCCTGTGAACGAGATGTGACTGAAGGGTTCGATCTTTCGCTCTTTTTTTCGTATTCTTTCCCCTGACTCAACCCCACTACAACCCCGACCCCACCCCCACAACAACCCCACCCCCAATCCAACCCTTTAGCCTATATATGAGGCATCCACCACATGCACTAAGCCCCATACATCACCCACAAACCCTCTAATCTGTTGCCCGCATCTCAAGAGATAGCGCCAAATGAGACCAAATGTGTGCAGAAAAATAAGACGGACTTGCCTCGCTGCGGTGCAATCTCCAGACGGTAATCCTTTCTTTCTTTCTGGCGAGAAAACGCAGCAGCAACCTGTCTTCAGCTGCAATCCTGCTGTCTGCTGCCGAGCAGAAAAACAAATGGAGGGATGGAGGGAGCGAGAGAGCCGAAGAGGGGGTGTGGAGGGGGGTGTGGGGATGCAGGAAAGAGGAGGGGAGCAAGAGAGGGCAAGCAGGGGCTGGCTAACCACAGGGATGCTTAAATAGACTGATAGATGAAGACGAGAACAGAGGGACTGAGAAGGAAATGTGAAAACACTGAGGGAGGGAGTGCCGTTCCAGTGGCATCTGTTATGTTGACGGTGTTGGTGATGTGAAAAGCTGGAGCGCGAAATGAGGAAAAGACAAGAATCAACAAAGGGCACAGCCTTTTGTTCCTCGGTATTACATCACAGGACAACAATCAGAGGAATCAAATGTACTCGGAGCACAAAACCATTTCATATGCACCTGCTTCTAGCTGCTAGAGTTGAGGTTCGGAAGAAAAATTAGAGAAACAGAAGGGAATAAACAGCATTTATTTCAGACAACACTCTGCGATACAGAAGCAGAATAAAATGTGCACTGGACATCTGGCTTCATAGCTCACATCAGGACATTTTACATTAGTAGCAGTTCATTTTGCTGCCATCTGTCTCAAAGAAATACATATGTGTCTGCTTTGTCGTAAAGAAAGGCTACAAGACACATTTGTTCATGTTTTATCACAGGTACCATGTCTGTAGGTTTTGTAAATACACTGGGATTTTGTACAAGAATCAGGTAATTTGGCTGGACAGAAATGTTTGATATATAATAAAAAACAACAATATTTAATAATAATATTCATAATCATAATTTATAAATAATTTGGCTGAACAGAAATGTTCTTTTATATACATTGCAAAACTTTATTTTACACACACACACACACACACACACACATATATATATATATATATATATATATATATACACACACACACACATATACATACAGCATATATATGTATGACTGGCTGTCCAGAAATTTCAACTATATGCATATAATTATTAAATATTATTGTTATTATTACTACTACATCATATATTAAACGTTTTCACAAATAATAATTATAAAATTATAATGAAACTAGCACAGCTATGTTGTCTGGGAAAAACAATAATCCTTAGTCAGGGTAGATGCACATAATGAGATCTGAATCTGCCTCTGTATCTATAATTGTATTAGTGACATGCAGTCCTGTCTCAGGGTCACATGTCTTCATTGTCACTCTTCTCCAGCCGGCCATTATACCCCCAAAACAAACATACACAACACACACACACACACACACACACACACACACACTCAGCCACTGGCCACCTGGTGAGGCAACTAGCTGCTTGGGCCATCAGTGCACAAAAGAGACAGCTGCGCCCCTCCAAATTCCTCATGCATAAGCACCAACGGACCCTCACACAATATCCAAACACCCACCCTCAAATTCACAAGCTCTGATCAATATTGACTCATTGCTGTCACGTTCACCAGCATCAAGTCATGTAGAATTACCAGGTAATTGACAACAAGATACAAACTGCTCTGTTAAACCTGATATTAAAACGCACATGCTTTTATCAAGACATGTTTGCATCTCGCTAGAACTAACCGCTAGTAAAGAACGCAAGTTAAAACACATATGGCACAGAGAGAAAAACAGTGGTTGTTAATGTTATAAATGGTAATCATAGTTTAAAAATTTGTATAATCATGTTTGACCAATGCAACCTTTAGGCAGACTGTGCAATAGTCAGTAATGTGGTCAGGAAGAAGGAAGACTGGCTGACTGATTGATTGACTGACTGACTGATTGTTTTATTTTATTTTATTCAGCAAGGATGCAACAAATTGACCAAAAGTGACAGTAAATTAATGATATTATATTTTAAATAAAAGTTGTTCTTTTCATCAAAATGGATCATGGTTTCCACAATAAGAAGAAAATGTTTCAGCATATTAGAATGATTTCTGAAGGATCATATGACACTGAAGACTGGAGTAACCATTTAAATGTAACGGGTAGTATGAATTTATGAAAAACTAAATTCTCTAAACACACACATCTTGATACAGCATTACTGGTTTAAAATACACAAGGGAAAATTCTAGAAACATCGGTCTTGTAGAAGCACGTCCCCTCAACTGCACACGTCCAATACTCTTTCCTCTACACAAATACAAAAACACACACTATTTCATCACACCTCTCCAAGGACATGGCTGCCACCTATTCAATCGAAAGGAGGATTTCTGTGAATATTGATGCCGTCCTCCCTCCCACCTCCACAGAACAAACAGTCCAGCCACCCCTTTGCTGCGCACACAGCTTCTGCACATGAGCTTTAGCAAAATAATACAATAGAAAGAAGTATAGCAACATACAGCAGAGTACATTAAAGAGAACAGACCGCACACTGGAGTTAGAGAAAAATAGAAACAATAAGAGTACTCACAAGGCACAGCGTGGCGGTAGAGGTTGTCACGTATGGTTTGCTGAAGCTCGTAGTCAGCGGAGGATTTCTGAAACCTTTGGCTCAGGTAGCGCTTCAGGTCTTTATTGAGTTTGTTTCCTGCAAAACAAAAGGAAACACACGTTATTGATGATGAATAATGCGCAAACTCAGCAGAGTACTATTGTACTTTATTTCTGACTAATTGTTTCACCACCAATGGATAAAAGTTCCTGCTGGTGGATAGTGGTGCCAGCAGTGGCTAAAATGGCTAATGAAATTGTAGCATATTTGTGGTTGGAAGATGATTTGGAATGTTCCTATAGCTTGGTGGTAACAATGGCCACAACACAGGTTTGAATACTGTATTTAATGCATTATATTCAAGAAAAACTCATTGTAAACTTGTCAATGGTATCAGATAGTAGTTAATACATTTTTGAGAGCAAATGGAAGAAGTGGACAGCTTTGGGATAAAGGAGATGCTAATGAGTGTATTTACACAGTACTTTTCAAAAGTTTGAGGTTAGTAATATTTTTTGAAAGAAACAAATACTTTTATTCAGCAAGGAATACGGTCTAAAATAACAGTAAAAACTTACTGTATAGCTACAAAAAATGTAATTAAAATAAATCCTGTTGTTTTTAACTTTCTATTCATTAAAGAATCCTGGAAAAAATGTAACACGGTTTCAAAAATATTAAGCAGAACAACTGTTTTTAACATTAATAATAATAATAAAAAAACGTTTCTTGAGCACCAAATCAGCATATCAGAATGATTTCTGAAGGATCATGTCATGTGACACTATAGACTGGAGTAATGACTGCTGAAAATTCAGCTTTGCCATCACAGAAATATATTACATCAAGAGACCTCCATTAAAAACATTTAAAAACACCCCCAAACTTTTGAACGCTACCGTACAAATGTTTATAATTGTTTACAATTATATTGTTGGATGTTTGCATCAAGTATGTCTGGCAACTATGTTTCTCAAATCGTAAACAATTACAAATGAAACTCATTCATAAACATGAATTGTGGAGCATGAGTGTGAAATTGTAATCCATAAGACAGTAACACATCGTAGCACACCTCCATTCACACTCATGGGGATACCTGGCTGCCACCTCAACCCAGTGCAAGCAATAGAGTGGGCCATATGAAACATTTCCCACCCTCAGCTTCACCATCTGTTTAGAAGACACAGATCGCTTACCCAGCACCATTTCAAAGAGATGCCAATAGCCAAAAGCTGTTTATGTGTTAATGTGGTTCCACTGGGTGTCCGCACCAATGCCAGATCGGTCGCCGGCACTGCCATCCCACAAACTCTCGATTTCTCACATGTACTAGTGACTCAAGGGACTTCCCTTTCCCGGATTAATGGGAATATTGCATTTCTGGAGAATTCTTTTGAATGGATAGTCTCATTAAGGCCAAATGAGGTAATCAGTTTCTCTCTCGCTCGCTCTGTAGTCTGTCGTTGATCAAATGAAGCTGCGTTTTTAAACTTTATGAACATACATAATTGGTTGCCATGGTAATACGTAGCGTTGCAAGTCCCAAATGCCGCCCTCTGCCCTTGAAGTTCTCCTACAGATGCAAACTTGGGTGACACAAACCAACATAGACTGTCAATTGTGTAAAGTTTACACCAGTTCGGGCTCTTTGAGGGTGCTCATGATTACCATTTTGTATCCTAAAAGAACAACAATTTTTCACAAAAATGAAACAGATAACCATTTTGCAGAAACATTAAAAACTATTTTCATTTTTCTTTTGTGTTTAGAGGATTTAGGTTCTCTGGAGAATTAATCTCTTTGTCATTTTCTACGAAATAATTCAATTCAATACATTTTTACTCTCATCACATTGTGTTCAAACTAATAATAATAACCACAAAAAATGTTTTAATACTGTAAGCAAAAAAGGAATAGATTTAATATTGTGGTCTACAAATCCAGAGCCTTTATGCATCTTTAAAGTCAGCATGAAATGGAAATTCACCCTATCAATTTCCTACATTAACACATTAATGATCAATAACATTAATGCATGTTATTGATCTTATTGTGAATGATCCATACATGCATTTTAATTTTTATATTTTGACCTAATATTTAATCAAATGTCATAACCGGATCTTCCAGTGAAACAACAGGCTTCTTCTCTTGTGCTAGACTTTTCTGTTCATTTAGTCTCTCTCTTACAATCGACTACAAGCTTGCATTCAGATTTGCCTCCATCAATAACCGACAAATAGAACCAAGTCCCAAACTACATTTGTTCCTTTATCAATAATCTGTTTCACTTGAATGCAGGTCACAATACGGAATAAAATCTCGATTTTAAGGAGAACACAAAGAATTGTTTGGAAAAACAAACAAAAAATGCTTTGAATATTTTTCACAAAAGTTAAATATATTGTTGTGTATATGATTTTGAGATTCATCTTTTCACATTGAGGACAACTGAGGGACTTGCATGCAACTATTACAAAAAGTTCAAATGCTCACTGATGCTCCAGATTTTGTCTTCTGGGAAACATGCAAGTATGATATTTAGGCAAAATAAGAAAAATGTACACATCTTAATTCTGGTCAAAAGTTTGGCTCTTAATGCATCGTGTTTCCTTCAGGAACATCAGTGACTGTTTGAAACTTTGGTAATAGTTGCATTTAAGTCCCTCAGTTGCCCTCAGTGTGAAAAGATGGATCTCAAAATCATACAGTCATTGTTGAAAAGGGTTCAAATATGCAAAAGATGCTGGAAAACCAAATAATTTGTGGGATTTTTCTGAAGAACAGTGGGTAGTTTAACCGTTCAGGACAAATAATGGACTCATGAACAACTATCACAAAAACAAAAAAAAACAGCTGTGGATCATCCAGGTAACAACACAGTATTAAGAATCAAACGTAAACTTTTGAACGGGGTCATTTTTACAAAGTCAACTAACTAACTAAACTATTTTCTCTTGTGGGCTATATTTTAACATATTTTATGTGAAATATCTTATTCAGGTCAGTACTAAATAAAAAATAACATGCATTTTGTATGATCCCCTTAATTTGGTAAAATAATGGGCATTTTGCAGATACTGCAAAGTGAATGTAAAATTTTGACCACAACTGTATATAATATTGTGGTCTTCAAATCCAGAGCGTTAATGTATCTTAAATCATTTCACAGAAATCTGACAAGATTTTTCATCTATTAACTGAAAACGGATTAAAAAACACAGCAGATATCCTTAGTTACACACATTATCTTGAGGTAAAAATGTACATTTAACACACAGTTTGTGTAACAGCCACCATGTCGAGCAGGCTGTACAATTAGCTGTAGAACAAGTAACAGCTCTGCCAGGCAATGTTCAAGCTAGAAGGTCAGAAAAGAGCTTTTCTCTTCTAATTGAACCTCTGGAGGATCGTTTCTTAATCTAGCCACATCCAAGTCTAAAAATACACTTCGATGTGAAACCCATTAGACTGCTTTTCCGAACTAAAACGGGAATAATATGCGAGTGTGAAATTCCTGTTGAGTTGGTGTGTGCAGTCTGGCGTTGACGTTAGCGCCACGGCATACCACTGTGAATTAATCCCTGCAACAGGTTGCGAGTCATTACTCAAACCTACAGCAGCCAGACTACACACCCACCCCCATCCATCATCCCCAACTCACTTTATTCCAATTAGCTGCTTACTAGTCCAACTCAATGGCAACAATGGACTCCTGGCCAACCAACGAAAAACCTGATGAGATCTAAGACCTTGCCCTGCAGAGATGAAGCCAAGAGAGAGATGTGAAAACCGAGAGATTGTGGAAAGATGCCAGAGGATACACTTTATAAAACAAAGGTTTTTTTTTTTTTTTACAGTAGCTTATGTCACTACTTCCAAGATACTGCGATGGCCTGTGGTTTGTGTGAATATTCACAACTAATATGGAGGCTTTTGAGTACAAAATGAGTTGTTATTATTATATGGAAGACAAAACAGGTCTACCACAATTCCCATGTCTATATTCTTCTCAAATTGAAAGGGGGCACAATAAATGTTGGTAAAAACTAAAATGAAATAAATCATAAATATATACTAATGTTTTATTCAAAGACACCTGAAAATAACAATAGACAACCAAACTAATAATAACAGGCACATATTTCTCAGCTAATATTCATATTTCTCAGTCAGTTTGGCCTGATGAGAATGTTAGTGATCAGCAAAGTGTTCTAAAGAGCAAAAACATGATGCAAGCAAGAAGGAGGCCCACTGCTTCTGGAATACTGCCTTGAATTACTGCACATTATTTGTTCTGGTGAATAAAAAAAAGTATACAAAAATGTAGTGCACTAAAATGTTTAGGGTGTCATTTTACACAGACCATGCACTTTTTACACACAGCAAGCAGATTACACAAGATATAATGTTATTATGTGTATTGTGAGCGATATGGAAATGGATTTAGTGCAGTTTAAAGAATGGCTCTAAAAGCACCTTGTGTTTCTGCGAAGAAAATATGATTATAAGATATTTTTCAAACGGGGGAGGAGCATAACTCAACACCAATAATAACTACATTATTCACACAGAAAAAGAGAAATTAAATACTAGCATATAGAGAACCACAAAATCAAATTAAATGTTTCTTAAGCGAATACGTTTTTCAAGCATCCAACTCATCTTAGTGCTATCAAAAAGCTGTATGATATCTGTTGTGAGGTCGGCAGTTATGCTTCATTTTGCTGACTCTCTGCTGATTTATGCAGACCCTCGAGACAGAAATTACAACGGCCCAATGGTGCACATCTTATCTTCTTTTTGCTTAGTGTGTCCATAATGCTGAGTGAAGATAAACAAGTAACAGAGTAACAAGTAAGAGACTTTATATTTATTTTTTTAAAACAGTTTGCATTTCATTCCAACACTCTTCAAAAAAAGACTAAGAACTGGCGGTTCAGAGAGAAAGATTAGCCACTCTTTGAGTCTGTGTATATTAATGAGTATTGGGGTATGGGGGACACCATTTGATGTCCGAGCCCCAAATCCCTCCTAAAATAGATAATTAGAGAACAAATTGCCACCAAACCAACTGCACCTGGCAGAGACACTGATAAGCTCCCAACTGCGAGTGCCCACTTAACACGACAGCCAAAGCAGGCTGGATTAATTCCAAGTGTATGTTTCTGCATTTACGCAAGTGTGTAAGACAACTGTCTCAGTAACCAGGATGTATCTTCAATTACCTGCTGGATTTCAATGCCCATCAGAATACACTAAAGCTCAGTGTGTTTAGTAGAGATTACTGGATCAGACAAAGCATCCGGCATTCAGAACGGCGAGACGAGAGAGAGAGCGAGCAACGTACGCACGTACACTTATGTCCCGGACCATGATGAGTCTTTGTTCACTGCCAGCTGATGCCAGTCCTAAGTTCTAGGAAAAAGTCTTGTTTTACTCACTTGGCTTTGGAGATGGAAAATGAAAGTACTGTCAGATTTGCAAATTTCTTTGGAGTCAAGCTACTTTCTGAACATTTTACTCTGCCTGTGCATAAAAGCAGGAAATATAACTTTGTTCAGAAAGGCTTTTGGAAAAAACTGGTGCCTGACAGATAAGTAAAGAAAGTGTCTGACACACACAGTCTAACCAGTGGTGTGCAGCAGACTTCTGAAATGAGGAAAGGCATTTGTTTTTGGTCCAGTGTAAATTCATGTTCCAATGCAGTTTTTAGGTTAAAGGCGTATGGAGTGCAATTTAACTTACATTATTTAAATGTACATTCAATCATCTAGCAGACACCTTTATCTAAAGCACCTTACAAATGAGGACAACAGAAGCAATTAAACCAACAAAAGGGCAACAAATATGTAAGTGCTGTGACAAATCCCATTTAGCCTAAAGCCCTGGACACACCAAGCTGCCGGTTGGATGCTGGGCAATGTCAGGATCCTTTTGAGCTTCAGTCAGCTTTAGTTTTTTTCAGTGTGTTCCGCACCATTGGCTCTAGTTGGACATGGGAGAGTTATGTTCTCCCACACAAGCACAGAGCATACACGCTAGTTGACCGTCGACAGTAGTCCGTCCAGGGGGCTCTAGTGCAACATTTTTTGCCACCACACAGGCGATGCGAGGCAACACGAGGCTACACCACAGTCAGCTTTCCTTAGCGCTGGATCTTTGGCGTTGGTTTGGTGTGTCCCTAACAAAAGCACACGTGTATATATATAGATAACAGAAAAAAAATGTCAGACTTTATCAGACAAGAAACCAACTTTGTATGTTTATGATAACATTTTGTAATATTTGTTGTTGTATTTTTGTTTGTATATCACAAATACTAACATGACATAGAACGTGTGTAATATTTAATAATTTGTATTAAAAAAAACTATAATCTATATAAACAGTTTTCAAAATAAAACCATAGGCAAAAAAACTGACTATATATTTTGATATGTTTGTAAAGACATATTCTGAAATACCTGTTTTGTTTTATTTTATTTCTGTATGTATATATTACATACTACAAATATAATATCATTTAAAAAATGTAATCTATAATTTAAATGAAACATCATTCAGCTAACATTATCGAATAATATTATATTACTATTAAACATAATATATATTAATGTAATGTAATTTATTTATGTATTCATTATATATTTTCATACACACACACACATGAATCATAGTTAACATCATTTTAAAAAATGCTCAAAGCCACCCTGTGGACAGACGTCTAGGGCTGTCAGTGTCTTCTAATGAGCCTCTACAAGATCAGTCTGCTAACACACATAGATATTACCCTCAGTCCACCTCTTAACTCTCTAAATTAAAAAAAAAA